>NC_080671.1:431661023-431969057 GCF_030247195.1 Topomyia yanbarensis | reverse complement strand
GCCAAAGAGACTTTGCATGACTATTAGCGACCTAGAATTACAAATCCGTGCAGTTGTGGTCACATTTTGGAAACATTTTCACCTTTTCGAAAAAATCACCTGTTTACATTCATCGCAGTATACGCTGAAATCGGGATTTGCAGCATGTTGGTACTCATCACCCTGTAATTCCGGAACTAGGAATCGGAACATCAGAGATTCAATAATCGCTAATGGGAACGTTGTACTAAATACATATAATATTTGTTTATGGTTGTGCATTTTATTTGAGACCAAGTTTGTAAGAATCGGTAAAGGATTCGCTGAGAAAAAGGTATGACATTAACTTATGAACTTGACAAGTTCCCCGGGGGCATCAGGAACCGTCATTGGTCGCCAATGTGGTCAAAGTGACTTCGATGGGTCATTAATGATCTAGACACGCAAATGTAAGTAATGTTGCACACATTTAAGTATGTATTGCATTATTTGGTACCAGTTTGTATGGGAATTTGCTGTGTAATCGTGCTCTTCAAGCCGTAACTCCGGAACCGGAAATCCGATCAATAAAAAATATTAATAGTAACCGATAAGAAGATTGTACCTCTCATTTGAGACTAAGTTTGTGTAAATCGGTCCAGTCATCTCTGAGAAATATGAGTGAGATTGCTCGACATATACATACATACATACGTAATGCAAGCAGACTGGTCTGAGCGGACTCGTTGGCTAAGTGGCAACAAGAGTGGGACAGCGCGGAGAAAGGAAGGTGGACCCACTGACTCATCCAAAAGAGATGTGCCACGACGAGTAAATCTGGGACGCTGTTAACAGAGTGGTTACGGGTATAACTCTCCGAGCTGCAGAGAAAGTGGCGAACGGACCAACGAAGTAGCGTTATTGGCTAGAACGCCGCCGTGGAACCACAAATCGGGTTTCGGGAGAAATTCCGCCGCCGGGGGATCCTCCGATGGTGTAGAATGGTTCCACCCCCGGGGTTCAGTTGAGTAGTACGCTACGTAGCACCGGGTTCAGGTTGTCGGGGTGCCTGTGAACCGGACGTCAGGCTTCACCAGAGTCGCCGGACCGATCTCGACACGACGGCCTACCGGGGTAGCCGGCGATTAGACTAAGTGGACCGCGTCGAATAACTAACAGTGGGTCGTTGGGGCGCCAGTGGAGCGGAAGCTACGCTCCACCCGGAGTCGCTGGATGGACCTCAGCATCTACTGGCTAGCCCGTGGAGTAGGCTAGGTCCAAGGCGGGGACTAGATCGAGTAGATCGGGAAAGGGTTTACAGAAGCGAACATCGGTATCTACCGCCAGGGAATTCGCGGTAGAAAGAAACGGAAAGAAATTCCGTTGCCGTGTTACTTTCAGTCGGAGTAGGATAATATTCGAGTTGATTTCGATGAAGCTGGAAGCTAAATAGCTCAAACAAGCGGATAGAGGTGTCGAGGGAAATTCTTCCGTCGGGGAACCGTCGGAGTATGAGTTCACAGTTGGAAACTATCCAAGTAGACCGTGATTAGGCCGGGATCTTAATGGCTTACGGAAACATGAGCTAAATGGCTCAATAAATCCGCACCTATACAGCTCACGAGGACGAGAGCTAAACGGCAACGTAATAGGTGGAGACAAGAAGCAAGAGAAGAGTCGAGAGTTAAATGAAAGCTCATAGGTCGAGCCATTCCATGAACCAAGTGAGGCTCCGAGATAGAGCAGAAGAAAGAGACGAACCGTCCCCGCCCCACTCACGAAGTAATACCTTGACGTAGTTCCGTGGGGAAGAATGGCGTAGAAAGAAAGGATTGGTTTTAGTAGTTAGGCACGCACATGAGTCGTGAGTTCCACACAATGCCAATACACTACAGGCTAGGCTTTTGAAGCTTTTTAAACCTTACTATAAGTGTTTTTATACACACAGGGAGCCGCAGGAGTAGGAAGGGCGGGAGTTCAGGGGTTTAACGAGAAACCCCCCTCCCCAACCCCCTTCGAATTGTGGAGTCTTGCTAACTCCTTGCATAACTCCGAAAGCAGCTCCAACGTAGCAAGGCTGCGCCGCTTCTGCTAAGCTCCTAAGATTGCAGTAATCTAAGATCTTAGCAATAAGAGCACCCTAGCCCAACCGGAGTGCCAACCGGCCATCAAGATCGACGCCAGTAACATCCTGATTATAGCATACTGGCCATGGCGAACGTTAACGGACAGGGCTTACAGGCGTGCTGTTCTACTCCCTGAGTAATGATGACAACGAAAAGGCGAGTGGACTAGCACGGCTGCCTCCGCAAGAAGCAGCAACAAACGGCCAGAGCTGAGTGGGATGAGTTACACCCCACAGAAGCCAAAAGTAGTGGCAGCGTAGTACTTGTTGGAGGAGCTCCACAAGTTTGTAGACGCAAGAAATACAGCCTTATTCTGCATGACGACGGATCACATTTTCAAACGAATGTGTTTCGATCGAAGCAGGCTCCCGTTTGTTTTTGCTGCCGTTATTGAGAATGCAAATCACTTTCGTTCGAAAAAACAATCCGTCGTAATGCAGAATAAGGACATTAAGGAGATGGTTCTCAGAATTCGGAAGGCGTTAGTGTCTGCCGTGAAAGAGTATGACTCGGCAACGCGGTGAACTGATGTAACTGAGCGAGCTTTGGCGTCGGCTAAGGCTACTATCTTGCTGATTGGAGTGGAGAACACGCGATTTTCCGTGACTCCAAAGAGGACAAGAACCTCGCCAGGAGATGGAAGACCAGGCGGACCCAAGAAGCAAACGCGCGAGGGCGCTGTCATTGCCGAAAGAAAGGACGTTACCCAACAGGTGCCCAGCTGCAGTACCGTTGTAGGTCGGAAGAAGAAACACGGGAAACAGCTAAAGCGGATGGAGGAGCGAAAAGTGGAGCAGAAGAGAAAAAGAAAACCTCCGGCTCGTCAGAAGACGCCAAAGGGTGAAGCCGTGCTCGTCAAAGAATCATGGCGAGATGCTCTCCAAGTTGAAGAAGGATCCCACGACCAGCAGCTCGACTTTTCAAGAGACTATTACCAAACTAATGATTGAAAAGACAGATGTTAAAGCCTCAAACCCGAAGATGGTGATTGTGTGGAAGAACGTTAATGAAATCACGACTAAAGACGAGCTGAGAGATGCACTGAAGCAGCAGTGTAATCAGGGCGAGGTGCACATGACGATCCGGTTAAAGAAGGGGTACGCGTACAGAGGAACTCAAACAGCAATGATTCCTTTACCGGTAAACGCTGCCGATAAGGCGTTGGAAGTAGCAGGGGCTTACAAAGGCCCGGATAGATCCGGGATGTTCTGGAAATACGAGGAGACGGGCCATCTTGCGAGAGACTGCGTGCAGAGGCTGAAGTGTTTGCTTTGCACTCCAACAAACGGAAACGACCATCAGACGGGTGGCTTTAAATGCCCTGCCCACAAGAAGGCGACTGCAGGCCAACGATAATGGACATATCCCAGATAAATCTGAATCACTGTGACACACAGAAACTGTTGGGGCAGTCTACGACAGAAATTATGTGCGATATCGCTTTGATTGCAGAGCCACCCCTGATAACGGTATCTGGAAGGCGGATAGATCAGAAACGGCTGTAATACAAGTTATGGGCAGATTTTTCATTCAAGAAACGGTAGAACGCTCATACGAAGGCTTCGTGATCACCAAAATCAACGGCGTCTTCGTGTGCAGTTGTTAGGTGGACAATGGAGCAGCTCAGCCTAATGCCAGGAGCAGTTAACCGAGCAGTTGATCGGTCGGAAGCCGGTAGTCATTGGTGGCGACTTCAACGCGTGGGCTGTAGAGTGGGGCAGTAGAGTAACCAACACAAGAGGGTGTATCCTGCAGGAAGCTATAGCGAAGTTAGACGTACGATTGTGCAATGAAGGTTCTGTTAGAAGGACGACCGGGGCACTAAAGTGTAAGAGGAAAACCTTCAACAAAGACCTCTTTGTTGATGCACTTCGGTCGGACGATGGGATCGAGAACATTGATGCGGCTAATATAACAAGAAGGATTGTGATGGCTTTTGACACCAAAATGCAGCGAAAACTGGAACCACGCAGTAGACGGCATCCAGCTTACTGGTTGAATAAGTCGCTCACTACGCTACGCGCTGCTTGTCTCAGATTCAGAAGTCAGACTCAGAGAGCAAGATCGGAGAAGGAGACAGTAGCGCAAAGCAGCGTTTCGGGAAGCTAGGGCCACTTTAAAACGGGAATGTGCTGAGAAGTAGACAAAAACCCCTGGGAGACGCGTACCCAGTCGTGATGGCGAAGATAAGGGGCCCGTCGAGGACAGCTGAAATGTGCACTAGGTGAGGGTCTCTTACCGAAGCACGTCCCAACTACCTGGTCACCGACACCGTATGGCGAAGAAGGAGAAAACACAGACGAGTGGCAAGTGACTTATGACGAGCTCGCAGAAACATCGATGTGACTAAAATGAAAGAATGCCCCCGGTCCGGATGGAATACCAAACGTGGCGCTGAAAGATACGATCTTGGCATATTCGGACGTGTTCAGGATGGTGCTCCAGAAATGTTTAGATGATGGCAATTTCACCGAAATGTGGAAGATAAAAAAAACCAGTGTTGCTGCCAAAACCAGTGAAGCCACCGGTAAATCCGGCCTCGTATAGGCCTATATGTATGCTCGAAAAACTCCCGGAAAAATCATCCTTAACAGGCTGACGAAATACATGGAGGGTGAGTACGGACTGTCCAAGATACTATTCGGATCCCGCATAGGAGTATCGACAGCGGAGGTAATTCGGACAATGTTCGGGAATGCCAAGAAGGCAGAACAGAAGCGAAGTGGAGATCGATACTGCGCTGTAGTAATAATAGAAGTGAAGAATCCGTTCAACAGCGCCAGCTGAGAAGCCATCGTGCCGTTCTGCACAGAATGACCATACCAGATCCTGAAAAGGTACTTTCAGAGCACTGGTATGGTACTGTACGAGACGAACAAAGGGCGGAAGTCAATGCGAGAGACACCGAGCGTTCAGGACTATTTGGAACAAGATGTACGATAGGGTCTAGAAACCGTGGCCACCCAGGAAAGTGCAAACCGCGGGTTTCACTAATGACGTGTCACTAACGGTGCTAGGTGACACTTGAAGAAGTGGAGGTAATAGTGACGGAGACAATAGACGCAATCGAGAGCTGGATGAACGAGTTCAAGCTGTGAATAGCTCACCACAAGACGTGGGTGTTGTTGGTCAGCCACTGCAAAAGAGTTCAGCGTATACAGGTCGACGTCGGAGGACATGTTATTGCATGGAAACATTCACTGAAGCAATAGGGAGTGATAATCGACTACCGGTTAAGCTTAAACAACCACGTAACTACGTCTGCGAAAAGTTGACGAAGGCAACCAACGCAATAGCTAGGATCATGCCAAACGTCGACGATCCGTTTTTCGCCATCGATACTGCGATATGAGATTCCTGTTTCGGTTGCGGCGCTGAAAACCAAGCGGAACCGCAAAAACCTGAACAAAACGTTCCGGCTGATGGCCGCATGTATTGCGAGCGCTATCTACATCACCTTGGTGGAGGATATCGAGTGCTACAATCGTAGAAACACCAGAAACATGAGGAAGATAGTAAGAATTAATTCGATGTTATGGTGGCAACAGGAATGGAGAAAGGAAGATGAACCTACCGGCTCCGAGGTTCGAAGCGATACGCAGGGAGATGCTTGAAACAGGAAGGCTGGATATCAACCTGGATGTCGTCCACAAAATGATAAGCGACGTAAACACGTGGAACTCGGTCAACAGAGTGGTGACGCAGATCCTGGCCTCCTCACAGTGGAAATAGCGTGATGAACAGCGAGCAACGGTTTCGGGAGAGCAATCACCTCCGGAAAACTCTTCGCTGTAGTATGCTGGAACCCCAGCCGGGGATTGGTCGAGTAGGCCACGACAGAACAGCGGATATGGGTCGTTGGGGCGCCGGCGAACCGGATGCCACGCTACACCCGGAATGTAGTGAAAACAAAAGAACAGGTAGCGGGAGAACTTCTTTCGCCGGGGAACTCTCCGTCAGCGAAAACTAGGTACCAGCGAATGTCTTACTTCACTGAAATCGCAGGACCGACTACGGCACCTGGCTGGTTGGCTCGATTTCGAGAGAACTTCTCTCGCCGGGAAATTCTCCGTCAGAGTAGACTAGGTCCATCGTTTGGAACTAAACCGAGTAGTTCGTGAACAGGTCGGGAGCCGAATGGCTCAACGGGGAAGTAGTTGTGTGGATGGTCGAAAACTGGTGATGTATTCGTATCACTCCAGAAACACTGCTGATTCACCTTAAAGGACTGCATTTCGACGACGGAATAAGTCTGGCTCTTACCATTGCGATTTGCAGGAATAGAGAGATGCGATGATGGCGGAACTTTAGAGCTTAGCATTAGCTAATACGAGTGCTATTCTTACAGCCACGTCACCTAGTGACTAGAAGAAACTTTACTTCTAGTCACTAGGTGACGTGACTGTGAGAGTAGGGCCCCATATCGGACCGTCAACTGTCTCAACTCGAAGGTACGCCGCAACCTCGTTCATGCCTTCGCTTGCATCGATGATATTGTGAAGTAGAGGGCTACTCAAGTCCAAACCTTGGAAATAATATCTAGATTTGCGCATAATTTTCAACCTTCGGAAGCGTTCCCATTCTTTGATTGCACATCCTACCACCTTCTCCAGCAATTTGCACCCTATCCGCAACAGTTCCCGGATTAATAGTTTCTAGTAAAAAATAAAAATTCACAGCAGTCGGTATTAGCGGATCGAAGGGTCATGACGCAGTTCATATTAATACTTACCGTTGGCAGAACTCTAGACAATCCATAGTACTCGCTTAAGATCCATTTACTTGTCTTTACTGAAAATTCTCTACTTGCTGCGATATCCAGTTTCGCAACTTGTACCAGGCCTTACTGCTGTCGAACGCACTTAATTCCGCTAACATATCTATTGATGTATACTAGGGTGGGGCATTGTTATATGGAAAAACGTAGTCATAGCCACATCAACCGAGCACAGCACTTTTTTGGTTCCTTTTGGGGTCCCAAACAACTGTGCAAAATTTAGGGTCGATTGGTGTTGACTCGGCGTAGCGCATTGCGTTTGAAATTTGTATTGAGATTAGTATGGGAAAACCTACATTTTTGCATTTTTAATTCTACAGACTACAATTATTCCTGTAGTGTGCCAACAAATGGATAGAAGTGTAGTCCAGGATATGCTGAACAACTTTGCTGAAGGATGTATGGTGTTAGAATGTCTCTAAGCCATGTTATAGATGTTCAAAGTTCGATACATCGAATTAAATGCCAAAAATCATTTTTATTGCCAACACTGCGGGTGTACCAATAGTATTTCATATAGCATTCCGAAATAACATTATATATTTTAGTTTTACCACATTGGTATGTTTGAATGAATTATTCAAAAGCCTTAGCTCAATTTCATGAGCGTAGGTAGTTGAGCAATAGGGCGTAGTGAGGGGTGAGGGGGAATGGAGGGGGCCTTTAATATGTAGAAATTTGAACTGAAATGTTGTCGAGTTGGAATGTTTAGATGAATTATTTCAAAACAATTACACAATGTCCTACGCATAATAGTAACGATGAAATAAAACATACTTGCCTTGACTTTTATCAATAGAAGTTACGTTACAGACTGAATCAACTGATGTCGAGTTGATATGTCAGAGGATTTCATTGATTATATTTCAGTTTAATAGGCACTATGATTTGATGGGATGCTCATTTCGATGCTGTTCGATCACCTGAAGCAAAAATTGTTGTAGGGATCTGGTGGATTTCATGTTGAAATCCAGAAAGTTGTTCAGCATATCCTGGACTACACTTCTATCTATTTGTTTGCATACTAAAGAAAGAATTGTAGTCAACACCAATCGACCCCAAATTTTGCACAGTTGTTTGGGACCCCAAAAGGAACCAAAAAAGTGCTGTGCTGAAAAAACGATGATTTTGCCCCACCCTAATGTATACTTTCTTTTTTGATCCCCGTTTGAGACAAACTAAAACCCGTACGAGGAAGGTCGGGAGAGGCCAAATTGGGCATGCCGAAATGGATGCAGATTTTCCCCACGGTAAGCACACCTCCCTGTGGTCGTCCCGGTAGCATCATCAGCAATGATGTTCCTCACATTTGTAGTATCGCAGTTTATTGGTATAGTTAGTGTTCGTATGACCTAGCTGGTTACAATTAAAGCCATTCACTACCCGGGAACAGATAAAAGCACCTCTCCCAATGACTACACCGTCGATCTCTACATCACGAGAAGAAATACAGACGCGATGCTTTATTGTAAAGATCTATGCAGTTTATATGACTACAAAAGTCCTTATATAGCAAGGTCCTAGCATGCGTTCTCTAGTAACAATTGAAGTTTTATGACGCTCTTGAACCCTTTCGCAAAACCTTTAATGCATTTGTAGTGTGCTATAAAACTTTGAAACGAAAACTGCCTCTTTGCTCGTATGGGTGAGTTTTTTCAACGCTTGTTAATGTCCTCAATTCCAGTTTATAGGCTATCTCTGTTCACTACCACTAACAATTTTGACGCATGCCTAAGGCCTTGACTATAAGGACTTTGATCTTGCTGTACCTTTTTAAACTACGTCAGCATTTTGTCAGCCCCCCCAAGAACCAACCGAGTCCTCAGTAGACTTTGGAGCACGTCACTGAGTAGAATTAAGGTGAGAAGGACGTTTAGGTACTTCCCTTTTGATGATAACTGATCTAGTTTTACAAGTTTTCTGCATGCTATGCTGCACCACCCTATTTGAGTTTTAGAAGATTTATTAGTTGGACCACTTCTGAAGAATTCTCGATGGTGGAACTCTGAGTGCTTTACGGTGAATAGCTAGATTAGCGTTCCCGGAACGATTTTGGCGTCATTGTGTTGCTCGTGCGAGCGGAACCTTCTCCCGGCCTACCGCTGCTCGTTGTGTTCGGAAGTGATCTCAGCGTTTATCGTAAAGGAGACTAGAAAGTTATTCGAGCAGATTCGACGTGCTGGTGCTTGATACGGATACCGGCGGGCCACTGCTGGATGGCAGTGAGCTGTTCGCTTCATCGGTCATCGTACAATGAGAGCGAAATCAGACGCCACTGATAGCCCCAGATGTGGCTGCAATATACATCGCGGCTAAAAAGATCCAGTAGCAAAACTGACACTTCATCATCGTCACAAGAAGCGAAACATCAATCCACAACGTACGCCGACAGGACCATAACGCAGTGTGATGTATCTGCAATTACCGGGTAAGAGCGTTCTAATTATATTGTTTATACTTTCAACTGGTTATGTAATTTTTTCTATTGTGGTAGTGATTTTACTCTTTCTAAATATTGGATTACTTTTCATTTTCACTATCTGAAGTATATCCATAAGGTTCCTTATATTTGGGCAGGGAGGGTACATCAAGATATTATAAGAACTGCGTCATGGATTAGGGTACGAAGATTGCTTGTCTCTAATTAGAAGATAACAATATCTGCGCTTACTTCCTAATTCTTCGGAATTATGTAGTTATTGTTAATATTATTATCTGATACGGCACGATAAGTTTGAGAGCGAGTAAAGGCGCTTTAACCTAGGCTTATTAGCCAAGGCAAGGTGTAAATACCTCTGCCCCATCCCAAAGGACAAAAGGAGTGACATTAACCTTCTTAGCCAAGTCACTCCCAACGATTTATTATATTCCCTTTAAACTGAAACGGTCGGTACGGTTGTCCTCGTTTCTTCCTCCTTTAAGATTCAAAATAATTCGTTAATAAAATTATTCACTAAATGAATAATTTAATTGCCGTCTAATTTTGAAACATCTTCAAACCCAACTCTGCACAGTAGGCCTGGCCGTTTTAATATTTGCGACATATGAAAATATGCTTCAAATATTAATATTGACAAGAAAAACACTACAGACTAACTGCAGTGTTTTCCAGGATGCTTTTCAATACAGGCTGTGTAAGGGATAGAATAAAATAGAATAGAATAGAATGCTATGCTGCACCACCCTATTTAACCTTTACAGTACCAAGTTAAAATTTTTCTGAAAATTTTGTTTAAATTTTGCTCTCATTTCGTCAATTTTTGACCGAATTGGATGGAACCGGCTTTGAAAGATCTGGAATTTAGTCCAGTTTCTATATACCGAGTAGCGTTCAGATCCGTGGACCGGTTCCGGAATTAATCCGAATTCCCTTGGGGTATATCCGGCATCCCAGTGGGGTGACGGACGAGTTTTGAAGAAACATCCCATAAATTTAAGTAATTGTATTTTGAAATGTGCTACATATGACTATTTCCCATTGATCCTTCACAATAGACATGAATTGGACCAATCTTGGCCACTAGAGAACTGTTCCGGGAGAACCTAAGAAAATGTATATATTTTTCTATCATTCCAGCGATTTGGGTTCATAGCTTTATACGAAATGCGAAGTTCTTCCAATCATACGGTTCTACAGCTCCCTGCAGGCCATTCTGGCACCGGTTCCGTAGGGATGGACATTTGACGCCATTTTGAAAACCAAGATGGCGGCTTCCGGTTACCACAAAACAGTGAAAACCACCATCAATATGGGTGTCATTCGAAAGGGAGTGGTCAATAGAAGACAGAAATTGATTTTTGGCGCCATTTTCAATACCAAGATGGCGGTTTCCGGTTATCACAGTGCTGTGCAAACCACCACCAATAATGGCGTCATTGTAAAGCGCTAGCAATCAGCAAAAGCCGGAAATTGGTTTTTGACGCCAATTCTAAAACCAAAATGGCGGGTTCATGTTCCAAAGAAACAGTGAAAACCGTCATCAATATGGGTGTCATTTGAAAGGGGTGTGTCACCAGGAGACGGAAATTGATGATTGACGCCATTTTGAAAAACAAGATGGCAGCTGCCGGTTTCCAAAAAACAGTGAAAACTTCCATCAATATAGGTGTCATTTGAAAGGGATTGGTGAGAAGAAGAATGAAATTGACTATTTATGCAGTTTTGAAAACCAAGTTTGCGGTTTGCTGTTACTGCAAAACGGCGAAAACTATCATCAGTATAGGTATCAGAAAAGGGTAGTCATAAAGTGATTTTTGACGCCATTTTCGAAAACCAATATGGTGGCTTCCGGTTACTACAAACAACAGTGAAAACCATACTAAGTATGGGTGTCATTTGAAAGGGGGTGGTCAGTAGATGTAGTGGTGGCGGTGGTACTACCACCTTTGTAGCAGGAACACTCTTCATAGCACTGGGCAATCTTTACACGACAAACATGACGTGTTCAAGCATTACTCTCTGACCATACTCAGCATGGTACTGTACGAAGGGCCAAAAAGGAATTGCGTGGTCGGAAAGTGACTTCGCGTACATGTACTACGGAAGCTTGCTTCCAATAACAAGACCATATAAGCCAATTACAATGCATTGTTATAAAAAGTAGCCTCAATAGGTGGGGAGAAAATCCTGCGTCATGTTCACGAAATGTTAGCAACAAGAATCTGGCTACTCCACTCTTCCTGTTCAAATCGTTTTAATCAGATGGCTTGATGGTTCCTCTCAATTCCCATGTATTCTATGTAAGGGTCATTCCACGCGCAGTGATCAAGGCACGTGTAATCGACCTTCACGGATTTGAATCAAATTTGGAGGAATTGTTCATTTAGGGCCAATATATAAAAACCCAAATTTTTGTGTCTATTCAATCACCGCTCGGGCCATGGGAGCCCCCCCGCTTTGGCAAATTGTCAAAATCCTTGATTTCCTTTTGAACATATTTCCGCTTCTGTTTACTATAGAACCAAACCGTAAGATGGGTTTTGAAGAAAAGTGTTCAAGGAGTTTAGAAAAAATATTAGTTATTGGCGGCAGTGCTGCCAACTATCCGATTTTTTCAGCAAAATAGCAAATCAGCGATATTTTGAAGCAAAAAAACGCTATTTCCCATAGAAAATCGCAGGCGCGCAACAATAAAAAACCAACTTGAGCATTCTGAGTTCACACATAATTTATTGTGAAGTAGACGAGAAATTATGAAAAACTACGTTTTTGGTTTCTTTTTAGCAGATCAGGGTCAATTTTTATGACTGTTTGAAGATTTTCTCAATTTTGGCTAAAAAATAGGGTTTTTTTTTATTTGAGAAAATTCGAGTTCTTCCCTTCAAAACAGTGCATCTCAGGATACGCTCAAATTATATTGAGATTATAAGTGTTTTTATGTAAAAATATCTACAGAACACGATGATATTAGAATCTTCAAAATTAAAATATTTGTAATAAGAGAAAAAATAATTTTTAATATTTAACTGAAAAAATCGCGTAGTTGGCATCACTGCCGCGAAAAGTTAAGCTCCTTGAACAATTTTCTTCAAAAACCATTTTTCGAATGGATTTTATGGTAAATAGAACCGGTGATATTTGTAGAAGACACCTAATTTCTATCTCTCTCCGTTGAAAAGTTAGTGTTGGCGCCATCTATGCGGTCACAGGTGGCACTAAAATTTTCTAATTAAGACATAACTCGTATTATGTATTGCAATTCTTCCGAACATACTATTCAGCTAAATCTAACCATTATTCCACAAAAATGTTTAGTTAGAACCTAGTACCGATACACTACCATGCACTGCTAGCCCCCTGGCAAAACTGACTCAGACACCACTTCGTTTAATAACTTCTTTTAACAAAGCCGAATTGACTAGCAGTCTTCGACAAAGTTGTACACAATTAAATTATATTTCCTATTTTAATTTACAGTGATAATTCGATGCATACTGTGCCACCTAGCGGTGAAAATGCGAGCTAGTGGGTTATCTCCATATAAATTGTCGAAAAATCCCATACAAACTTGGTCCGTTGGTCCGGTAGCTAGACTTGTCCGATTTGCTTCAAATTTAGAGCAAGTACTCCTGGTGGGACTAGGAATCAACTCAGGGGTAGGCCGATAGGGGTCACGTCCTTACAATCGTCGAACGGTTTTGTGTAATCAGATAGGTGTACTAATTTTTGTTTTATGTTTGTATACAAGAAACATAGGGCTTGGATAGGCAACCGCTCTCCTCTTGTTGCAATAAGTGTGCTGGATATGCTACACATAGCTATGCGGCGGTACGGTTTTTTGGTGTTGGTGTTTGTTTTTTCGTGTCGTGGAGAAGGCGGCCATCGAGGTTTTTAGATAGTGACGGACCACGGCATCGAACAGACGCCCCGAGTTTTTTTGTTTTTCCGGGACAGTTCCCCGCCACAATAACCAGTGCGGTAAAGTGCGCGTGTGCGACGGTGACAATCCCGTTCGAAAAGTGCCGACCCGTGGTTCGGGTACTCAAGTATTTTGGTGTCGGGTCGCTAGAAAAGGAAGCTAAGCGCCAAGGAGCAACTCGCTTCCCCGGCTAAGTATAAAGGACCCAGAAGACGCTTTTCCGCTCTCGCTGTGAAGGATCAGCCGAACGAGCCTAGCTCTCCTTCATAGCTAAACATCAAGGAGAGCGAAGCAGGGTGGCCAAAGGTGCTCCCTGGGAAGTACACTGCGGTGACTTCTGGGATCTCTCGCGGGGAGCGAATAGATCCGGCGATGATTCGCCATCGTCGCTAGGGAGGTTCCAACAAAGGAGTCAAGCTCACCTCCCTAGCTAAAAATCTAGGACCGCTGCCGGCGCAGCCAACGACACCAGCAGGAGAACGCGGCCGTTGTGTTCCCGGCCGGTCGGAAGAAACCGCCCGCCTTCCCGCCATCGTCAGAAGCAGCTGATCAACTTCATCGAAAAGTCGGTAAATCTATTAGTTTATTTACCTTTTTTTGTTGTGAAACGAAAATCCGTAATTCTGTAGAAACACCTAGGCCGCCCTGAAAAGAAGGGTACGCCGGGCAAACAAGAACCCGAGTAGTGGAAAACCCCTACTTACAAAGTAAAGAAAAAAGAGAAAAAAGTAGGCAACCGCGGCATCCCAGTCGCCGTCGTTCCCCCAGCACATTATTCGGCAGCGGCTCACGAGTCAAAACTTCTTGATATCATCCACTGCTTTAATTGAGGCCAGCAATCACTCCGTAAACGATGAAGTCATCGAAGAAGCCCCACACACATGCACGTATACCACTATGAAGCCGACACCGACACCAACCACGAACGCGTGAATCAACAAATACATCTCCAATGCAACGCCCGATCACGATCCGCAGTATTGAACGAGGAAAATACACATGTCCAAATCGAAAATTACTATTATAATAATATTGCCGATTGACAGTCCATGTGAACATCGGCTAGAATGAACTAATCTTGTTGAGATCTGCGTTCGACATATTGACAACAATATGATTTAATTCGGTTATTCTCGCATCGTAATGACTACGAAATAGGAGCAAGTTTTAAAAGTTTCGCTGAACTATATTGAAAATCAGTCTAAATCTGTACCTTTTGAGTCACGAAGAAACTTAGTTGTCTGTCACAACAGCACATACTTATTGTTGGTGTGAAATAGTTGAAATAAAAATTGCTACTTGGGAGACCGTTCATTTCTAAATAAAACCCATACCGATGATGATTTTGACTATTTTGTGGTTCCACCATCTTGGTTTCCAAAATGGCGTCAATCAATATCCGTATCTGCCGACCATCCACTCGCAAATGATTTCCATATTGCTGACAGTCTTCAGTTTTGTGGAAACCGGAAGCCGCCATCTTGGTTTTCAAAATGGCGTCAATCATCAATTCCCGTCTTCTACTGATCACCCCGTTTCAAATGCCACCCATACTGACAATGGTTTTCATTGTTTCCTTGGAACAGGAAGCATCATCTTGGTATTCAAAATGGCGTAAAAAACCAATTTTCGTCTTTTGCTGACCACCCGCTTTACAATGACACCATTATTGACGGTGGTTTTCACTGCTTTGTGGAAACCGGAAGCCGCTATCTTTGCTTAGAAAATGGCGAAAAAATCAATTTCTGTCTTCTATTGACCCCCCCCCCCCCACCCTTTTTGAATGACACCCATATTGACAATACTTTTGACTGTTGTGGTAACCGGAAACTGCCATCTTGATTTTGAAAATGGTGTCAATTATAAATTTCCTCTTTCAAATAAAACCCATATTGATGGTTTTCACTGTTTTGTGGTAACCGGAAGCCGCCATCTTGGTTTTCAAGTGACCATTTCTTTTCTAATGACACCCATATTGATGACGTTTTTCACTGTTTCTTTGGAACAGGAACCCGCCATTTTGGTTTTCGAATTGGCGTCAAAAACCATTTTTCGGCTTTTGCTGATCGCTAGCGCTTTACAATGACTCTTCTGTCTTCTATTGACCACTCCCTTTCGAATGACACCCATATTGATGATGCTTTTCACTGTTTTGTGGTAACCGGAAATCGCCATTTTGCTTTTCAAAATGGCGTCAATTATCAATTTCCGGCTTTTGCTGACCGTTCGCTTTCAAATAACACCCATATTGATGGTGGTTTTCACTGTTTTGTGGTAACCGGAAGCCGTTATCTTGGTTTTCAAAATGGCGTCAAATGTCCATCCCTACGGAACCGGTGCCAGAATGGCCTTCAGGGAGCTGTAGAACCGTATGATTGGAAGAACTTCACATTTCGTATAAAGCTATCAACCCAAATCGCTGGAATGATAGAAAAATATATACATTTTCTTAGGTTCTCCCGGAACAGTTCTCCAGTGGCCAAGATTGGTCCAATTCATGTCTATTGTGAAGGATCAATGGGAAATAGTCATATGTAGCACATTTCAAAATACAATTACTTAAATTTATGGGATGTTTCTTCAAAACTCGTCCGTCACCCCACTGGGATGCCGGATATATCCCAAGGGAATTCGGATTAATTCCGGAACCGGTCCACGGATTTGAACGCTACTCGGTATATGGAAACTGGACTAAATTCCAGATCTTTTAAAGCCGGTTCCATCCAATTCGGTCAAAAATTGACGAAATGAGAGCAAAATTTAAACAAAATTTTCAGAAAATTTTTATCTTGGTACTGTAAAGGTTAACTTAAACTAAAAAAATAAAAAAAGCATAAAGAAACACAAAAACTAATTATTTCACTTGTTGGTTTTTTATGTTATATTTATTCTTCGTTTCTTATATTTAGCGTTCTTACCATTAGTCATTTCTAGGTACACAAAAGTTGAATTTCCACAAAAGAGCCCTGAACAACTTATTTAGCTAATTAGATTGTAGTTAAGCTTAACCTCATTTATTTATACTTATAAGAAAGTATTTCTTACCAATTCAAATAAAATACTATAGCTAAAAAGTCCGGAATTTCGCATACATAGCGCAGCTAAAATATAGCAAGTTTGCAGTTCAAATCATTTTCCCCAAAAATAAAATTAAAAACTAATAGCTCCTGCTTCTTGCGCCTTCAAACATTACAAGACTTGCGTTTATGTTTCACCTGCAAAAAAACAATCAAACCATAAATCATTTCTCTATCGATTTCTAGTCTAAGATCGGCGATACTAAACTACCACTCACCGAACGCTTCATCTCCTGGCACACATGTTTCACCGGTACCTCGAGAAACTTCTTCTTGCAGTACTCACACACGAACGGGGCCTCGTGAATCTTACGATGTACCTCCAAATGATCCTGAGTGCGAAACGTTTTCTTGCACACATCGCACACCAGCAGGTTATCGATATTGAACGCCGAGTGTAGAATCTCGATGCTGAGTTGTTCGCTGCGTTTGTGACCGACTGAAGCACGTTTCTTCTTCGTATCCGATTGGCGGTCCTTGGTGGATTCATTCGAGCTATCGTTCTTTTTGGAAAGAGCGACATCCGACGTATCGGGTTGTTGTTCTGGATTTTTACTTGATTTTTGATTCGCGGTAACCAAAGGATTAAACGAACGTTTCAGCAAGCTGATCTTTTCCTTGCCGATCTGCTTATTGGGAGGTTTGTTCCGGTTAGTGGTCCGAAACATGACGGCATCGGCGCAGGTTTGTCGATGCAGCAGCAGCGAATGCGGTGACATAAATATTTTGCAACAGAAGGGACACTGAATCGATTCCGTATTACCGGGAAGCTTTGGTTTGGGAACTTCCTCGAATTCGGCTTCCACTGGAACCGGGATCATTACGGGTACTTCCTCGTCAGAACTGTCCAGAATTTCGATTGACTCGACCGGTTGACCAAAAACTCGTTTCTCTTTTGGAATCGTTTCAACTCGGTAGTGAGTGATGCGCTTGTTAAACGAAACCGAAGTGGAACTGACCGGTACATGGCTTTTAACAATTTGCCGGGTCGGACGCAATTGCTGTGGTTGCTTTTTAACGTTTCCATTGGCATCTAGAAAAGGTAAATCTTAGGATAAATTTTCGCTGCAAATGTTACAAAAATGGCTGAGATGGAAGTTGCATTTTGTATAAAGGGAGAGTACGAAATTGCTACACTTTAAATTTACTCTAATGACTTATGTATTTATCGAATAAAAACTTATTTTTAGTATCATTTTATACATTTATTAGTACAGTTTACATATATTGAATGATTTATTGGATGCTCACCACTTTTGCTTCGCGCCATCCATAATGGCTGATATGACATTGTAAAGCCACACCTGTACCTATTTATCATTTGTATACCTTTTTTAAACATATCTTTAAGAGATTTTACTTACTTCTTGGTCTTCCGGAGTTCCCGCTTTATCATGGTGGATTCATGCTCTCAGAATAGTGAAACACAGTGGTATGTGACGTCAATAAGTATGATACGTTTAGATTCGAGATTTGTCCAACTCGTATTTTTAGCCACTTCAATGGCTTTTCTGGCCAGGTTTCGCAATCGGCGGAAGCTGTTTGCCCGTTCCTCCCACAGAGTGTGGTGGACAGGAGTGCTCCTGAGGGCTCGCAAGGCACTAGGCCAAGCTTGCACGGCTCGGTGCGGTGGGGTTTTGCTGATTCGGGGAATACTTGATGCCGCCGCCTGGGTAAAAATTTCTCCGAGCTCGTCAGGTTCATACTGCCGCCCATATGTGAGTGAGTCAGATACGTTATTCTGATAGGAGATCCAGTCTGCCCGATCATATAGCCACCGATGACGTCGAACAGTGGAAGTTGGCGAGCGAGCGTAAGTGATCTGGATAGGAAAATAGTCACTGTTCCCAACATCAGGGAGGACGGCCCATCCACATGCCCCGACTAAGGAGCTGAAGCAGATTGATATGTCCAGTGATGATGTGGATTGGCCTCGGATAAAGCCCAGTGATATGTGGTGGGCGTTAAAGTCTCCCATTACGAGGAAGGAGTCTCCCAGTTGCCTGATGAGATGGTTTAACTTATTCCCGACGTTGCGAACTCCGGATGTAAACGGAGACTACTGTGCATTTTACTGGGCATGATAAGGTTCGTGCGACTGCGATGAGGTCGGTATCGAGCTGGACCGGAGCCGACGATATGTCTGCTCTGATCCCCAGGCCGATGATCTTTAATATATTCGCTCCACTGCTCGATTACCATGTGTACTTGTTACTGAACAATGGCGAAGGATTGATGCTGTCTCTAATGTGCGTTTCCTGCAAAGTGAGGCATATTGGCTGAGTGTTGGCAATGATGCTCTGTAGATCACCAAGACATCCTCGGAGGCCGTTCAGGTTTCATTGTATTGCGAGAGAACATCTGTTGTCCTTCTCTACAGGGGGAGTGGAGCAGGGATGCATGAAGCACAGTACGAGAGCCTAACACGAGCTGAGCGGCCGCTTTGAACGAACCAAAAGCAATAAGCACTGACACCGCTCGTGCTAGGTAACCTTCGTGCTCGAGCTGTAGGATTCGAAGAGCTAGCACAACGAGTTAGCACGATAAGCTAGCACCATGAGCTAGCCCGGTAAGCTGGCACGAGCAAGCTCGGTGAGCTAGTTTAGTGAGCTAGCACGAGTTAACTCAATGAGCTGGCACGGTAAGCTTGTCCGATGAGCTAGAACGGTGCAGTAGTGTAAGCTATGGAACGAAAGAATAGGACAAAGCAAGAAATATGCGTTGGTGAATGTGCGACAGATTGCTGAAAAAACGATGCAGGCATCATTACTCACACTAACGCGCTGTTTTTTTATTCTGCTTTGCTATAGCTGAGCTATAGCTCCGTGCAGCGTGCTAGCTATCACCGTGCTAGCGAGAGCTCTCGCTCATCGGTGCTCGTGCTATTTGCTAACTCTAGCCCATCGGAAACCAGCGCAAGCACTAGCTCAATGAATTTAGCTCCGGCACATTATAGTTAGTGCACAGCAATAGGAAACGGAGCAACACCGTTCTTGTGCATGCCTGGAGTGGAGTATGCGTGGTTTTTTCGTTGTTGGCCCTTGGTTTTTGGGGTGGGAGCTTGATTGGACGAGCGGACTGCCCTTCCAGTGACCGCAGTGGGCGTGGCAAGGGGTCCATGTGGATTGAGTATAAGTTCTATTTTGTTGGGGCGAGGGAATGATCCGTCTTCCGGGGCGGGTGGTCGACCGCGTTTCGGCTGATGTTTCTTTCTCTGGAATGAAGTTAGGGGCGCTGAGCTGCTCATGCGTTTTGGATTAGGTAGATGGATTTACCCGGGGCTAGCCGAAACCCCCTGCACCAGCAGCCGCCGAAGGATCGTGGGGGGGGGGGGGGGGTTCAGTGCATCCGTGGACAGGGCCGGGGCTGCCGGTATTGGGTGTTTTGATGTTGCAGGGCGAATCAGTGTTATTATTGTTGTGGAAACTCGCTTGAGTCCCTCCTGGTAACAGCCGGGGTATGGTGAGGAGCACACGAAGTCTGATTTTCGGTTGTCGCTTGATTGTCGTCTGGGTCTGAAGGAAACTGGGTGCCAGGAGCATCCGGAGATTGGGCTTAGCAGTCGTTGGTTTGGATTCGGGTTGGTATGGCGTGCCGGCTGTCGTCCTCTGGGGCCGCCGCTAGATAGACTGGGTGGTGATGTGGGTAATGGAATTGGGAGCCGACGAACCTGGTGGCCGGCGCACAGTGGCTGGAGGCTGGCCAAAACCTCAAAAATTTATTTTTAAAATATTGATATTTTATTTTTTCTAAATTTCTCATGTATTGAACAATGTATATTCAAAATTTTATGATCATTGGATAAGAATGCGATTTTTAACATCAGTTTAAACGTAACAAAGTCCTGACTTTTTAATGATTTTCATTTCCAAAATCACACTGTTCACTTCAAGTGCATGTTGCTCTTTTGATTTTGGTCCGATTTTAGCACAACTAGTTTCATTGTGTAGAGGAACGAAAAAACTTGGTTAGTGATTAAAATACATTCGGTAAATTTGCTTGGAACTATGACTTTTTTGTTTAAATATGTTTGAAGTGGTCAGATCAAAAATACTTTTTTCGCTAATGTATTCTGTACAAATTTCGGAACGGTCACATAGTACTACATTCTATGGGAAATAACCTCTAATTTTCGAATGTCATAGTCTCGTTCTGCGCCTAGGTGCGCAAAAAGTTTTAAGGAGATTTTGAAGCTTTGTTCCTGATATGGAGACGCATGGTGTTTTGTGTAAAATAGTTAGACAATCTACAGTACACCAACACGTTATAGAATGGATTTAAAGTAGTGTTCTTCATTTTTTATGATATTGCTGATATTGGTGAACAGTAACGGAAAATCTATCATGAAAACGAGATCATAGTTATAAGAAAGGTGCAATGACACTGTATAGAAAAATGCATTTAATATTTTACGACATTTGACAACAAAAATGAGCTCAGCACCTCAAAATTAACTTAAATTGTGATTTTCAGTCCAATTAGGTAACATTTGAGGTTTTGTCCGACTTTTGTTTGAAGATCCGCAACTGTGCGGCGTCCCCATCGTTGCTGATTTGGGTGTTTGTGTGTTTGGCGGTTTCTGGTGGGTGGTCGAGCTGCAGCATGGCCCGCGGTAGCGCGTGGCGCCAGAAACGAGCATGGAGTTCATCGGACTGGTGCTAATGGTTGCTGTTGGGAGGGGGTTTTCCATGATCCCCCCCACACCAACAGCCGCTGGGGGCTCGTCGATGGAGGCCGGTACTGCCCCGGCCGGGTCGGTGTGGGTGTGCTAGTTTGTTGCTGCAGTTGTTTCATTGTTGTTTGTTGCTGTAGACTGTTCGGTAAAGATGTTAATCGGAGATATCGTTCGCCGGGCCTATGCTGCCTGCTGGAGATTGTACTTCTTGATTTATCGTTGTTGGATTGGTCTCGGTTTTTCTTGTGTCTGTCTTGGTTTGTTCCAGTGTCTGGTTCTGCTGAGTTATTGTTTACAGACTGTTTCGTTGACTTCAGTTGTGCAATCTTGATGTTGTTGGCTGCTCCGAGATTTGCTATTAGCTGGACTGGAAAAGGTTGAGATGCTGTCAGTCCGGCTTCAGATTGCCCTTGCGTCGAGGTTATCATTCGTTCTACCGTGGTTATTTGTTGAGTTGCCGCGGTAGGAACTGTGAGTGGGTTGGTGCGTAGTCCGATGGGAGTTGGTTTGAATAGTTGACTCTTGAGGTCCGCAAAGGCTAGCCGTAGTGCAGCCATCTCGTTTCGGAGATCTTTGAGTATTTTTTCTTCCAGAAATTGTTCCTTAAGCAGATTTGTTGTTTTGTCTTTGTCATCGCTGGAGGTTGGCTTACCAGCGGTTTTTTTGAGCGCTTCGATCTCTTTTCGAAGCAGACTGATGGTACGATCTCTGTCGTCAGCGCCAGGGGTGAGCCTTTCTTTAAGGCTGCTCAAGTACGTTGTAATTTCTGGCCCTGTTCTTTGGTTAGCTAGTTTTCTGGTCTCGGGGAAGGTTAGAATGTTGTCCATTTTTATTTTAACAATCTGCTTTTCCATTTGGAATGTAGGGCATCCGCGGTCTCTGGCCGAGTGCTCGCCTTCGCAAGTGACACAGGCACTTTTTTGCAGAGTGGGGGTTGCTTTGTTTGACTCATGTTCGTTGGCGCAGTTAAGGCAGATCCCTTCCTGACTGCATTTTCGACTGCCGTGTCCAAATCTCCCACAGCGGAAGCACTGCATGGGCGATCGATAATATCGGCCTACTCGAATCCTCACCAATCCTAAGAAGATTGTTTCTGGTAGGTGGGATTCGGTAAAAGAGAGGACAAGTAGTGGTGTATTGGTGGAAGATCCGTGGACCAGTACTGGGTCCCTCTGGCCTCCTTTGTGGCTTGGATGCACTTGTTTGGGTCGGTTCGGATCGCTTCTTTCAGCAGCAGATAGAGCATGAGAGGGTTGGGTAGGTTCTGAATGTTTCCCTCGCTATTCTTCGCTGATCGCAGTAGTAATGTTTGCTGGTCGATCAGATCGCCAGAGCTCATGAAGGTGGGGATCGCGTTGTTGAGTCCATCACTCACTTCAGATTTTTGACCAGAGTATGAAAAGTTTTGCAATATCCAAAGAAAAGTATGGGTGGGCCTATTGCCCTATTGCGGTTTGCGGTGCGAGATTGCACGGAAGAAGTGATGCAGTTGCACGGAATGCGAGAGGCTTGTGTGAAATGTTGTGTACGACGAAAAGTTTCGCCGCAGTTTCTGATAATCTAACTACCCAGAATGCTCGGGTAGAGGTTATGCGAATGCACGATGTCGGGCGGCAGATCCTTGACAGAGTTTACCTCTTTTTCTTTTTGGCCTAGTCACGCCCCGCACTGGGAATCGACGGCCCGTTATGCGGGGGGGGGGGGGTTGCATTGAGCACTTTTGTATCGCACCTTTTATCTTGCATTTTGTATCACACTGGTTTCTTTGTTACGGGAAATCACGCACTACTTCCACCAAATCTGCTTAAGGTGGAAATTTGTCAAAACACGCGGAGCTATTCACTGGTCAACTTATCGTCTCGAGTGTTAGTACCGAACTGACGTGAAAAATCATCCGGAACATCCGCAAAAGTGGCCAGTTATACGGATGCTCCAGATCTTCCGGAATCGTAATCCGGGACATCCAAGATCGCTCGTACCATGTCCAAATGTAATATATAGATTCTCATTTTTGTTTTGTTTGTGTTTATAATTAGTATTCCGTTACAAACCTGTGATTTAAGATGACGGTTCTGCATACATCTATGGATGCCAAACAAGACCTCATTCGGCACTGATTACCACTGACCAACCAAAAAACGGTAATATTTACCAGAAACTGAAAATTTAAACTCTAACAATAGATTCCTATAGATTTGGTTGAAAATGTGTCTTAAAAGTGAGTTCGAAACCGGGGTCAATATGACCCGCTAACATCTTATTCGTTACAAAAAGTTAACACCTAAAGTAGGTTAAATGCATTTTTCACATCATCGTGACCACTGCGCAGTATCGATCTCCTTTACGCTTCTGTTTAGATGCCTTCTCAGCACTCTCATTCTTGCAAATAAGGCTATTGACGCGTGTCTCATATCGGAGCTCACAACTCGCGATATCTGTGTTGCCACAGTTACACTGACTGTCGGAAACGTAGACAAAAAATATATATATATTGTTCAGCATACCTACCGCATAACGAATCATCTCCTTCTGATGATTTCAAAAGCGTTGTATCATATTGTAGCAGAAATGGGCTTCCGCTCATTATCGGCAGTGATGCGAATGCTCATCACATCATTTGGGGCAGCTCAGACATCAATCTGAGAGGCTCTGAACTGATGGAGTACATAAGTAGTACAAATCTCCATATTCTTATTGTGGGAAACCCACCAACTTTTGCGAGGTCTAGGAGGGAGGAGGTGTTAGACATAACACTTTGCTCTGATAGAATTTTGCATGAACTGGGAAATTGGCAGGTTCCAAATGAAACTGAACCGTCTCTATCCGATCATAAATATATATTTTTCGATCATTTTGATGTCACCTTCAACGTGGTGACATATCGTAATCCTAAATCTACAAACTGGGACCTCTTTTTGGAAAACTTGGCGACTAAATTTCATGGATATTTTCCAACAATTAGTCAACTAGACGACTTAGATGACGTCGTGGATACGACAAACTCATTCATATTAGCATCCTACGAAGAAGCTTGTCCACTTCGTACTGTTAAATCGACTAGGGGAACTCTTTGGTGGAGGGCTGAGCTTGAAAGAATGAAGAAAGTTATGAGAAGAGCTTGGTACCGGCGTCAGCGTGATGACTCCAGGGCTTTCAGGTCAGCTCGTAGTGCATATAAGAAATGTCTTAGATCTGCAGAACGGGCTGGCTGGCAAAGTCTATGCACTAATGTCTCTAGTCTGAACGAGGCTAGCAGATTACATAAAATTCTCTCCAAATCGAATGATTTTCAGATGAACTCCTTAAAAACCAGAGATAGTGTTTATGTGACGGACGAAAAAGATGTTCTTAATTGTCTCTTCGACACACACTTTCCAGGTTGTATCGATCCGGAGTTGAACAATGATCACAGATCTCATTCTGGTGATTCGGACTCGTGGGCGTTAGCACGCACATTGGTTTCCACTTAATCGGTCAAGTGGGCAGTTGACAGCTTTGCTCCATACAAATCACCCGGAAAAGATGGAATACTTCCCGTGCTACTGCAAAAGGGATTTGATATTCTTAAACATGTCTTGAAAAAGATTTTGCTTTCCAGTCTTGCTACCGGGTATATTCCGAAAGCATGGCGAGAAATAACTGTTAGATTTATTCCCAAAGGGGGGCGCTCAAGCTATGAAGAAGCCAAGAGTTTTAGGCCTATCAGCTTAAGTTCTTTTCTTCTGAAAGCTTTGGAACGGATAATCGATCATCACATCAGAAACGTTAGTTTAGTTGAATATCCACTGCACAAAATGCAACATGCATATCAGTGTGGGAAATCCACGAGCACTCTGCTTCACGATGTTGTTTACAACATTGAGAAAGCCTTCTCGCTCAAGCAATCTAGCTTGGGTGTATTCCTAGATATTGAGGGTGCTTTTGACAATGTATCATTCCAGTCTATTCTGGAAGCGACGCGCAGTCATGGGATACCTGCATGTATCTCAGGTTGGATAAACGCAATGCTTAGTAACCGCATACTTTGCTCGTCACTGCGACAGGCTGAGATACGGAAGTTGAGTATTTGCGGTTGTCCTCAGGGCGGCGGTCTGTCACCTTTGTTATGGAACTTAGTAGCTAACGGCTTGTTGAAAAAACTCAATGAGCTTGGATTTCCAACCTACGGGTTTGTTGACGATTACCAAATACTAATTACTGGATTTTGCATCGGAACAATCTTTGACTTAATGCAACAGGCATTAAGAGCTGTCGAACAGTGGTGTCGACAAGTTAAACTATCAGTTAACCCAAGCAAAACTTCAATGGTTCTTTTCACGAAAAAGCGAATAACAACCGGGGTTCATCCCTTGCAGTTCTTTGATTCTGAGCTACTGTGTGCAGATCAAGTCAAATACGTTGGAGTCATATTGGATTCCAAACTGAATTGGTCTGCTCACATTGAGTTCAGAGTCAAGAAAGCGTGCATGGCCTTCGGGCAGTGCAGACGAACTTTTGGAAATACCTGGGGTCTCAAACCTAAATACATCTATGGGATTTACACGACAATTGTACGTCCAATACTGTCATACGGATTCCTTGTGTGGTGGCAGAGGGGAGAGGTGGTGACAGTCCAGTCAAAGCTAAACCATCTGCAAAGAATGGTGCTCATGGCTTTGACTGGTGCTTTCACCACGACTCCGACTGCTGCTCTTGAGGCACTTCTAAATATCAAACCATTACACATACACCTCAAACAAGAAGCACTATCATGTGCATACAGGCTGCAGGTTACTGGGCTTTGGAACAGTAATCATGTTGATCTTGCTACCAGTCATACACGATTGTGGTCAATCGGTTATAAAATGGTTACATGGGGTGAAGATATTCTTGCTCCCAGCGATATTACACTCACTTGTGGTTTTCCTTACAGGACATTCCATGTGAAGATTCCCTCTAGAGAGGAGTGGTTGTCTGGCTTTATGGAAAGACAACAACAAACGCAAGTGGTTTGTTACACTGACGGTTCTCTGATGGAGGGACGTGCTGGTGCTGGTGTCTACTGTCGTGAAATGAGATTGGAACAATCTCACTCACTAGGTAGATACTATACTGTATTCCCAGCAGAAATCTTTGCGATTTTGTGCGGGGTGCAATCGGCCCTTCAACTGAGTTTGTCCGGCAGAGTTATAAACTTCTGCTCCGATAGTCAGGCTGCAATCAAGGCCCTTAGCTCAGACAAATCCCGGTCCAAGCTAGTGATCGCGTGCCGAACCCAAATCGAAGAACTAAGCATTGTCAACACTATCTACCTTGTCTGGGTGCCCGGATATTGCGGTATTACTGGAAATGAATGGGCTGACGAATTGGCTAGGGCAGGTTCAGCGATTGACTTCGTTGGTCCTGAGCCCGCGCTGCCAATTTCGACAAGTTGGATAAGGGAAAAAATACGGTCCTGGGCTTCGTCCGAGCACCGCAATTATTGGAGAAATCTACAAACGTGTCGCCAAACAAAGGCGTTTCTAGAACAACCATGCCCAGTGGTTTCGAAAAATCTCTTACATTTTTCGAAGCTCCACTGCGGTATGCTGACCAGGGCTTTAATCGGCCACTGCAAACTCAATTATCACATGGCAACTATTCAGCGCACTGAGTCTTTTTCATGTGATCTTTGTGAATCCGACTACGGAACCTCATATCATCTGATATGCAACTGTCCAGCGGTAGCGCAATTGCGATTTCGAGTCTTCAGCCGTCCTTATATGGACGAAACCATGTTTGGTCGACTGAAACTCAGAGACATACTAAAGTTTCTTATCCAATGTGGTAAAGAGCTTTAGGCTTATTCGCAGGCAAGTTGAACTACTTGTGAGTTTAACTTACCTGTTGTTTATTTTTGTTTTGTGCTGTTATTTTTCCCACCCTTCCAATTCTACTTCCCCACACCTCCTTGTCCTTTCCTTCCGCTCAGGAAATGATGAAAACACACGGCAAGGCACAAATCCCCGACTATGTACGGGGAACGTGCCATTTGAGCCAATATATTCTGATTCCTGATAGATGCCTTCTCAGCACTCTCGAGCACTGTCCGAATTGCATCCACTGTCGATGCTCCTTTGCGGAATCCGAACTGCATCTTGGACAGGCCGCGCTCGTCTTCCGTGAGTTTCGCTAACCTGTTAAGAACGATCTTTTCCAGGAGTTTTCCGAGTGTAAGCAGCAGACATATGGGCCTGTACGAGACCAGATCGCCCGGTGGCTTCCTTAGCTTCGGCAGCAACACCAGCTTCTGTACCTTCCACATTTCGGGGAAGTTGCCTTCATTTAAACACTACTGCAGCACCATCCTGAACATGTCCGGATATGCCAGGATCGCCGCTTTCGGTACCATGTTTGGTATTCCATCCGGACCGGCTTTCCTTGGATTCAGCGCCTCGATGCTTCTGCGAGGTTATCATTAATCACTTGCCGATGGTCCGTGTTTGCTCCTTCTTCTTCACCGTACGGTATTGGTGGCCAGATAGTTGGATCGTGCTGCGGGAAGAGACCCTTGACGATTATCTTCAGCTTCGTCGAGCCCTTCATTTTCGCCATCACGATTCGGTACGCATCACCCCAAAGATTGGCGTCTAGTTCTCGGCAGAGCTCTTTGTGGCAATCTGACTTACTAAGTCTGATCTCCCGTTTTAAAGTGACCCTAGCTTCCCGAAACGCTGCCTTGCTCTCTTCTCTATCTGGTTCCGATAGCGCTCTCTGAGCCCGCCTTCTGGCACTGAGAGAAGCAGCGCGTAGCGTGCTAAGCGTCTCGTTCCACTAGTAAGCTAGACGCCGTTTGTTATGTGGTTCCAGCTTTCGCGGTCCCGCCGTTCGGCCGAATTGCCTCAACGAAGAGATCTTTGTTGAAGGCTTTCGTCTTCCACTTTCGTTCACCGGTCTTCCTTCTCCGTACTGCAGCAGGATTCCGTTGACCGATACGGTAGCGAATCGCCTGGTGGTCACTATGCGTATACGTTTCGCATATTCCCCAATCCATGTACGCCGTCAATGAAGAACTACAGAATGTGACGTCGATGATAGACTCCCTACCGTCTCTCCGAAATGTGCTGACAGAACCTTCATTGCACAATCGTACGTCTAACTTCGTTAGAGCTTCCTGTAGGATACACCCTCTTGTGTTGGTTACTCTACAGCTCCATTCCACAGCCCAAGCGTTGAAGGCACCACCAATGACTATCGGCTTCCGACCGATCAACTGCTCGGTTAACTGCTCCAGCATTAAGCTAAACTGTGTGTGTGGAAGGTCGAGTCCAGGAATGCATATCTGTCTGGGTTGGGTATTCGATCGTGGGGTTGAGACCGTAAGGCTGAAAATCATAACGTAGAATTTACATAAGGCCGAATCTAAAAGGCTGAAAAATCAAAAAGCGGATTTTTAAAAGGCAAACTTTTTACAAGGCGGAATTTCAAAAGGCAAACTGATATCACCATTTTGATACGAAATTTCTTCCGCATCGATCGGATGTAGGACGGTACGATTGTTGCTACTAAAAACAGCACCGATCCTACTAAAGGGCGAACACGAAATTATTGCGACACATTCAACAGGGCATAACTTTTTTACCATTGGGTAAAAATCAACCAAATTTTGCACACTTTCTCATTGATGTGTATTGTTTACATGCCGTCAAACCCGAAGTCGTGTTTTTCGATTCAACGAAAATGGAGGTGAACCAACGCGAATCGAGAGAACAAATTCTTTCCAAACACCTGGAATTTCCTGACCTGTCGCACCGACAGATGGGAAAAATGTGGAACATTCACCATTCAACCGTCTCCAGAGTGTTGAAGCGGTTCCAGGAGCGGTTGACGTTGGACCACGGAAAAGGAGCTGGAAGAAAACCGGGACCGGAGAACAAAAAGGCAGAGGGAAAGGTGAAGCGGATGATTAAAGCAAATCCCAACGTCTCAAGCCGTGATTTGGATAAAAAGATCGGCAGAGCTATGTCCAGACTGCAAAGCAGAGAGCTGGGCTACATACATACAAGGTACAGAACTTCCCAAACCGCGATGAGCGGCAACAATCGACGGCTAAAACTCGGGCACGGAAGCTCTACGAGAAGATGCTGACAAAATATGGCAGCTGTGTGATGGACGACGAAACGTATATAAAAGCCGATTTTAAGCAAATTCCGGGGTTGGAGTACTTCACCGGCAAGAGCAAGTTCTACGTGGACGACAAATTTAAGAAGAAGAAAATGTCGAAGTTCGCCTCCAAATATCTCATTTGGCAGGCCATCTGCTCTTGCGGACTGAGAGGAGAGCCTTTCGTGACAAAGGGCACAGTAAATGGCGAGATCTACAAATCTGAGTGCCTCGAGAAGCGCCTTTTGCCGTTCTTGCAGCAGCACGACGAAGCTCCGCTATTTTGGCCAGATTTGGCATCATGCCACTATTCTAAAAGTGTCCTGAAGTGGTATGAGGCCAATTATGTCCATTTTGTTCCAAAGGACATGATTCCGCCAAACTGTCCGGAGCTGCGCCCGGTGGAGCAGTACTGGGCAATGATGAAGCGGGAACTTCGGAAGAGCAAGAAGACAGTCAAAGACGAGAAGGAGATCCTAAGAAAATGGAAAAAAAAACTGAGAAACTGGTACCGGATGACACTGTAAAGACTTTGATGGAGGGCATCAAGCGAAAATGCGTTCAATTTTACACTCAAGGCTCCATCGATTAACTTTTCTTTTGATTTTTGAAGTAAATATATGTATAAAACTACCCTAAAATTTTGGTTTGATTTAAAACATTATAAGAAAATTGGCATGACATTTTCGGTGTCGCAATAATTTCGTGTTCGCCCTTTAGGGCAATTGTTCTGTGCATTGGCTTTGTGCTCTCTATACGCACACCCCAAATACCTTTTTTTCTGGAAATTAGTCTTCTTGTAATTTATTGGTTCAAAATAAATCAAATAACAGATTTTTTTTGAGAGCTTAATTTTAGTACTTCCCTTTACTGCCCATGATCGCATATCAGTCCCATAAAGATAAAAAATCCCATAGAAAACAGGACAAATATGCGATCATGGGTAGTTTAGATAAAAGATCAGCATATGTTTGGAGGCGGGTCGATTTACCTCCCCCCCAGCTTCTTCCTAGAATAGAATAGAACGCAACCGTGTTGGGCGTAACAGTTGTTGATGGATTTCAAAATAATAGTAAGCGCATTACTTAACTCAAGGAACTGAAAGGGTGTAAAACTGCTGAAGATCAGTCGACGGAAGCGGTGGCCCCTAGTAAGCAAACTTGTGATCTTCGCGTATTAGCTTAGCCTGGTTGACCGCCGATGAGTTTCCTGTGTTTTTTTTATTTCGATTGCAGAGGTTTTAGCCTTAAGATCATTCGCCTCGTCTGGTTAGAAAAATCTCTTATGAAAAAATTCTAACCCTATGTGCGGGGTCGGGACTCGAACGCAGGTGCGCTGAGTTTCCCGTGATTGAAATTGCATATTGAACCAACTGTATGATACTTGGCAGGATAATATCACACTCAACGTGCAACCAAAAGTGACTAAGATTATAGTATGATCAATAACGTAGATAACCATGCCCATGCAGGTCAAGTCTGGGATGGGAAGGAATGTTAGTTCAACACTTGTGACTATTATGACTGAGGAATTCTCTGCATCATCCACAAGTGTCGTAGGATAGGATTGGTGTTAGTAGGTAGGAAAAGCAATCAGGATATATCTTGGTAGATATTTAGATCAATGTTTTCAGGAGTGCGACCTCCAGTAGAAAAATGAATGCTGCTCGAATAGACATTTTAATAATTATTCTTCCGCGGGGCGTTACACAAAAGGAATAAGCCGTGTGGAATATAATAAAGGTATCTATTCATCTATAGACAATATGATCTTAGCAATATGTACGAAAGTCGCTCGCGATTAAGTTTCGATAATTGTAAACGAGCGATTTGAACTCCGAACAGTCGGCCATTGGGAGTACTTCTTATTAACACGTCAATGATCAATTCCAAAGTTTGCAGTACAAAGCAAGCGTACAAAATGTATAAATGATATCCCAAAGGAATGGGAAGAAGTTCACTGCAAAATGTTAATCACAAGTTGGCATCTCCACTCTCCCTGTCAGCAGGGATGGGAATTATCATTCATTCGCATGATTCTTGGCGAATCCGTTCATTGCTTTGACAGCAGCCAGTCGTTCATTCACGATCCAACTAAAACTCTCCAAAAGAACACATCTGAACGTAGGTAGAGATGAACTTCCGAATATGTGAGCCAGGTAAAAGAATGACACGTACTATGTTGAATGAAGAAGATCGTGTTCTTCATACGCGGATTGAATCGGAAGATTGTACTGTAAACATTCACAAGTGAATCAACTTTTAGTTCACAAATGAATGTGACATTGTATTCTCTGGTTGGGTTACGTCTACTTTATAGTGCAAATGTACACTATAATCAATGTTGACAAGTAGATTGCACTACAATCCACTTGAAATTGATATTGTGATATGCACGGAATCGTTTTAAGAAGTTATTTTTTTCACCAGCACATTGCAAACTACTTACTCAAAAATAAGAGATCACCAAGTGAAAATTTCATAGGTCTATAAACAAGAACGACATGTTTTTTTATTAGAACGATCCGGTGAATGTTTTGAAATTTTTTTTATTAGAACGATCCGGTGAATGTTTTGAAATGAATCTTTGTGAATGAAAGAATGCATTCATTTGCGATCCTTTCTGCTTTCATTCAAAACACTACGTATGCGAAGGTGAATGAATCATAGCCGGGCGCTGACACTTTTTTCAGTTTTGTGTTTTGCTTCTCGCTTTCGCAAGAACGCGTAACTCAGCACAAGAAGGGTTGCCGAGATCGGGTTTCACAGTAAGAGCATGTTGGTGGATGATTTCAAATTGATCGATTCGTGAAATGATTTTTCCCATGCCTGCCTCAGTCATGTTTTCATAATTAAGTAAAATTCCAAATTGCAAACGACATTTGGACAACGCGGAGCTGCGTGCAAAGGCAAGAAAACCTGTCAAAAATGCGGGAACACAGTCAACAAAGAGCACCAGGGATACGACAAGAACACACCGCCCAAATGCAAAAACTGCGGCAAAAACCGGACGTGACGTGCAATGCGCTGAAAGAAAAAGAAGAGAACACATCAACGTAGCGATGACAGTCAACAAAATGACGTTTACGGAAGCGGAGGAAATGTTTCCCAAAACAAACTACCGATGTGCAAGCCTAGAGTCTATCGGCGAATTCCCTGAATTGGAGCGCCCAAATAGACCATCAAACAAGATAACACCAGACTTCCGAAAAGTTGAACGACAAAACAAAAAGATCGACTACAGCAAAATAATTACACAACTGTCAAGACCGGCTGATCAAATACCCGAATAAACGTGATAAAAATAACCCTTACGCAGTTTCGGAGGCGGAACGTCTTCAAACAACGTTGAATCAACTCCACGCTTGTTTCACGACAATACTGCAAAACAACATCAAATCGAACTCAAATCCGAGCACGGATCTCCTGCTAATCGTGATCGGTTCGATGATACAAAAAATAATAGACGAAATTCAAAAAGCTAAGCAAAATACAACAAATTCGGCTACGATATAAAAATGGTTAACTTCAACGAAACCTTCAACATATCTCAAATCAATATTCACAGCTTAAGACCCTTACTTAAAAGAGAAATATACCTCACAATCAGGCATTGCATTTATAGCTCATATGAGTAAATGCGCCCGGATAGTTTGCTACTGCGACAATAAAAACTCACATTTTCACACGAAAAGTTATTGGCACTCACACAACTTCTCCGGATAAATACAACGTGTTATTATTAATTAAGTGTATTTTTTAAGTTTTTATTGATTTCCACGAAATTAAAATTTTATCACCTTCTCAGGTGAGAAGGAAAAAGTCAAATTTTATCCGGAAAATCATTCTCACGCTATTTGTGGAGACGGAGAATTTTGCGACTCATCTTATCTCGGAAAAGTTGGACCTCGGATAAGCTTCTTCTCGCGTGAGAGAGAGAATTACAATGCCTGCTCACAATGAACAATATTCACGTCTTTCTGATCCAAGAAATTTGGATCAAAGATTCGGAAAAATATAAATTTCTCAACTATTCTCTGTTCAAAAACTGTAGGCCAGAAGGGTGTGGCGGCTCAGGTATACTCGTACACCGCACCCTGATTGCAGAAGAAATCATCATACCCAATGCAGATCAAGAAATAGCGACAATCAATGTTAAAAACACCAAGAATCCCATCATTTTCATTTCGCTCTACATTCCACTAGAAAGCACAGACAGTATCAGAAAACCTTTAGAGAGCTTGTTCAAATTCATTCAAGACAGCTCAACACCGGTAATGTTGGGAGGAGATCTCAACGCACACCACCCCGTCTGGGACAATACAGTGACAAGACCAGATAAAAGAGGAGAGCTGAAAGCGATTTCTTGGAAAACGACGTAATATTCCACAACACAGGTGAGGCAACTAGATTGCAGGAATCAGGAATCAGTAGCGTCTGGCTCAAATGGTACGTTCCCCATGTTGATCGGAGATTTGTGCCTTGCCAAGAATCGTCTTCTCATAATTTCCTGATTGGAAGGATTGGGACAGTGGTAAGGTTAGGGGTAAGGAAAATAACCTTATATAGTTTCCTTATAGTACATTTTTGGTGTAGAACCGGTCTGATCGGCATTTCGCCCTAGGCCAAAAATGCGTGCCCCCTCAACCCAAATTTCAACTAGGACGAATTAGCGCATGGGCGCCATTTAAACTCCTTTTTTTAATATTAAAATAATTATTTAGTATCATTCAGTATCATTATTATTATTATTGGTTGTAATGCATTCTTACCTTTGCGTTTCCATAATTTACCTTGAGGCTGATATTTACCGCTTATTGCTATTTCATATTCCTTTGCCATTGCAAATCTCTTTAGATTTCAGATTTTAATTTTTTTTTCCTCTTTGTTACCTCTTAATTCCGCTCGTACATGAAAGAGAGATTAGTAGATACGAAGATTTCGTGAATGAATATTTCTTTTATGGGACTGTAAATGTGAACTCTTCTAGAATGTTTAAGTTGATTTGTACCAAGTTGTTAATATGACATCTGGTTGATAGTATGAATTCATATTTTTTTTTTTTGAGGTCGCTAGCCGTGCATTGAAGAATGCCTAAAACTCTGAACTAGGCCCCGTCGAGTCCAGTCCGCCATCTGTCCGTCTCGTCCTGTCCTGTCTGGGGCTACCAGGTTACATGCATTAACCAGACGAGACTAGCTTATGTCAGCTTAATTGTTCAATGGCTTCATAGAATCGAGGCGATCATCGAAATAATAGATCCTACGAGTGAATGCATTTGGCCTAGTCACCTGTTGAGCATTTGTATATTTGCGTATGTGAATGTTTACGTGTGTATGGGAAGTGTTGCATGTTGAGGTATGTGTGTTACCTGCAAATAATATGTTAATACAAATATGCATGATGTTAAAATAAGACATGTGTAATATGCTACTTACAATTTGTTGTTCGTTCCTACTTATCTGATTCAATTGAGTATGAAAGTACATCTCAATTTTTCTAAAACCTAGCGACGTCTGATGGCAGCGAATAGTCATTGTTGACAGCAATGTTGCCCTTTTATGTTAAATTATCTCGGAGAAGTCATCAGAGGAATATGACGCATGAGATCGAAAATAAATAAAATAAAATAAAGAGTAGAGTTAGTACTGTTATTTTTTTTTATCCCTTTATGGGCAGCTAGGGCCGAGGGTGGTGGCTAGCGGGTTTCATACATCCTTGACCTGACGGACAAAGCTATGGTGCCTTGAACACAGGCAACGCAGATCCAAGGCCATCATTGAAATGATAAGTTCTGCGTTTAAGATATACTTCCCCCGGTTGCCAGACGAATACCTGTAATTATTACTTGTTGCTTTGTATGTATGAATCTATGTTCAGTCCTGGGTGGCGTATGCGTGGAAGGTGTAGTTTTTAGCGTTCGAGTCCAGGAGTGCATATCTGTCTGGGTTAGCGTGGGGGTTTACTAATTGTGTAATAGTGTAATCGCTAAAGGCTCGAGCATTTGAATGCCAGCGTGTCTCCAACTTTGCGTGCATAATTCCGATTATAGGTCCGTGTGGCCATTCGCACATTCCCGTGTATTCTCGAACTATCGCGCGCGCGGACCGTGAATCTGATAATTAATTTTCAGTATATGGTAGAGGAACGTGTTTTCTGGTGAATATGAGCATCATTCCCGATAGGTCCAACTGAAGGCATGAGTCTAAGCTGATCGAGAGTAGAGAATTCCGAACGTTGCCGGTCTATGATCGCGCGAGGGGTGGGTTAATGCTTGAGACCGCGGTTGTAAAGTTATAGGTGCTGAAAAGTTCACTTAAGTAAAGTTCGCGTTTTTGACCAGGTTTGTGTTATCGCGAAAGTTAGGGGCGTTTGCGCGTTTTTAGGTCACTAACCGTGCATTAAAGAATGCCCAAAAACTCTGAACTGGGCCCCGTCGAGTCCAGTCTGTCCGTCTCGTCCTGTCGTGTCTAGGGTTTCCAGGTTACATGCATTCACCAGATGAGACTAGCTTACTTGTGCACTGGTTTCGTAGAATCGAGGCGATCATCGAAATGATAGATCCTACGAGTGAATGCACTTGGCCCAGTCACCTGTCAAGCATTTGTGTATTTGTGTGTGTTGAGATATGTGTGGATCAGTTTGTTGATCGTTCCTACTTATCTGATTCCATCAAGTATTATTCTCATACTCATCTCCATTGTTCTAAAACCTGGCGACGTCTGATGGCAGAGAAGAATCATTGTTGGCAGCAATGTTGCTCTTCTTGGATGTATGAGCTCGAGAAGGTCATCACAAGAACAAAACGCATGAGACCGAAAATAAATAAAAATAAAATAAAGAGAAGAGTTAGTATTGTTATTGAGTATTAATAATATTCCGATTTTTTTTTCGAGAGTTGTCCTACTGGAGCTGTGGAGTTATCTGATTCAATTAAGGCGTGGACCTAGACTTCTGGGATGGAGGAAAGAGACTTCCGGACGTGAACGATTCATGAATGCGCGAGTGCGGGGGGCTGTAGGTTCACGCTTGAGACTGCGTTTGAGTGATTACAAGTGCTGAGACGTTCATATTATCACCGGGATGTTATAATGTCTGGAAGAGTGCGAGTATAGGTTGCGTGGATAGTCGCGAAGGGCTCAAGCATTTTTATATTTGTTTGTCGCGTGTATGTGACTTTGTGTGTATACATTCGATTTTATGTAGTTTAGTGGATATGAGCATTATATTTTTGATTGGTCCACTTATGCTACTAGGACCGAGAATAAGGGATTCCGGACGAAACCGATTCATGATCGCGTGAACACGGGCATTTGGAGGTTCACTCTCGAGACCGGGATTGTTAATTTATAAGTGCTAAACCATTCACTTAGTCACCAGGGTGTTATACTTTTTATGAGATCGTGGGTGTGGTCGTGCGTAGATGATCGCGAAGGACTCGAGCGTTTGTATGTGAACGTTTTTGTCGCGCGTGCTAGTATGTATGTAACTTCTCGTGGACACATTATTTTTATAAGCGTGTGGCCATTCGCATGTTCGCGTATTCTTCAATGATCGCGCGTGGACGTCTTGTCTAGTTTTATTTCTATTCAACTAAAGGCATGAATTTGGGCTGCTAGGATCAAGGGCGGAGATTTCCGGAGGTGACCGATTCATGATTGCGTGAGCTTAGGTTCTTAGGTTCCAACGTTCACCTAATCAATCGGGGTGTTTGAATATTGGCGAGATCGCGGGCGTTCGTATTTGTGACCAGGTTTGTGTTATCGCGTAGGCCACGTTTGTACGTTTGGAATGAGAGATTGTTAGTGTATATGAGAGAATAAGCAATTTGTGTTAGTGAGTGATAGCATGGATCTAATTGAAAATATAACAACAAAAGAAGGGTGCCTGCAGAGATAATTGGGCCCTAAACCCACATTGTATATTATTTGACCATGGCAGTGGATCATAAAGGTCGCCAAGTTAAGTACTAAAATTGATCACAATGTAGCTTAACTAGAAAGAAATTAATCGTATCCCAAGTTTCTGTGATATAATCACTGTAATACTGCTTTGGTGGAAAAGCCCCCGGACCACATCAAGGTACAGTATCATGCCGAGGGAAACAGATATCAGCATTTCTATACGAAATTTCTTCCACATCGATCGGATGTAGGACGAGGAATTCTCTGCATCATCCACAAGTGTCGCAGGATAGGATTGGTGTTAGCAGGTAGGGAAATGAATCAGGATATATCTTGGTAGATATTATGATTTAGCTAAGTACTCACGCGCTTTTTTCATTCTAGATCAAAGTTTTAAGGTGTGTGACCTCCTGGAAATATGAATGCCATTCGAATAGGCATTTTAATAATTATTCTTCCGTGGGGTGTACCATTAAAGGACAAACCCGCGTGGAATAGAGGTATCTATTCATATGTAGACAATATGATCATAGCAATATGTACCAACGTCGCTCGCAATCAATTTCCGAGAATTCGAAACGAGCAATTTGAGCTCCGAATAGCCGACCATCGGGAGTATTGCTTCTTATTAACACTTAAATGATCATTTCCAAAGTTTGTAGTGCAAAGCAAGCGTACAAAAACTATAAAGGAAAATGAATGTGAAGAAATGCACTGCGGAATGTTAATAACAAGTTGGCATCTTCACTCTCCCCATTAGAAACGTTTCCATAATTAGATTAGATGCCAAATTGCAAACGACATGTTGTTTATACGTAATAAATATAATAAACACAACGACAAGGACTCTTGATCCGTCGACGGCCCAGAAGAATGGATGGGAGAAGAGCAATACTGGCAAAGACCGACTGCTGAGCGGTTCAAACTCGAAAAAGTGACGCAGAGAACTGCATTGGATGATTTTGAAGAAAGGACCAGGAGTGCGATTTTACGAAGTTTTAGCTTTGATGGACCTACACTTTCTGACAGACTGAAAATCTGGAGTGTTAAAATGTTTACCACTGTTTAGGAAAGCAAAAGTAGTACAAAGCTAGTGTCAGACCTTCATGAGACCTCAAGAAAGCACTTTTTTATCGGGCTAATACGACTGCAGTTTAGAGACCTCAAGCACTTTTGAAGGCATTCGTCGATGTAGATTTATCGGTAGACGTTCCAGATTTAACAAAAAAAACTGGCTCATTTTGACACATCTACAGATCGATTGCCACACAAAAAACTATTTGTGTAATTCGACAGCTTCATCTTGGGCAAATTTCCTACTTGAAAGTTTGATTTTTTAAATACGATTTTTAAACCAAAGCTTTGAAAGTTATACCTTGGCGTGGAAGAGCCGGTATATTAATATGTGCTGTTACTTAGTATAGAATTAGGCTTCATCCTTTACGGCTATTTTACACCGCCAGAAGAGACCTAAAACGTTTATGCACACTCAGGAATAGCGAATCAGAATAAGTGACTATATGTCAGTGATTCACTCAATATAGAATGGATAAAGGCGATGATGCAAAACCTTGGTGTCCGTCCAGGTTAAGTCTTCGGTACGGATCAATACCATGACCTAGAAACTCATAACATATTGTTAGTAGCCTCTTGTGACATGGGAGCAGGTCCCCAGTGGTTATATTCTTGGCCTTTAGCCCGCCGGACACCACACGGCTTAGACATTTTGGAGGGAAGGTACATTAGGAAAACACAAAAAAATTCGAACTTTTCGGCGCACTATTAGATATAACCCCTCAATCACCGGGACGTCTTTTATGTTCGCGAGCAGTACAGTACGGCGCCTATAAAAATTATAATCAAGAATTTTCATACCGGATACACTAAAACGTCTCGAGTCCCTACGCAAAACTCGATCCCAATCGGACACAATCCAAAGGCGTCACAAAGCGATCAACGTCAGAAACGTCTCTCCGCGATATATCGGAAATCTAACCCAAATAAAAAAAATATTATACACAAACTTTAACCCATATAGTCCAACGATTCCACATATTGTTTGGATGATACCCTGAACAGGTCGTTAGGTTCTTAAATCATACGATGTTTATTAGGGAAGAGACCATTTAAAAACTACGTAACGCAAAAATTTGATATGACTAACGCTGCACTTGTTAAAAAGTATCTAACCAGCGAATCAAGACCGTATAACCGGCTATCTGATCAACGTGAATTGGGACATTTTTCAAAACAATATTAATTTTGGTTGGACAAGAGTAACAATAAAATGAATGGGGGTGGGTGTAGCGTAGTTGCCTTGTACGCAGCGTACCTGGGTTCGAGTCCCGACCCCGCACATAGGGTTAGAAATTTTTCATAAGAGATTTTTCTAACCCGAAGAGGCCTTATAATTTTGATTGATAGATACTGAATACCCTGAGTTACACTGATATATTCACTACCAGCAGCTGGACCAGCAAGACTAAACGCCGACGTGAACAAATAAAAAAAACCTTGTACTGCCAGCCTCGTTGCCAAGCAGACAGTAGAGAACATATATTGACAACACCAATCATCTGACTGAGGCACAGTATTCCCATAAACATAGAGAAATTTGTACCTGTGTGCAAAATTTCGTGCGCGCGTTCAACCTAAAACATGCTTCGTCTCGATGTACAGGTTCGCCTCGAACATCGAACCCAAGCGAACCATGTACAAATTCTAGTTCAAACATCCGTGTACGTACACGAGAACGATTCGCACAAGGCGAAAAGAGTCAACGCTAGTGATGATGAGAGTGAGAAAGAGAAAACTGGTGCCACGAACCTATGTGTACGCACACCGTGTACGTACATGGGGTCCGGTTGTGCAGGCGAACATTTGCCCGTGTTTTAATACGAAGTCTGCTGAAGCATACAATGACGCTCGAATTTAAAGTCTCAGGAATTATCGTCAATGTCCAGATATAAACTAGATACCATTAAGCTATACCAATACGTATTCAAACAAATTCTTCTTTTTTCTATCAGAAATTTGCAATCGTTTTTTAGGAATAACCGACCGAAGCAAATTGTAAACTTGCTTGTAAATATTCGTTTTGCATTATGCGCTATTGGAATAGCGCAACAGTGAATAATATTCAAATTTGGCAACTATGGGAAAGCTGCATGGAGAGCGGTATGTAGGTTCTGATAAAGTAATATTAGCTGTTAATTTTCCTGGAAGAAAATTTGGAAAAACAAACTTTCAAACAGTTAAAGTTTCTAGGCTGTTTTCAGTAAAGTTGTTTAGAGTGATACTACAAACATCCTTTTTGCAGACTTGATTGTTCTATGTATTCACGTATCGATATACAAGGCTATTGGCGGAAAACCCGATTATACTACAATTAGGAAGTAATAATGCAGAGAACAAGAATTCATCGCGAATATAAGTTTAAAAAGAAATTGAGAAAGTTTGTGTGTGTTTTGGGAGTCACGTCTCAGAGAACTATAATATCAAAGAACTGTTGTAATCGAGGAAAAATGCATTTGGCAAAGCACTTTTAATGAAATTACTTTTGAAAAACGGAAAATCGTCTTCCAACTAAACCTGCAAATAGACTGCTGTTGATACAAGAGCCAGACTACAAAAGTAATTATGTACAACAACAAAAAACTAAATCTACAATTCATACCTTGGTAAATAACGTAAAACACTGTCATGTTATGCCTGTCCAACAATAAAACAATCGACGAGTTCGCTCATCACGCGCGGAAATTCCGATCAACAATAGCTTCAATAATTTCATTAACCGATACTACCTTCCGGCGGTACTCACCTTTGATCGTCACGGTGACATAGTCGTTGGGCATACGAGCCCGGGGAGGTGGAATAGTATTTTTTGCACACGCATCTCCAGCACGCCCGCCACAGACGGGCGCAGGCGGAACAGTTTTCATACCGGCCGATTCGTTGAAAACCATATCGCACTGCGATAGTGATTGAAGTTTTTGCTTTCTAGGCTGTTTGCTGACAACAGTGTTAGCCACCGTTGGTGTGATGATGGGTACTTCGATTCGTGTCGAATCGATTACACTAAGTTGCTGCTGTAATTCGGCCTCAGCCGGTGGCTCGTCCAGCGGTTCTTGCTTAATTATTGGCATGGGGAAATGTTCCGTCGGTGGGAGCGATTCAGTGTCTGTGCTAGAGGCGATGGTTCGTTTAGGGGCTTTGATGACAATGGTTGTTGTGGAAGTTGTTGCAGGGCCACTCAAATTAACTCGGCTAGCAGATACACTGCCTCGAATCGGCGTCAGCGTTACATTTCGATTGTTGTTAGCTAACCTTTCGATTTTGTTAACCACTGAAGGACTAACATTTGCTAGCTGAGTAGACTGGAGCAGTTCGGTAATTCTGCGATACGGGACTGGTTGGCGAACTTCTTTCGAAATAGGAACCGAAGCGAAAGTTTTCGGCTGTTTCTGAATCGTGATATGTTCATAGTATTTAGCTTTGAAAATTTTTCCATTTCCATCTACCATATCCACACAGCGGAATCCCCGTTCCTTGTCCCGCTTAAGGAGGTCCAACTGAAATTTCTTAAGGTTTTTTAACAATAACACATCAAAACTATTAATCTGTACCTTTGGGACGTTTCGTCCATTACGCGTCCCGTCCGATTTGAAGTGGACACTCATATAGCATGGGTTATCCGATGAACCAATCTTGGTCAGTTCCTCCATTAGACGACTGCCCGGGGGTGCAACCGGTTGAGGAGCTTGAGGAAAAAGTTTCTCCATTTCTGCTACCAGCTGAACCTCATAATCGGCCATCGAAAGGTGATCCGCCACGGGATACTGCCTAGGTATCATATCTCCGTTAGCTTGCATTTCATCTTCCACTCGGAACACATCATCTAACACCTGCTGGGGTATACCATTTTCGGAACAGCTAACCGCCTCTTGTTGGTTCAAAGCCGGCCCTGTCTCGAGCGAGTCAAAACTGTCAAAACAGAAGGAAGAATCTATCTGCAGATACAGCTCGCTTCCTGGCTCGATCACTTGAAAGGGTCCCTCGTAAACGGGTTCGCTTAGTATACCGGAATACGATAGCGGTGGTGGTCCGCTAGGCTGTGCCTTGGCACTGTTTGCCGGCGGTTCCATAGCAACAAACTGGATATCGTTCGCTGCCGTATAGCTGAGAAACTGTTGGGCCTGCAACGGTGATGGCTGCTGCCGAACTGTTGCCGGCGCCGATTGGTGCAGGCGTCGGTTGCGGATCATAATTAGGTTACCACGGTTACCTGATATAAATAAGTTAAGAAGAACTGGGGAAGCCGGAATCAGTAGAGTAAAATGAAAAGCACAACAGAAATCTGTAGCGAAACGGATACGCACACGCGGTCGCGGATTCAGTTTTTAATGCAATCAACTGTGGCTATACCAGCGTTGCCAGTACCACTTGTCAAATTTCATTATATCAAGATGGCAGATTGTAAAGGTTGGAACATTAAATTTTATCGTTTCTGAGCCTGTTGGTTTCTTACAGGGTCCGGCACTCGAAATGTAACCAACTTCAGACCGTTCGCGGCGTAACTGTCGCACTGGCATATATAAGCTGTTTATAAATTGGCTAAATGATAGAAGTATTGAATGATAGAAGTATTGTTTACAAGCATAAACAAAAATTTTTACAAAAGTGAATGCAAAAAAAGTGATCTGTGATGGAACTTAAAAGTAGGAGTCTAGGCGTTGCTTCACTTGACCGAAAGCGGTCGAACCCCGAATATCGTGTTTTTTGCCGATTCTTTTTCAAATTGAACAGCTCTCAAAACGATAGGGTTTACTTGACCCACCGTTTATATGAGAATATGGGTCATTGGTGAGTCACCAGGTGGCAGCACCCGCCACAAATAATGGTTTGAGTCGCTGTAACCATAGATGGACGCTTCAATCGTTTTCATCGAGCCTGGCGTCAAAATAAATGTGACAAAATATCGAAAAAGTGTTCTGGGGGCTTTGAAGCTGTAGACAGAGCAATATTTCGGTCGCAAACTATGGACATTTTAACAAGACCCTACACCGTCTCACAGCATATTAAAAAATTGAGGTCACTTTCCGGGGCGTCTAGCCATGTGGAACATAGAATATCCCTTGGCCTCTTTCGGGATATTTGGTACTATTTTTCAGTGAAAAAAATGTTTTACGTTCCTCCTTCCTATTCGGGCAAGATAGCTCTGTGCTCGTAGAAGCATACACGAATGTTTCGATTGTAGATCAATCACAGTAAATGACCCATTAAGCCAATAAAAGAAAATGATGCGTGCATTATTCACTACATAATTGATAATGGCGCATCAAATTTCCATCCAATGATGCTGATTCGGGGCACTCATCCATTAATTATTTCATTAGAAATTCACATACCTAAACACGGCACTTTGATAATCATCGGTTGAGCCGACTCTACGGTAAGTCATTAGCGCCATTGTGGTAGAAATTGAGAGCCTGACATATGTTCGGCTCTTGACACGCGTTTCTATATAAGAAGACAAGAGCTTCGATCGAGATGTATGCCAAGAATACGGGTTCAATGTTCATTCAATGTTTAAATATAAAAGCAGATAATTGTTAGGGGCGTGTAAACTCGTTTCATGCCGTAATGTGGCAAGAAAGGTTAAAACTACTCACATCATAGGCATTGTTCTAGAATCACCTTAAAACCAAGGTGCGTTACAGCAGAGGTGTGTCGATCATTTTAAATTTTTTCACTAAAGGAGGGTAATGGATTTATTAATTATTAAAATCGTGTTAGGCAACATTAATAATGGACGTACAGCTTTATGTTTGTGAAATCAAAACCCGTTTAATAGCAACAGAAAACCACAGAGAACAGACGAACTTTTCGAGCGCAAGAAGTGTTTAAAAGCTTAACCTCTTGAAATGCAGTACTGTACTTGCCACCTGAAACGGTATCACTTTTGACAGCTTATAAGATAAACAATTCGATATAATTTTACCTTCATGTTTCAACGGCTTTCAGGCACAATTCTCGACAAACGGCGATAATTTCGGCGTAAAAGCCAACTGTCAAAATTTACTTTTAGCGGAAATTCTGGACAAACCGTTACTCTCCAACCGCAGATGTTGGTTGTAAACAAAAGAGAAAAGTTTTCTCTTTCATTAAATGCTGTGAACTGTGTTTGGCCTATAACGGTTTGTCACGAATTTCCTTTCAAAGAGAATTTTGACGGTTGGCTTTTTCGAGAATAATTTAAAAGTAATTTATAATGACTATTACAAACAAGCAAATCTATTATCTGTGATTACACTCTTAATTGACAGAAGTGTGTCGCTGGGGCATCCTCCAAATTGAGATCCAGGGCGTCTTCTGACAAACCGCTCGCTAAAAATATCAAGCTAAAAATATCTTCAAATTGGAGCCCAATCAAACCGACGAGCCATGCCCGCTGTAATTGCGGACACATTAATGTGTAAGCAGTAGCAACCACCATTAGACGTAAAGAGTTGCCTGAATTGTCCTCATCAGCAGCATAGGACGGCCGTACAGTACGTAACAGCCCGCTCAGTCAAATACCACTGCATGGAAATCTGCGGCGAGTGGCCTCTTTGCTCTTTACCCATAGTCTCGTTTGGCGTGCTGGCGCTTACCATCATAATCAACCATTCATCATGCATCGACAAGGGGAAATAATTTAGCACGAGCCGCCCACCGTAAAAGTCACAGAGAACAGACATCCTTCTCCAGCGTTTACCATAATAAGCATTTTTAAGGGCCGACAAATTTTGTGATCATGGAAGTCTTCTTGTCTATGGTAAACATGTCGAGTGTCATCAAAAACACCTAACGGCAGCTCAGCGAATCAATATGAATTTTCCAATTGATTCATTAGTACTCATGATCTAGCAAGTCTGGTTCGTCTGTGACGGAAACTGTTAGTATGTCTGGCTAAAATACTGAAAAAACAACCATTAGCTAGGCATTTACGGAGATGCTTACCAACTTCATAATACGTGTTGTTGCATTAAAGCCATTTCTTTTCAACTTTTTTTTATCCCATGCTTATCCTATAAATCGCATGGCGGACAGATCACTGCATGTTGCATAATACGTATGCGCTGCACAAGTATTTTGCGAGCAAATGTTTATATCGTCAGCTGGTTGAAAAAAAAACGGTTTGCTATTTTCCTTTTTCTATTGGCTTTCATCGAAAAGTGGACGGCCGTATTGTTACATGGTACACAAATAGTGGTACACTATTGACATAGTTTTTTTTTGCCAGATATGAAGTATGCTATGGGGTTGTATATAAAAGCCACACATGACATTATAGGTGGTTTTAGCACACGAAAATTATGAAGATCAATTTGCTCAGCTCAGATTACATATACAGTTTTATATTTTAAGGGTAGAGTGCGATGGACATAGAATAAATTGTCATTTCAGGGGTGTCGACGCATTTCTGCATACAATTTTTTTCACTGAAACAAATAAAAACTTGTTTCATTGTGTGCTGATTGAGTTTGCTATTGGCATTGCATGTTGTTTCTCTGTTGATTAATTAATTTTTAGTGTAAGCATCTTCTTTTCCAAAAAATTCGCTTCTTCAATTGATAGTTTTCCGTTCCATTCGATAAATTTTAGGTCCAATATACATAATATAACATTATTTAAAAAAACGATTTTTTTTTGTTTTTTAAAATAAATCCTATGTAAACTTGGTAACCATACATAGGAAAACTGCGATTGTTTACATCTGGCCTATCAAGACAACACCCAAAATGAAAAAAAAACTATATGCATTGGACCGGGAAAATATGTATTCATTTTTTCTGACAGGGCATCATTTGTCGTGAAATTCGATATGTCAAATGCTTCTGATAGTGTCAAATCAAGACTGTCAACATATTTCTTTATTTTGAATTTAAATTTTATTTTCAAGTTTCCTGAGTCGGAAAAAACATTTTTGTAATCATGAAAATCAGCTTTATCGATGTATGTAATAAAAAAGATTTTTTTTATCTCATTTAATGACCCAATTGTAATTCGTAAAAATGTCAAATAAGCACGAGCACCCCAAAACAAGTCTGCAAACAAATGATAGAAACTTACCAGGAGGAGCGGATCCAAATTTTTTATTTTTGGATGAACATTGTACAATACGTTATGCGTCAAAATCCCATTTAATGAAAATCAGTTTGGGTGGTCAAATTTGGAGTGAAATCATTTTATGTTTGAAACTGATATAAAATTGAAACTAATTTAAAAATTTTCAACAAGTTGAAAAATTTCGGAGTGGATCCGGACCCACAGGACCCTCCCCTTGGATCCGCCGTTGCTTAACACAACATTGTTCCAGAGATAGACGATTTTTGGTCAGATTACCAGAGACAAAAACAGTGTTAGAGTTGCGGTTCTTCGCTAGAGTGAAAACTTAAGCTTACGGAAGTCACCTTTATATTGCGAATCTTTTCTAAAATCCACTTCAAGATATTTCAGCCATGCGCCACCAAGCTGTGCGCCGAATTGCGAGCATGTTCATTTTGCATTAGTGCAAGCGAAAAAACGGTTAGACGTTTATTTTTGTATCGTTTGCACCCATTTGTGTCACATATAGCAACAAATCGACGAAACGCTAGTTTATCTCGGGATAGGCAATGCAGTTCCGTCAAATACGAAATCCTGTACACCCAAGTAACCAACAAACATTATAACATAGCCTAATATCTGCTTTAGATCTACATATAAAGCTGTCTTTAAGAGCCGTGAAGCCCTAAATACTTATATAATGCTGGTATTATGCCAGAAAAGGCGAAATATAGTGCTATTACTGTGCAGAGATTGACAGCTCGTTTCTGCAGTACTAATGCTATTATATAGCACCAGCGTGCAAATGTCAAATTTGAAAACCTAGTATTGGCATTACTAATGCTATTAAAAAGCTTCAGTTGGCTGTCATTGTCCGCCATGATTTTAAAATCATTCCTTATGTTTCCTTTCGGTATGATAAGCAAAAAGGAAAAACATTTAAAACAAAATGTTCTGTTTAAAATCGTAATTGACTCTCTTCTAATGCATTGCGATGAAGATCCTTAATGGGTTTTCGTTCTCACATGATATTAAATGTTTTAAGAAAATTACCTTTAGTAAGTCTCGAACTGCGGTACCTTGCCTCGTCCTTCACGGTAAGTGCGCTGCGTTTGCTCCCTGGACTATATTGCATATGTTCGATTGAAATGAAATATGCCGAATATAATCTACAAGAAGAGTTGCATAACAAATAAACCCACTGAATTACAATAGCATTATATCGGCTTTTCATTTGCTCTATAATGGCACTAAATGCACTTGTAAAGCTTACATGCTTTAAAGATCCTTGAAGCATGTACGCGTTATATCAGCTTTATATACGCATATAGGGCAAGCGATAATGCTATATGCCGGATGTGCAGTTATGCATTATTGATGCTAATATAGAGCTTCATTGCATTGTTAATCCTGTAACAGTTTTTCAATGCAACATTAGTACAAATGTATAGCCAATATAGTGCAATGGTTTAATGCTTATGGTTACTTGGGCATAACATTCATTATATTATTGCACAGTTCCCACCAAATCGAACTGCACAGTATGGAAACACAAACTAACAGAGATAACACTTAAAAACCAAGCTGCGCACGCTTTAACGTTCATTTTAAATATATTTATAGTTGGGACTGTGGCCACATTTGAAATTATAGCGCCACTGTCACATGAAGAAGCATATGGGGGATAGACCACTAGTGAAAAATTGCTCCCAAACCTGAGAGGTAACCACCAGTAAATGAGTGTTTGGGACCGTGAATAAAAGGTGGAGCTAGTGTTCTGGGAAAATTGTCAGATCGATGTTTTTTGAGGGAATTCCCTTATATTGTTATGTCTGTTAGTCTGTGATGAAAGTGTGATCAAAAGTGCAACTCCTTTGACCTGACAGATTATTGACATTGAAAAGTGTCAAAAACAAACTTCTTCTTACCTTTAGTAGCTGGTAGGTTAGCATGGCGGCCAGTATCCTGGTTTTTATAATATATTTGATCGAAAAAGTAATTTTTTGTCGATTTCATATCATTTTATTGGACAACCGTGAAAAAAGTATGATAAAGGGCGAACACGAAATTATTGCGACACATTCAACAGGGCATAACTTTTTTACCATTGGGTAAAAGTCAACCAAATTTTGCACACTTTCTCATTGATGTGTATTGTTTACATGCTGTCAAACTCGAAGTCATGTTTTTCGATTCAACGAAAATGGAGGTGAACCAACGCGAGTCGAGAGAACAAATTCTTTCCAAACACCTGGAATTTCCTGACCTGTCGCACCGGCAGTTGGGAAAAATGTTGAACATTCAGCATTCAACCGTCTCCAGAGTGTTGAAGCGGTTCCAGGAGCGTTGGACCGTTGGACCACGGCAAAGGAGCTGGAAAAAAACCGGGACCGGAGAACAAAAAGACGGAAGGAAAGGTGAAGCGGATGATTAAAGCAAATCCCAACGTCTCAAGCCGTGATTTGGCTAAAAGATCGGCATGTCGCAGAGCTACGTCCAGAATGCAAAGAAGAGAGCTGGACTACATACATACAAGGTACAGAACTTCCCAAACCGCGATGAGCGGCAACAATCGACGGCTAAAACTCGGGCACGGAAGCTCTGCGAGAAGACGCTGACAAAATATGGCTGTGTGATGGACGACGAAACGTATATAAAAGCCGATTTTAAGCAAATTCCGGGGTTGGAGTTTTTCACCGGCAAGAACAAGTTCTATGTGGACGACAAATTTAAGAAGAAGAAAATGTCAAAGTTCGCCTCTAAATATCTCATTTGGCAGGCCATCTGCTCTTGCGGACTGAGGAGTGAGCCTTTCGTGACAAAGGGCATAGTAAATTGCGAGATATACAAATCTAAGTGCCTCGAGAAGCGCCTTTTGCCGTTCTTGCAGCAGCACGACGAAGATCCGCTATTTCGGCCAGATTTAGCATCATGCCACTATTCTTAAAGTGTCCTGGAGTGGTATGAGGCCAATTCTGTCAATTTGGTTTGATTTTAAAAATTATAAGAAAATTGGCATGACATTTTCGTTGTCGCAATAATTTCGTGTTCGCCCTTTAGCGAAGAGCATCAAATCCAACTTTCAAAGCAATAAACAATAACTAACGTTGAAATTTTTATTGTGCTTAACAGCTTGCTGCACGCCATACGACTACACGATCACCGCTTACTTGCAATAGGCTGATTTCAAGAATCATGTCGAAATACTGAGAGGTGTCGTTCCTTTCGTTTGTAATCTGTCGAATGCATGCGGGTTACTCGACATATTCTTTTAAGTCCAAAGGAAAAAAAAACAGGAATACCCAACCATGCGGACAGGTGGAGCCTGTAAAGTCAATTCCGGCACATTTTGTTCAGCTTTTGTCCACTTCATCATTATTTCTTATTCGCCTCTATTTTGGTCTTCCGCAGGTTCTTCAGTTTGAAAGGGTCATCCACAGCAAACTTGTTCTTACTCGTGAAATATTTTTGTCCTGGCTACTGCTTGACATCCGCTTTGATGTAAGCTTCACCATCAATGTTGCAGCGCCGCTATTTCGCTAGTAGCGTCGTGTAGAGTTTTCGGGTGCGAGCTATGACAAAACTGTTCGTCCGTGTTTGGAAATTTGACGTTTTCAATGAGAATCGTTTCTTAGCCCTACGATACTTTGCAAACATCAAGTTTTTTGGTCAAGTCCAGCGTCTAAATTTTCAAATGCCGCTTGAAATGAGTTATCAGTACTCGGTCAGTTTTTTAAGCATTCTTCCCGGGTATTGTTCAGCTCCTGACTTGTGGGCTACATCAGTTTTCCCCCAGCGCAATGCGATAAACCAGGATTTTGTATATGACTGATAAAATCCTTTCACGAAAGGTTTGCTGACATCTCGAGCGAAGTCTCACAGACAACTACAAAACTTGGCGGATATAAACAATACGCTCTAAGGAGAAACTGTGCCACAATAATGATCGACTCCTCGTTTAACACTACTTGAAAATGGTTTTAGCTATATGAATTAGAACTTTTGCCAGTTATCCCAGGAAAAAATAGAGGTCAAGGTGGTTAAATTGGTGATGTGTCAGTTGTCGAAAATTTCACTTTTTAGCTCACATGTGCAAATTGCCGACCAAACCAACCATTTTTCGGGAAATGTTGACATTTTTGTGTACAACATGCGCTCCTTTGATTCGCCGTGATGTTCTGCTTGCCATATCCACAGAGAACAGACATCCATGATCGAACAAAAATATTTAAAAAACGTGTGTAAACATTTGAAATAATATACGATAAACATTAGCGCCGTCACATCATCTTATCCCAACTATCCGTCAAATCCATTCCGGAACCGGTTCGAAATCCTGAATGGATTCAGTGTGGAATCTTGCTCAAAGAAAACAACCGATTCCGACTCTATCGGTTGATGCATTTGAGCTGGAATTCATACTGCAAGTCCGAAGCGGCTGCGGACTATTTTGACTGGGTAGAGGAATAACCGCTGTCAATTCAGTCGAACTCAACCACAACAAACATGACAACAGTAGCGCACCTGATTTAGATATCCCAACTACCTTCGAAACCATTGAGGATTTTTACACAATTGAATGCTGAAGATGGACGTCTGTTCTCTGTGATATTATGTTCTTTTTTTAAAGCACTATGCGGTTTAGGGATAACAATATAAAAACAACCTTTTTTTGCGATTTTTTCATGAAAGTTATGAAAATTACTCAACATTCTTTTAAAAAAGCGTCTTCAGGGGCGGCGAAAAACTTTACGCCCGAGTGGGTAGAAAGCATAGGGTGAGGGGTCCATTGGTAACGATTTTTCCCTTTTCGCAATGCACACGCTTACATTACATTCACATTAAATCACGTTCGTTTATGCAAATGGAATTGTGGTACATCGATGTTTTCAAATGTGTGTAGTGCGAGATACATGCGTTGCGCATCTAAATTTTTTGAAATGGTTCAAAATTTCGAGTGGGTAATTACCCACTCGGTTATTTTCGGTATGGGTAGTACTACCCACGCTTTCCGCCGGCCCTGAGCGTCTTTATTTTATCGAAAATTTAGAGAGGGTATTCAGTTCTGTGTCTAACGCCCTACTCATCTCCAAATTCGGTTAAAAAGTGGCATCATTTTTTTTCCAAATCAGAAACCTGCTCGCCTGAGCTATAAAGGGGTTAGTGAGGCATTATCGCGCGCTACAAAATTCTAGAATTACAACATCTTTCGTTATTTTTTCCAATTTTACTTTAAAGTTCACACACATACATTTGAGTGTATACGCAATCGAGCGAAAAAATGTAACCGAACATTACAGGAATCAATCTACACTTACTGTAGCTATTTACATTAAAACATCAAAACATTCAAGTTGATTATAATATACACAAAACAGATTCGAAGTACAGCCAAAATACATTTTACAACAGTATGTAAGAATTAGTGTATTAAAATTATTTCCTATTTGTTTATCTGGCTCCGTGTTTATATATTGTCGTTAGTGTAATTTTCTTGCTATAATTTTTGTATTTTTGTTTCACAAAGGATAGTTTACTAACTCCGATAAAAAGTAATGAACCCATAATCTCCCAAGTGGTGGAAATAGCTGACCGACGGAACGTGCAGATTTCTAAGGGACACTCTAGCTGAACCAATGTGGTATACATAGGTGTAGCAGAACCCCTGGTTTAACGGTATGACGAAAGCGAGTCGATGTATTCTGAGATCATTTATGTACGATTCATCTTATGAATACCAAGGTTCCATCTTAGCCACACCTTGGGTGGCATTGCGCATCTCGAAACGAAAGGTTTATAGTATGCAAGCTTGTATGAAAAAGTCGATTCGAAATGGTTCCATAATGTCGCCCCTGTATATACCACATTGTACCAGGACAGCGTCCTCTTACGACGGTTGAATCATCACATCCACAAAGTAATAAGTTACAATTCCTTCCTCTCCCTCCCCACCACTCATCAATAGGACACACCGATCAACGCATCAACCTACAGTGCGATATTCCAGAATTGGGAAATAAACAAGTTCTGTTATGTAAATTCTGTTTCATTCCATTCAGAGTCAGTACTCCTTGTGTAGTTGTCTCTGGCGAAATTCACTTTGTAAAAGGTTAAGTTTCTGGTTGTTCGAGACCCTGAGAGAAAATCTAATTGAGCTATTGCACAGTTCCCACCAAATCGAACTGCACAGTATGAAAGTGTGATGAACCAAAAGTGCAACTCCTGCGACCTGACAAATTATTGACATAGTAAAGTGTCAAAAACAAACTTCTTCGTACTTTTAGTAGCTGGAAGGTTAGCATGGCTGCCAGTATCCCGGTTTTTACAATAAATTTGATGGAAAAAGTTATTTTTTGTCGATTTCATATGATTTCATTTGGCAACCGTGAAAAAGTGTGATAGCGAAGTGCAACAAAAATCCAACTTTCAAAGCAATAAGCAATAGTTGGGTCGAGTGTGTTAACTAACACTTACAATTTACTGACAAACTTTGAAAATTTCTGCTACCTTACTTCCTCCGGAACATCAAACTTGTACTGTGCGGTGAAGAACAGTAGCCCCGTAAGCTGCCGGAAGTCCGCCTTGACGTAAGTCTCATCATCCATGATGAGACAGTGAGGCTTCCTCATCATCTGAGCGTGCAGTTTCCGGGTCCGTAACTTTCCTATCGTATTTTGCCGTTTGTCACGATTTAAAACCTTCTGCACTTTGTACGTGTGCAGTAGGGTGTCCCAAAATGACATCATGTTAAAAAAGTCATCGGGCTCACTTCTTAAATGAAAGGTTAGGGTATTAGAACCACTTTCTTCTTCGTAGTGAGTTTGCTAAAATGCTTCCTACTGGTGGCGAATTTTGATTTTTTGAAAAATGGGCCGATTTTGGATAAAATTTCAAATTTATGCCTGTTGACGTGGTCCTAAACTGCCTTAGATTTTTTTCAGCATTTTTTATTTTTCTGGAGATCCAAACGGAGAAGCTTGGTTAGTTTGTTTGTACAAATTTTGAATTATAAGAGCGGCAGAGCCATTAAAACTTAGCAAAAAGTGAAATTTTTGGTGCTTTTCAGTATTTTTTCTTGAAAACTGGGTATCTACAAAATTTTAAAAGTACAGAAAATACTTTATATAGTTGAGCCGAATACAGAGGCGTAATTTTGCTGAAGAAAGTGTATAGCTACGGCCAATGGGGTATAACTTATTTAAGTTTTTGCTAAATAACTTTTTGACATTTTACGATATTCATAAAAAAAATAACACTGTTCTACAAAATAAAACAACTTAAGTGGGCTTAGTCCACATATTATTTTTCGGTAAATAGATGGAAAATGATGAAAAATGGCGTTTTTGGCTTGTCTCTAGTACATCAGAATCGGTTTCTATGAGCATTCGACGATTTTTTTAAAAAAATATTTTGTATACTAATAGCCACCTAGTGGGTTTGAAAATCACTAAAATTAAACAAATATGTCGAGTTAATGGCAAGTTACGGCATATATTGGAAGGCTGAATTGATTGGCGTATTTACATTTTGTGTATAAAGTCTTATTTTCATGTTAGGAACTTTGAAGTGGAGAAAAATGCAGAAGAGCGTGGTGAGTATTGAAAAACTGATATTTACTGTTTAGATCACATAATTCCGAAATAGTCAAATTTGGGGCAAATATCCTCGAAAAAGTTTTACAACAGAATACAGCGCATCTTCTGACACAATTGTTTTGTTTAAGATGCCTCCTAGAAGTAATTATGGAGAATTAACTCTTTAAAAAATGATTAGAGACTTGGCGTCATTAGCAAAGTTGTCATTATTTTTATAATTTAAGTTACAAAAAAAATCATCAGATGCTCATTAAACCTCGTCCTGACATACTAAAGACGTACAGAAAACGTCATTTTTCATCTTTTTCCTTCTATTTTCCGAAAAACAATCTGTGGTCAAAGCACATTTGAACTGATTTACTTTTTGAAACAGCATTATTTTTGATAAATTGCTAAAAATGTCAAAGGTTATCTAACAAAAATTTAAATAACTCATACCCCATTAGCCGTAGCTATACACTTTCTTCAGCAAAATTACGCCCCTGAATTCGGTTCAACTATATAAAGTGTTTTCAGTACTTTTAAAATTTTGTAGATACCCAGTTTTCAAGAAAAAATACTGAAAAACACCAAAAATTTCACTTTTTACTAAGTTTTAATGGCTCTGCCGCTCTTATAATTCAAAATTTGCACAAACTAACTAACCAAACTTCTCCGTTTGGATCTCCAGAAAAAGAAAAAAATGCTGAAAAAAAATCTAAGACAGTTCAGGATCACTTCAACAGGCATAAATTTGAAATTTTATCCAAAATCGGCCCATTTTTCAAAAAATCAAAATTCGCCACTAGTAGGAAGCGTTTTAGCAAACTCACTCCGAAGAAAAAAGTGGTCCTGATACCCTAACCTTTCATTTAAGAAGTGAGCTTGATGACTTTTTTTTAACATGATGTCATTTTGGGACACCCTAGTGTGCAGTCCCTTCCGGTCCTGTGCTGAATCAAAGACTTGGAGCCTTCCGTCCTATGCTCAGAGTTAGGAATAGTAACGATTAATAAAACGACTCTCCATTGACTGCAAGATTCCGAGTTGTTTTCTGATGTCCCGATGAGAGAATTGAGAATTTTTCAGGTGATTGCTCAAAATCAATTCGCAAAGTTACTTTTCGGGTGACGCCATTTTTCCAATTTTTGAAAAACTGACAGCGATAAAAATACAGTGTAAAAAATACACTCTAAACTACTTCTACCCAAATTTTCAAGAGAAAATTCCTAATGGGTTATTTTCTACAGCGTTTTTTCCGTGATGCAATTTTATGCTGGACACCCTTTATGATAGAATCACTGCTTTAATGGAAAAGCTCCCAGACCAAGTTACAGTATCATGCCGAGGTTCAAAAGAGATATTTTTTTCAAAAATAAACATAAAATCTATCAAAATCCGTCGTCCTAAAGACGCTAAATTACTGAATAAAGACTCACTATCTTATTTCAACTAAATAAAATGGTTTGGCACCATTTTCTGCAAACTAGCGTTACCCACTGAGACGTCCAAATAATTGTTTCAAAATTGTTCAACACGGGTCCAACGATGGACGTTTGTTGAACGGTAATTTGGACGTCGTCCAAATTGGTCCAACGAACGTCCTTCATTGGACGGTTTTGAAACCAACCGTTCTTAGAGGGTAACTTCAGTTCACTCGTATACTACAGTTATCGCAGAGTTGCAACGTCGATAATTTTTTCACCATGAAGTGCTGTGTGAAGTTTTGTACCAATAAAACTACCGTCGGTTTCAAAAATATTTTTTATTCGCTTCCCGATAAACTACGATATTCGTGCGGAATGGGTCCAGTTCTGTGGTTCACCAGAAAATTAAAACATTACGGATAGCTGCAATGGTTGAAGTATCTTTTAGAAGACACCGTAATGATGAAAGCACAGAGAACAGACGTTCATTCTCAGCATTCAACTTGTATAAAATCTTTAACGGTTACGAAGATAGTTGGAATATCCAAACCAGGTGCGCTACTGTCGTCATGTTTTTTTGTGGCTGAATTCGACAGAATTGACAGCGGTTATTCCTCTACCCAGTCAAACTAGTCCGGAACCGGTTCGGACTTCCAGCATGAATTCGAGCTCAAATGCATCAACCGATAAAGTCGGAATCGGTTGTTTTCTTTGGGCAAGATTCCATACTGAATCCATTCAGGATTTCGAACCGGTTCCGGAATGGATTTGATGGATAGTTGGGATAGGTTGGTGTAGCGGCGCTAGTGTTTATCGTATATTAATTCAAATTTTTACGCACGCTTTTTAAATATTTTTGTTCGATCATGGATGTCTGTTCTCTGTGATAAAAGAGATTCGATTCAGGAATTTATTCAAAATATTTAAACTCACTATCACGATACTTTCCAAAATTCATTCCTCGGATTGCAACATTTGACAAGTCTTCTGCTCGATTGGAATGACATTGACAGGTCTCGTGCTCGATTGGAATGACACTGACAGATAAATGGTAAACAAAAGATTAACGTGTCGAGCCTTTATCCAGAGGGATTCAGCGTCGTTACATCATCCGTTCTAAAACAAACGAAATCACAATCATCTTATAAGATACTTTGTTTATGTCCGCATGCATGTGACATTGGCTCCGCTTCCTCTCGACGATGCCCTGAATGTAGGCACGAATACACGCTGCAATCGAAATCGAAAGTGTTTTTATCTATGCTACTGCCGTGAGGCTCTACCGCCAGTCCGCCACATTAGTAATCGGCCGAGCGTCAGCTTCGCTCCGCCATTCATTTCTCCGTTTCCACTCCACTTTCCGTTCACTTGCATCAAAACAACTGTTTACAGGTACCAACTCCGGTGCATTTAGTAATAGTACATGCAACTGGTTTATAGCACCATCATCATCATCATCCGCGCTCGATGGTATAAGTATTACCACATAGTCTGCTTATTTTCTGTTTCCCACCTTTTCTTATTGTTTTATACCGACCTGGTGTAATGTTTTTTTTTGCCAACAGACTGCGCGCCCGCCGCAAGATGCGGCCTCGGCCTGCTATGCTGCTATGGTACTCTGTCGGGGAAGTTTACCTGTGAACGCGCGATCGGGGTCGTCACGTGGTACGTCGGTAGAAACGCACGCGCTGCTGGTTATATTCCAATTCAGTCTTTGGCCGATCGAAACGAACCGGCTTTGGGCGAGCGCGGCATCGCATCACCGCGGAAGTTCGTTGAAGTAGTAAATTTGAAAGAAGAAAAAAAAGCTGGACCGAATCAGGTGGCAAATTTATGTAAGATCGGTGGACATAAACAAGCTAAAAGTATCAAGATAGACTTGTCTCAAGGTCAGGAATGATCAAAGCAACCAATGGAGCACGGAACTTCACGTCAGTTTTTATTACACTGCTTCTTAAGAACGCAGCAAAGCTATTGACATCTACTCAAGCGCAATCCTTTGATTGATTGCCGAGTGATGAGAGTGTCACCTGACTAATAAGTTGAAAAGGGGATCAGTTAACCTACAGACACTTCACTACACGGACTTGCGAAGAATTATATTATTCAGTCAAACGAACATTGGTTGGTTCGGTGTGGGGAGGTGTAGTGGTACAAGTTTTATTGTTTTTATCTCTATGCATCAAGTGTTTATAGTCTAACCTATTCGCTTGCCTTCTGATTGGTGTCACATTCCTTGAGCAGACTCCAGATGGCCCCACGTCGTTAACCAGTGACTAGCGGTTGTTGAGTGGTGGTTTATCTAAGCACCATGATTATATTTTAAAATTATCTTAATATTTCTGGAGTCGATATATTGGGTATTGGGAGTACCAACCTGTTTTTGGTACCGAAATACCGGTGCTGAATAAAAAATAGTTTTGACACTTTTGATGAGAATACATTTAAACGACATACATAACACTAGAATACTTCGGTTAATTTAAATATATATTTTAGTTGGGACAGTCATCGCATATGCGATAATGGCGCCACTGTCAAATGCGCTAGTATACCGAGGACAGATCCCCAAAAAAAATTGTGAGTGTTTAATGGCGTTTTTACTTGACCCGACTCGGTTTCGCTTCAAACAAAAACGACATAAGTTTATGATAATTATTTTAAATAGAAAGTAATATAAATATAAGTGACTTACCATTCAAACATCAGACATCGATAGTTCAGCTACTACCAATGCAAATTCCCAAACAGAGAGAGCTCGTTCCAAGTTAAAGCTGCGAACCTTTTTCAAAATCAAAACAAATAAAAAAAATAACTCACAATAAAAGCCAAAAATAAACATTTTTTTGAAAGGTAGTCCATATTATCGCACTAGTTGCTCAAATCACATCGTCATGGCTCAACTTCTCTCTCTCCAACAAACCATTCAATTTCTCAGTACACCCCTCCACACACAAACACAGCACCGGAACACTACACCAACACACCACGGCAGGCATGGGCAGAAACGCTATCAAGGTATGTATATGAAATATTTTTCAAGGCATACCACTTGCACTTTCAGCAGTCAACTTGTTTGCGCTCACACGACTAACCGAACACGTCACAGATTACGCGATCGCGGCCTGCTTTTTTATGCGGATACCCACCGCTTCTATGCGTCCGCCTGGACTGAGCCGCGGGAGAGATGCGGACGTGCGGGCAATGCGAGCATTACAACCGCAACGCAATGAATGGCTAGTGCACAGGCAGGCGGCCTTTCCGAGCGGAGGGGGTACGACTACTTCGGCAGCTGTCACCGCACCGAAAAGTAAACAAATTTCACAACACTATGATAACGTTGGCTACTTTCTCTGCCCAAAAACAAACAAAAAAACGTGTGAAAATATATAAATTTTTCAGCCTATTGGATGAGGTGCAGAAATTTGGTACAACCCCACGCCACGAGCACGCCTGTTTGCTCTGAAATATCTATTTAAATTAGTCGTTTAACCTTTACGAGATGACACACACCTGACAGGTCGTATCGAATGACCGTTCCACACGAAATCGTTTGACAGAAAGTATACTCCACGTCCAACTAAGTCGAAAGCTCACCGTAGACTGCCGTTCCGTGGTTATGGTTGAGCTGCTGAGCCGACACAGGTTCGCTGCTTGTAGTGCGCCGTAACGCAAGTCACTTTTATGAGACCGAAAGAGAATGCACCGCACGTGAGAGCCAAGAGTATGCGGCTGTGGCGGCGCGTGGTCTATGTTGTGCGATTCATGTAGAAGCACCGCATGCTGCGGTGTGTGGATCATGTGAGCGCACGCAGCTGCAAAAATAATATACACAGAAAAATTAATGGCTTTTTCGTTTTTGACATAGCCCTACACCGGTGTAGTTGACGTTACATTCATTTAAACGCGGGTGTAATTAATCTATTTCTTTTCGTACAATACACCTGTGACCAGATGAAAACGTTAAAGCTGCAATAGTTCAAACAATGAGTAAGAGATCGTAGAGCCTGTTCAATCCATCGTTTCAGCATGTTAGTCGGAAACGACGTAATATGTGGAATGATTTTCTCGACGAAAAGAAGGTGCGTACTGTTCGGCATAATGTTCATGCTGTTCGGCAGCTGTGGCCTACATTTAGGCGCATTTCTTGTGATATTTGTTGGTTATATTGCGCACTTCTTACTACCCCAGACTCCGCACTAACAAAGTGCGAGTGATCAAATTGTTACTGAAAACTGCGAGCTTTCAAAACACATGTATGTCAACTGATAGAGGTGGTATTCTCATAGACAGACCAGTCGAACTAACCAGAATTTATTAGAAGAATTTTTAATGCGCTGGGCGGTTCAAATCCATGTTTTAGTGTCACAAACAATACTAGAATATTAAACCCATTCCATTTGGCTGAAGAACAGTAATAGAGAAAAACATAAATACAAACTAATTAGTGATGAACGTATGTCTTAAGAGGTAAGGCCACCATGCCCGTCATAAAATGCACAAGTTTAGTAATTTTTGGAGAATACAGCAAAAGCCGTCGAAATTTTTTTTAAGTTTTTGAAGCGAAGGTGAACATTTCTGATAGATTGTACTGACTATACCAGTGGCGTAGCCAGGGTCAGGGGTTCGGAATATCGAAATGTATTAGATTATATATGAGAGAAAATCTTTAAAATAAGTTATTCTGACTTTACTGTAATTGATAAATCGCTTCTGCTGTGTATAAGCAATATCACTCGGATTCTGTTCAATGTAGTCTCTGAAGCTTGCAATAAAAAGTTTTATTGAAAAAAAACTGGTTTGAGGAAAATTCCTAAATATCGTTTTATATCGCGATATATTTTATTTGTGTAGCCTTCATATTTCCAATAAAATTGTTTAAAATGGCATTATCAACAGCTTTGCTGAAGACACCAAGTCCCTTACTATTTTTGAATAATTTTTTCTTCATAATTACTTCTAGGAGATTTAATCACCAACATTATTATATCCAAAGAAGCGATTTTTATGTTGAATAGCTTCTTCGAGGTTGTTGAATCTTCATAGTTGATGCACAGAGAACAGACGTCCATCTTCAGCGTTCATTTTGTGTAAAATCTCTAACGGTTTCGAAGGTAGTTGGGATATCCAAACCAGGTGCGCTACTGTCGTCATGTTTTTCGTGGCTGAGTTCGACGGAATTGACAGCGGCTATTCCTCTACTCAGTCAAACTAGTCCGGAACCGGTTCGGACTTCCAGCATAAATTCCAGCTCAAATGCATCAACCGATAGAGTCGGAATCGGTTGTTTTCTTTGAGCAAGATTGCATACTGAATCCATTCAGGATTTCGAACCGGTTCCGGAATGGATTTGACAGATAGTTGGGATAGGTTGGTGTGGCGGCGCTAGTGTTTATCGTATATTAATTCAAATGTTTACACACGTTTTTCAAATATTTTTGTTCGATCATGGATGTCTGTTCTCTGTGGTTGATGGTTTAGAAATTATACGATCTTGACGTAAGAAAATTTTTTGAACGCTTTAACCCATTATGTCCTAGCGTATGAAATTTCATACGCAAAAACAATACATTTTACGATCATACTTGTTATACAATAAAGGCGTTTTCAAATTTCTGGTCTTCTGTGAACGTTAATTAATACCCTATAGTTTATAATGTGTATGCTCAATAATTTTTTTTTAAATTCCATTGTGTTTTCGAATGTCAAAGTTGGACAAAATTCAAACCAAAATATGAACAATACATATTATTAATTTTCTCTTCTAAATTACTAATTCTTGTTTCGGATTGTAAACGAATGGCAATGAGAGATGTGAAAGATGTGACTGATTGCGAAAAAATGGTAGTTCAAAGTATGAAATTTCATACGCTAGGCTGAACCGATATCTTTTTTCGTTAGGCAAAATTATTTCCTCTTTTGGATCAGTAGGGGATTCACCACTTTCTCGCTGATTTTAACGTTGAATCAGTGCATTTAAGGCTAACAAATGCTTAATACGTAGCAAATCATACCTGGTTCCACCCAGAATATTTTTTATGTAAATTCTCGTAAGAAAATGTTCTTTTTCTTAAAATAATTACAAAGTTTGAGGGAAAGATGGTTTGATGCAACGAACCAATTATGAGACGAAACGGTACGAGAGAGGAGGGAAGTGTTAAAATCATTCAAAAAAGTTGCTAAATGAATGATCTCGCAAGGTTGAAGATATTATTCAATTTTATGCTGAATATAAAGATTTTAGCCGAATTTTCTATGTAATGATTTTTTGATACCCTATCAGCCCAGCGAATGAAATTTCATACGTTAGTTTTTTTCGCAACAAAACGTCTCAAAGTGGATATTTTATTTTTCCCATACTTAATTCGGCATAATATGAGGGCTCACGAAGTATTTTATAAATTACCAAAAGTTTTAACATAGCTGGGTTATAATGGGTTAAAAAAATTTAAATATGCACTTTGTATTTGCATTCTTTGACTTCATTGACATATTATAAAAGAAATTACTTTCGCTTATTTATCAAACTTACATTGACTTTAAGTATTTGCCAAAAATCAATGATTTTCATCTAACGTATTTTAGAATTTTAGGTAGGTGACAAACGTCATCAATATCTAGATAATTTAATTTTAACATGTGCTGAAATAATTCCAAGATGAAACATTTAAAAAAAATCGCCGCGCCATTTGAGTTTTACATAATCATTTTTATGTAATATAAATATGACTTCAGCCAGTCCCCGCATGACGGCGGGTGAACAAACAAAAAGGTATCAGAATTAAGCACAGAAAACAGACATATAAGCTAGAACAAACTTTCTCGAAAAATCTGTGTAATTTAAATTTAAATAAAAATACGTCGAAAATTACCGTCGCATACAGGTTTGCATGCATGAGTCACCACTGTATTCAAGTTTGCACACAAGTCCCGTATTGACTAAGTCAAAAGGGCGAAGAGTTTTTTGTAAACAAACTTGTTTCGCTCATTAGTCCGCTGCAGGGTGGAATTTCATGAAAAATATGCGTTAATGTAAATTTTTACTCTTCGCAAAAGTAATTTCAATTGTTTTCTGCTTTGAAATTATAGTAAATTAAGAAAAACCATCAAAATAAAAGTTTGTTTACAAATCTTATTCGCCCTTTTGCAAATTTAATATAGACTTATCCACCTGCGGTGGGATTTTGCCGTTTTGACGTTTGAATTGGGAGGAAAACAAACCGCTTCTGGGCTTAAGGGGAGGGCGGTAGTATAAAAATGCGAGATCTCAGTGTGCGTATATTAAGGTGAAGATATGTGGAAGCCAGGAACGCACGCTGATTGCTAGGCACCGACGCGTTTGTTTACATTGAGAAAAAAATGGAATTTGAAGTGAAAATTCAAACGCACAAATGATAGTTTTCGGACATTTTTCTTCGGTCATCTGCACATTGGCAGAAAATTTGAAGTTTTGTTAGTAAAGTTTAGATTAAAGTTTCGCGGGTGTTTTGTGCAGTGATGCGTGATTAAAGTGCATTTGAAAAACTGCACTAAAAATGAGAAGAAGAAAAATAAGAGTGTTTCGAAAAGAAATCCCAAGTGAAGAGGGGTGATATTTTCGCACAAAATAAGAGCTACAGATGGAATTCCGTCAAAAACTTGGCTTGATTATATAGGAAAATGTTGTAGCTTCCTCAAGTAGCAGTTTCGTGGTGCACCGGCAAGGTTAGTGTATTGAAAAAAGTATTTTTATATTTGCTCATGTCGGCGTAGGAGTTATGTTGTGGCTCGCTTGTATAATGTCCCTAAACGTCAGATATCTCAATAGCGATTGCTGGTCGATCGAAGCGCCGGCCAGTGGCAAGTTGCTACTTGCTGTTGTCATTTTAAAGCGACAGTTTTATTTCTTACACAAGTTGAAAACTTTACTTGTATGTCAGTTCTCAGTGTTTTAAATAAAATGTAAAACAAAACAAAATTGGCACCTTTAAGCTAACGCAAACGTGCCTTATCAAACAAACGAATTGAATAAAAAACAACTACCGCCATACCCATTAGGGTGGCACAAATTTTAGAATTCAGTAGAACCGATTTAAAACTACTCGCTATACGACCTCATTCAACCATGCAAAATGTTGACTTGATAGGTTGCACTATATTTTAGCACAAGTGGTTTAAAGTTTGTATGTGATTTAACATGGATAAACGATCCACATCATTTAATATTTCGTAGACACGTTCCTATGTATTCTAAAAATATATGCTATGTTAATTTCGGTAGATACGAGTACCGTGTACAACTTCCCCGAAGAGTGTAATAGGCTGTGATTTCTGGTTCAAAAGTTATCCTTTATACTGTGCTTAATTGTCTACATCGTTGGTGAAAATTGAATTTATCTGGATACTCTGGCTGATACTTCAATCAAGTTAACCGTGATATGCTAGTCATATGCCGAATTAGGCAGCTATCAACATACGCGGTTTTATAGTTCAGATGCGAGCGTCATAAATAGACAGTCTGAAGGACATGAGTTCGGTTCTTAATTTTAATATTTAATTTTTTTGCTGCCTGTAAAGCGGGAACATTATTATGTAGAATTGTTAGTTTCAAATGAAGTAATAAGGGAGATCGTAACCGTAATTTCTAAGTGTTGTTTTATTTTAGTAAATTTATGTTCTAACGTTATATTAACGAAGCTACTCCAATCTTAATCCCTGGATGATTCGTTAAGTTTTGGTTAAAATCAAATCGTGCTTCATGGCCGGAGACACTCTTGCTGACGTATAGTGGCAGATATTGCCCGGCTTACTCAATTAACCTTAAGTTTACGGGGCACTCTATAGCAGTTCCAGTTCCAGCTTCACAGGGATGTGGTGAACATCGGTTGAGCTTCAAAATAACGGGAATCTTGCCCGCTTCTGGCTCGTTTCAATTTTAATTTGCTCAATGTATATTATTGTAAAAAAAATACATAAAAATAATTATATTACAATATTCGATCCCAAGTCTTTTAGATCACATGTTTCGGACGATACCATCTGGACTATATTTCCGCTTTGCACCAACGGTAAAACTGGTGATCACAACAAATACGCCAAGGTTCACTTGATTGAAGATTCAGATCACCGGGTAGCCAGAGACAGTACAATTTTCATAACCTTCAGGACAACGAAAGTTTAATTTTGCAATAACTTATGAACCAGTTGTCATAGCTATGAACTGTCTTTAGAAGAAATTGTTCTACTTAACTGAATCTATAGAATGTAGCATACAATATATTTTTCAGGTGCACCTGGCGGCATATTTATGAATTTAATGAAAATGTATTATTTTCTCATAGTAAACTCCATACAAACTTAGAATCATTTGTGCTAAAACATGCTCCAACAGATTTGATTCAGATTTGGCGTAGGAGTTCGTTGAAGAATTACGAATTTTTCTAACTTGGTTCTGCGGTATTCAATTTTTTTCATACATCCTCGTGCCACCCTAATACCCATCTATCACAACTGGAGGCATAAGTATGTCGGCCATTTTAAAATCTCTTGTCAATTCAGTCACACAGTCACAACGGACCTACTAAACAAAATGGCCTTTATATTGACATTGAAAATTACTGCACTATCTGGGGCAGGGTGTCATTCCAAAATCTAATATCAAACGATGTCACGTTTTTGCGTCACTATGTTGAACGCTAATAACTTTGTTATTTATGGACGGATTTCCGTCTAGTTATCACCAAACAATTCGGAATTAACTGAAATTATGTTTTATTGCTATAGTGTTTTTGTATTTCAATAACACACTATTGAAAAACAAGCAAAAAATGAATAGATCTCGGAAAACCTGAAAACTCCCATACATCAGTCAATCTATCCCCGGCAGAGCCGTCAATAGGGAACACCTTAGTGACTCAAACGAACACGAAAAGTTATAATTAAATGTGCCGCGTGCCTGTTTGAATCAGTTGTTGCTCTTTTTCCAGACAAATAACATCGTGCCAGGTGATATTTTGAAAAATCTGCGCGCGGCCCATTTAAAAATCTGTGTCTATCTGTGTCACGGAAAACGTAAAAATTTGGCTGAAAACAAGATGTGGTAACCTTTTTTTGGTTTTTGCGCGAGTCAAAAATTAAGCGCAAGGTAAAAAAAAATGCGAAATCTGAGCTAATCTGTGCATTCTAGAAGAAAGCTGTGAAAATTTGTGCTTTAAAACAGAAAACTGTGGCAGTTTTTGCAATCTGTGCAGCATATTGAAAATCTGTGAAACACAGATAAATCTGCGCACCTGCATTGTGCCTACACACAGAAAAAAAATATTGGTAAAAGTAAGAGTGTTCCGCTCTTAGCAAAAAACAACCAACGCCAACTATTAGGTTGAAAGTAAAACTTTTAAATTAATCAAGAATAATAATCAAAGTAAAAGTTTTCCTTTTAAGCAAATGAGGAATAGTACTCAAAACAAAAGTTTTATTTGTAAACTAAGAGTATACGTTGGTTGTTTTTTGCTAAGAGCGAAAAACTCTTATTTTCACCAACATTTTTTTTCTGTGTATACCCGGTTATCGTGGCAAGCAGAAAGTTAGCAAAAGTTGAGCAAAGCGAAATTGATGCTGGCAGAGTTTCTGCGAGCATTTTGCTCGATTTGTGCGAGAATTCTGGCAACGAATTCGCTCAAATGCAACAACAGTTTCTGGCAGAAGCGGTTAAACCAAACGATGCTGTTCACTTTTATCCAGAATCGAGCCAGAAATGTACGGCCAAGATCTTTGCACGCTTCCTGCCACATCTTTGTCAGATGTTTTGCTAGATTCGTGCTAAATTCTACCAGGTAGGTATTGCCAGGATCTTTGCACAGTTTATGTCCGAGTTATGCCAGGGTTTAGCTCGGTTCCTATCAAAATTTGCCAGAAAACGCGAGCGAAACCGAGTTCGCCCTAGCTCAACTAACCCGACAGGATACGCGCAGAAATCTGACAGGGCTGCCCAACCAAGACTTACAGAAATCTAGCAGAGCGGTCTCTGCCAGAAAATTTGCTCACTGGGTAGCGTCTCGTACGACAGATTTGAGCACCCAGCACACTACACTTATATGAATGACGTCATCCTCGACTATTTAAAGAATTCCTCGAGCGAGTTCATTCTCCCGTCGGGCCATAAAGAACAGCAGTCGTAATCAGGCATGTTGACAATGCGCTGCGATGAGTGCTGCATTTGATCACTGCTAACGCAGGGGGTGGGACGTCGACAGGTCTAGGCATCCAGCGGCCAAGCGCTCGTCATGTCTCCTTTCCATGGCTCTGATTGGCTGTATTGATGACGTCATCGTCGGATATATAACTTTCAGCATTGCTCGGGCGAGCTCATTCTCTGTTCGAACGTCGGAGCGAAGACGATAGCAGCAGCCGACAGATATATTTAAATTATGCAGTGCGCTGTGTACTGCTTTGTACACCACAACTGGAGAGTTACGGCACACATTGTCAGTGCTAGTTAGTATGCCGTTGCGATGATACCGCGTAGCTTTTTACGACACGAGAGCCGATTGTTTTGAGCTTCGTTAAACACCTTGAAATACGGTGTTTTTACACTCGTTCCGCATAAAAGATTAAAATTTGTGCATATCGAAAATGTTGAGTTAGCTCGACCCATATCGTAAACCTACGGCCCCACACAAATGACGTAGCTTTTTTCGGCGAATTTCGAACCCCCCTCCCTCTCGTAGCATTTCGTCGCAGTATTCCCCCTCGCCACCCATCGCCACAAATTTACTACACCCCTCTACCCCCTAAAGTGCTACGTCATTTATACATGGCCCCTGGCACCGTACTGGCTGTTTAAAACGGCATGCATTGATTGAAATAGTAAAGCGAAAATCGTAGCGTGACTAAAATATTCGCTAATTTTAAGTCATTTAAACAAAACGAAAGAAATATATTGTAATTTAACTCGAAGTTGAACCTTATCGACTCAACGAAAATGCATATCCTATGCATGGTTTCGCACTGTCTGAGTAGTTCTTTTTTGCTTTCATATATGTGCGGAAAAAATGTACATAGGGGAACCCGGGGCTATTCGGACCTACTTAAGCAAATCGCCCTTTTCGGTGGATAGATTTGAAAAAGTTTACTGGTTAAAGGTCCTAATTGTTAGTTTGAAACCTCAGCTACATTTTGGTGCCATAAAAGGTTCATTTGCGCCACTCAGTGGCAGCGCTAGGCAATGATTTGCAAACCTCTATATTTTTCCATCCTTTTACAAAGTAGGGGTAATTCGGACCTCCCTACGGGGCAATTCAGACCGTCATTTTTCTTTAATTTTTTTACGATGGAATTATGTTTACCTATGAAATATTTATAAGAGACTCTCCTTAAGAAGCGTGTATTTTCTTTGCTGTGGCGTGCGCAATGGTGTGCGCAGCGGCAAGCCGCTGAACTGTGGTTGACGGAATAGGGAGTCCGAATAGCCCCGTACGCTTATTTCGCGTAAAAGTGGTGAGCGTCCCGAAAATATCTGTTTTCACCCAAACAAAAATTATTCCATAAAATAAGATATTTGTTTAAATACGCAATAATTTTTTTTAAATAAATGCATATCCTATGCATGGTTTCGCACTGTCCGAGTAGTTTTTTTTTGCTTTCATATATGTGCGGAAAAACTGTACATAGGGGAACCCGGGGTTATTCTTAAGCAAATCGCCCTTTTCGGTAGATAGATGTGAAAAAGTTTACTGGTTAAAGGTCCTAATTGCTAGTTTGAAACCACAGCTACATTTGCATGATTTGCAAACCTCTATATTTTTCCATCCTTTTACAATGTAGGGGTAATTCGGACCTCCCGACGGGGCAATTCAGACCGTCATTTTTCTTTACTTTTTTACAATGGAATTATGTTTACCTATGAAATATTTATAAGAGACACTCCTTAAGAAGCAAAAAATAAATAAATTGCATTACAAAAACTTAATCTGGTAAGTCACAGCTGTCGATTGGCGGCCCGTGTATTTTCTTCGCTGTGGCATGTGCAATGGTGTGCGCAGCCGAAAGCCGCTGAACGGTGGTTGACGGAATAGGGGGTCCGAATAGCCCCGTACGCTTATTTCGCACAAAAGTGGTGAGCGTCCCGAAAATATCTGTGTTTTCACCCAAACAAAAATTATTCCATAAAATAGGAGCCTCAAGCTTTCCAAAACACTTACCATTTATTTTTTCACTTTTATTTGTTGATTTAATCACTGTTTTTCATTTTAAATGATTTTTGATTTGAGAATGGCAAATTAACGAAACATGTTGTATCTCCTTTCTACAAAGAACAAAGAATCAAATTCAGCTTTCAAAATTAATGTTTCAGAATAGCGGTTCCACGAATATGTACGATATTCAGAAATTCCTGCAATTTTCTGAGAAATCGAGGGGGTCCGAATTACCCCCAATCTCTTAATAGCCCCGGGTTCCCCCGGGTACTTTTAATATGATGACAAACGATGTAAAATGTTTGAAGTATTCGTAAAATATAACGCTGTTTTTTTTCATTTCATATAGATTAATTCACGTATATATCCAAACACATAACATATGTGCACGTTTCGTTGGCATCAAATAACTCAATTGATGTTTGACAACCCGGTCAACGACTACTCAACAAAATGAATATTTTGTCCGACCATTTCCGTGAAGAGAGTAAATATTTCGATTATTGTATCGATTTAGTGGGCTGTTTTCGGAAAATTTAAGACTAAGAGAAACGAAAGCAATGAAATTGAAAGATAGGTATTCTAGAGCGAATCAGTTAAAAACATAACACGGAAAACTACACTGATAAAATCCAAACGTTAATTCTATTTGCTTCAAACCACTTAAAATCCATATGAAGAAGAAATCACGCGCGAACATTCCTTCTATGTGTCAACTGTATAAACTATATATGCACACACATAAGTTGGTCGGTGTTAAGTCAGACCGGACTAAGTCGCAAAACATCAAAAAATGATATATTGATAGGACTGGATAAAGAATATCGTCAGCTACATTCGACTTTTGCCGAATTTGAAATATGTAACAATAAACAAGAATTATGGCAAAAATTATTTTCCAATCATAATGTAAAGGATGCTGCGATTCAAACTTTAAACTCGTTTTTCCGGGGACAACTTGACAGCTCCCATATGTTGAACTCATAAGTAAGTTTTGTGGTGATTTGGTGATGTCATGGCGGCTCGAATGGAGCAAAATGTGAAAAAGACGCAACCCTTATGTTATTTTCCATATCTGTAAAAAATAAACAATTTCAGCATTTCATCAAATTTATTTCGCTGTTCAAATTAGAAGCTGTTCTCATTCCACTATACTTAAACAGAAACACAGATTCCATTTTGAAATTTAAAAATCCAAAATAAAATAAATTCGATTTTCGGAAATACAATAAGATGACATTCAAAATCAAGCCACTTCCACTTATATTGGAATAGGGATCTTTAGGGGTGTGCGGGTTAAGCAACATCCTGATGCAGAATAGTACCGTGAGGTAATATCTCAGTCCTTTTTCAATTTTCAGGCCCGAAACTATTGAAAAAAACATTTTTTAGTTTGTTTCCATTTAGGACAATAACACATCCAAACCTATGCGACTTGCACGATTCTATAGGTTGCGTTATCAGACCTACCTTAGTTTGCATATGAAACTTGGGATGGCAGCCTGCTAGCGGATTGCAAAAGTACCAGATCATGCTGTGTGGAGTGCTGTCCCGGTTAACAATGAGGCGAATGAGATATTTGCAGATATGTCATTTAGCAGAACAACTGTCAGTTTGTTGGTGGAATTTAATTTGGTTTTTTTAAATTTAAAAATCAGAAAATAATAATTAAGCTTAAAGAATGATATGAGTGTACTCGTAAGGACACCCGCTATCAATACATATGAAAAACTGACACAATTTTCCCAAACTAAAGATCCCTATTCCCGAAAATCTTCCGGATCGAATCAACATTTCCCCAGGCATGAAATCCTCCGGTAGATGCCGTTCCGTTAGGTTTCTTTCAGACTGGAATAAATTGGGTAATTAAATGAGAAAAAAAACTCTTTTTATTACATACATCGATAGAGCTGATTTTCGTGATTGCAACAATGTATTTTTCCAACGCAGGAAACGTGAAAATAAAATTTAAATTTATGTTGACAGTCTGGATTTGACACTATCAGAAGAATTTGACATTTCGAATTTCACGACAACTGATGCCCTGTCAGAAAAAATGAACACATGTTGTCCCGGTTTTCCCGCAGGGTTATTTTAATTTGACATAAACACCACACTCATAAAATCAAGTACCCATTAATGCGTAGAAAACTACTCATTTTCAATAAAAGTGGAATAACCCATTAAATGGGTAAAGCGTTTGTACCCATAAATGAGTACATACCTTGTACGTCAACCTGGGTATGTTTCACCCATTATTTTTCGCAGAACTGTTACAACAAAATGCGTAAAAAATACCCATTCATGAAATTCGCCCCAGAATGCAAAAAAAACTGTCAATAGAATTATTTCTGAATTTAAAAAAAGCATAAAATAACATTCATTTCACATTATTGTTTCCTTTTAAAACTATAGAAATCTAGATAGAAATCCTATTCTAAAACTACTTAACAAAATAAAACCGCCAACTGGATATATTTTTGATGGCTGGATCTTTTGGCTGCTCTAAAAATGCCGAACTGGCGCATATTTTCAACATCCTCAGTAGTCTAAACAGACGTTGTTTTCGGAGCATTGCCGAAATGTTCCGTTAGTTTACGATCCTTAGTTTGCAGGTTAACGCGCTTGAAATAATGCTTAAGGATTTTTCACCCATTATCAAGATCAATATACCCATTGGCATTACCTCATCGAGTAGTTGTGAAATGGATAAAAAGTACTCATTGTTAGAAACAAAAAAATACCCATTTTTTGACAGCTCGAATAACTTCCGAAAATGGGCAATTTGAATACATAAAATGGGTAAAGTTTTTTTTACCGTGTGGAACAGTGGTGAGCATCCCTATCAAAAATTGTACAATGAATATAGTTTTTTTCATATTGGGTGTTGTCTTGATAGGTCAGATATTGTCCTATGTATGGTTGCCAAGCTTATGTAAGATTTATTTTAAAAACAAAAAAAAATCGTTTTTACGTATTATAACGAATTTTTTTTTAAATGATGTTGGATTATGTACCTAAAATTTATCGAATGGAATGGAAAACTGTATATAGATTAATGACCCAATAGCCAGAATAATTCTGAAGGGATCCGTACCAAAACCATTGCAATCTACACCGGACAGAATAATTGCAAAAGTTGAACAAAACTCTGACAGGAGTCGAACAAAATTGTATATTTCTGGCAGCATTCTTGCTGAAACCGAGCACTACCGATTTGCTGCCAGAATTCTGATAAAAGCACACAAATTCTATTTAAAACTCATTTTGCTAAATAGGTAGAAAATCCTACATATATTGTTTATTTTCCCGATCAGAATACTAGAATTCTTGACGTTCTCAATGAACTTGAAAGAAGGTGTCGTAGGCTCGCGAATTGTTAAGCTTGGTGATGTGCTTTCATTGGCCAAAATGTTTTTCATTTATATTTTTCGAGAAAAAAGCACCAATGATTTACCTAACTACAAACTTCACACAACAAGAAAACTAAAACATTGTTAGGAAGGAGGTGAGCCGATTGCAAAAAACAACGACTTCCAGCCAAATTTATAGTAAGATTTATGTAACATTGCTGGCGGTTTCCAATTAGGGATAAATTTATTCTCTAATAATAGTTTTCTGTATCCACATTTTGAATAGCCGCATTGACGGCATTCATAACACACGTAACGAAACACGCTTTTCTCTTGAAGCTTTTTCGTTTCGTTGTTCGTGGTACTCGTACAGAGAAGGCATATCAGCGCCACCATCAAAACGGTGGTGCATATATGAAACAAGCACTATCTGTCAAGTTGTCCCTGGGTTGGGTTTTATGTACCTTATAGTTATGAAATGTGGATCAATAATTTTCTTATAAATACACACGTTAGGTTTATGTACCAGCAAATAGTGTCTACATGCCTCCGCTAATTGCAAAAATCTATGTGTAATTTCGTCTCATTTAAGAGTGCAGTTTATAAAAAGATAACATTATGAGTAACATAACTCTATATTATATTCACGTGTGAATTACTGGCATACGGAGTATTTCAACAATTTAATTTCATACCTTCATCCGTCGGTCGGTGAAACAAAGCGTTTGAAATATCCTATGTTGTATTTTACGATGAAGTAGTTTAATTCAACAATGAAATTAGTTGAATTCCACTCGTTTGTGTCTTGGATGTAAAGGTAGTGTAACGGCATATGTAATTGTGTCTGGACTAAAACAAGCGATACAAGCTGAGACAAGCGTTTCAAGCTTTAGCTCAGGTAGGCTTTTTAAGTTTTGTGCTAGGCTGAAACGTTCGTGTCCAGACTGAAACTGACAGCATCAAACCAACAACGTTGGATTATTGTTTTCAACAAAAATTTAGTTCGCCCAAATATTAACTAGACGAAACCAAAAACTCAACTAATTTTTTAGTTAAAACTGTGATGAATCGGTTTTCCGTGGACGAAACCAAAAACTCAACTAATTTTTTAGTTAAAATTGTGATGAATCGGTTTTCCGTGTACATTTTTTAAGTTTTAAGTTTAAGAAATTTCGATCGTAAATTCGTACCGTTAAGCTAATGCAAACGATGCCGAATCAAACAAACTGAATCAAAAAGAGGATTTCGTTACAAATTCTTGATTATGATTTAAATAAAAATTTAGTTGGTTCACTGCAATAACCATTTTATCGAAAAAGTCGCAAAAAGGCTTGTGCCTATTGGAGTGAATTTGCGCAGCTATTAGAATGTGCTGATAGGCATGCTTCTAAAAGATTTTGAATTAAAGTTATCGTGCTCCGCGTATTAACTCACCGCGCCCTCCCTATCATTTCGATTGCGCGTAACTTAGGTCTCATCTGCTTTGTAAAACCTAAAAATGTATCACAATTGGACATATGTATATGTGATTGCTGTTTTATATTGAAAATATAAAATGAATTTTGGAATTGCAATAAGTAAATAGTTCATGTTAAGCGCTATCTATGTGCCAATGCGTGTTATGATCTTTCAACCCGAACAGCAATATGCGATCACTTCGATCCTCGATCTTGTCGCTATAGACACCAACACTAACAAAGGTTTAATTACATTCCATTTACATACAAATTTTGCCTCCGATCGATATTCCGCCCTCCACACTTGACTTATCCTATTGTTTGTTCACCTAACCTTGAATTTATTTTCTTAGCCTCAACTATGATACAAAAATGGACAGTTCGAAAATACTACTATTGACACTGCTAACTGTGATATTATGGAAGGTATTTATTGTACAGTATAGCGCTTTATAATTTAACTTCCACGTGATCTTCCCTAGTAGCCTACAACTCAATTCCCGAAAGACTCGGTACCAGCGGTTTCTGATAGCAATACGGCCAAACAAGACGAAAATGCAAAGTCCGCAAAAAGTTTAGCGGAAGAGATCCGATCCAAAGCGAATGAGGGGTCCACGCAGCAGAAAAATGAGGTGACGAATAAGTTGTTTCAGCTTGGGATCGGTACCGGCAAACCGGAAAAGTCCATCAACCCAGAGGACCAGGTGTTGCAGGGGATTCGTGATCAGATCCTGCAGGGCACAAACGAAGAAGATGACTTGTTGCAACAGGTACGAGACGGCGATCTGTTTAATGCTTTCCACGAAGCGATCGACGAAAAGATCATCGATCCGAGTTTTATTGAAACGTTAGCCTCAGTTGGTAAGCCACCGTTGATCAATAAGTACACCCGGGATACTCTGATGATCAAATCGATCAGGGAGGACGTTAATTTCACTTTCGGGGAAAATGTATATTCCTGGAAAGCGCTCCAACATGCCAACAAGGATCAACATTTGATTGTTGGTTTAAGTGCGGAGGGTATTGTCATTCTGTATGAAACATCCGGTGAGTTTTCGTTGCAACAGGAGATTCCCATGGAAACGGTACCTTCTGCTTTTGAGGTGATCAATGTGTGGAATTCGACAGCGGAAGCATCCGTGAGTTGTTTGGTAGTGGCAACCGAAACGTCGTTGATCTGGTACTCGATGAGATCAACGGCAAATTTTTCGCTAATAGAAGAATGGCGATGGCCGCTACTCAAGACGACTACGGTAATCAAGTTCATTCACTACAAGGACATCGATATGATTCTACTGGTGGGGACGCATCCAAACAAGCAAAAAACGATATCCGCCACTCTGTATGAGTTTAATTTTGAAAAACAACAGTTTTGGTTGATGCAGAAGTTGGTCCTACAGTTCCCTTGTAAATCGATCGGTATAGTAAACATTGGCAGTGAGTTTTTAGTAGCGTTTCCACAGAACAACACCGCCATGGTCTATACTCTTGAAATGGGCAAAGAATACCGCGGCAAGATCAGCCTGATCGCGAACTTCACCTCGGAACAAATCAACTCTGTGGGAGCTTTTCAGATCGGACGCTTCGCTTATATCGCGATCGGTGGCGAATCTCCGCAGATTCTACGCTACTCAAATGGCAATTTTACCTCCCAGACAGTTCCAAGCGAGACATTGGAAACCGTGGAGTCATTCATCGAATTACCAACTCGAACCTATCGCGACGATCTGATTCTTTTGGTCCAACATAGATTGGCGTTTTCAACGCACGAAGTTCAGCGGTTGGAAATTCTTGTGTGGAATGGGGAATATTTTGACATCCGTAGTAACATACCCTGCTACGTGGAGGACGATATAATGGATAATGAAGTGTCCTGTCTGCTTGATCTGCACCGACCGACTGGAATTGCCGGTTCAGCGATCGTTCAGCGGGATAAACAAGTCTCCATGATAATTCCGCGTTCCGATGCTCATTCCAGTTTGTTCCACTTCGAAATCAGTATGCTGTCCGCGGAGAACCCCATCACTCAAAAAGAGCAGGAAATCCGAGACACAATCGATGCCTTCACCAAGATTCTAGTCCACCAGGACGTCGTGATTAAGCAAGCGCTCGATCTTATCGCTCAGGCAGAAAACAACGATAAACCAATGGTACTGGATAACTGTTTATTCGAAAGTGTCGAAGCGGATGTTGTCTACCTGGACAGCAACTTTCAATGGCCGGACGACAATATTATCGTCGGCGATGTGGTCTGGACCCAAGAAGATAGTGCTATTGATGTTGCCGCACTCCTTCGCGAGATGGAATACGAAGAAGCCCAACTGCTTCGGTTAGAAAGTGAGCTTGAATTTGCTATCCCGAAAAATCATGGCCCCTCGTTGGATCTGAAAAAACCGCTGCGCGTTGGACACCTGACAGTTGAGGGTTCACTTGTGACTGATAATTTGTACGTTCGTCGGTTGGAAGAAGCACCCCCGGTACAAGGTCCACGACCGGCGGAGCCTATAAAAGAGCTTCGCGTGAAGGATCTGGAGGTGCGTCATCTTAACTTTGAGTTTTTTAATGGGGAACCGGCAAGTGAGCTGGTTTTCAATGTTGGAGATAGTATTGTTTTGGGTAATAAGATTGTGTTTGAAGAAACAGTGGTAGCGGAGAATGCGATCCTTCCGGAGGGCGGGACAGTCAACGGAATCGATTTGAGTGAGTCGATGGTATATTTTAACAACGAAAGTCGACGTTGGAAGAATCTTGTGTTTGACCAATTGGAGGTTACGGGAGATGTCATAGTGCACGATTTGATCAATGGAGAAAAGCTTGATTTGGATGAAATGAAGGCTAAATTCAGGGATGCAACTTCGAAGCCGAAGGATGTACTGACGGCGGATACACTGGTGTTGAATGGTAGTTTACACTTCAAAACTCTCAACGGGATTCCCTGGGAGGACATTGTTGAAGGACTAGTGATGAAGAACAAACCAAATCATTTGGCGGAGCTGCGGATTGAGGGCAATTTGATTTTGGAACATCCGAACATTACTGTGGACCGTCTGAACGATTTTGCCTTTCCGGGTTCTTTTCTGTTCTCCAACAGTCCGACGGAATCGATCGTGACGGGACACAAGCGATTCACAAACATCACCTGTAAGTATGTTTTAATTTGATTAAGTCCTTTTTTGGTTAGTATGCTTTTTCTAATGTCTAAAATAATCTCGTTTATTGTTCAATTATTTGAGTTACTCATATAAGCGAGACTATATTTTGGGATGACTCCTTTGATATTCTTCCAGTAGTTTATCTATCTTATACTAGTGAAATGACGCTCGGAAGCAGTTAATCCGACTCGAAGGACCAAGTTCGGTAAAAAAAACTTTCTCCTTAGACTATAAGCGACGAATCTCTAGTTCATACTCACCAAGAAGAGCCAGAGCCGTGCCTTGGCGCACTCCATAATTTTCCCAGAACTCGTCGGAAAGAGTGCCACCCTTAAAGACCCGGAAGCGTCAGTTTGTTAAGAAGTTTTTGATAAAAAGGTCGAGCTTTCCTTGTATACTCTATCTTTGAAGTTGATGTAGGACACCTTCGACGGTGTTGTACGCTTTTGCTACGTTTAGTATGGCGATATCGATGTGGAGGTTTTCGGATATTGCTATGTTGAACATTTCTCCGAGGAAACTTAAGTGAGCTGCGGTACAGAGTCCCTATCGTAAAGTGAATTGGCGTGGGTCGAGAACATAGTTTCTCGTCTTCCAACCACGTGGTAAATCACCGGATAACCAACTTTCCTGTGTCTTGGCGGTCCATGGTAGGAAGCATATTGGGCTGAAGCTGCTCGAAGCGCGGGTGCCTTGATATTTCTTGGCAATAGCGAGCCAATTTCCAGTCCTCGTGAAAGGATCCACCTTCCCAGATCATGTAGAAGGAGTCTCCGGTACAAGGTCTATTGTAGATGGTTGTAGAGTCTAATGTAAAAGTAGTAGAAGAAGCTTCAAAGCTTGCAGGGCGTCGTCGAAGTCGTGGAAGTTGAAGTCGTATGCTGGCCGCAGTTTCCTCGGGGTCGGTGATGTTGGTGTCGTGATCCGCAGGGAAGCAGCCATTTTTTCAGCTTTTGTCGCTGAGCGCGTTGACCCGTCTTCACAGCAATTGGCAGTTCGTGGCTTTCTTCCACGAAGTTCATCCAGCCGATTCCCTTGGTCGCTTGAATGGCTCTCCGGAACCTTTGCTCACGGAGGAGGAGGTTGGGTGGTATTTCTTACAGGGTGCGGAGAGCTTTCCGGCGAGCCTTGATGGCGTCCGTGACTTCCGAATTCCTCCAGTGATCCGTCGTGTTGACGATCATGTACGAGAGTTCGTCCGGAGAGTACGTGCGGTCGGATCGTAAGTGTCCAAGTCGTTATTTACGTACAGCCACCATCTGCCTCGGGAGGTTTTGGGTGGGAGGCTGTTTATGCGGAGCTCGATGGGAAAGTGGTCGCTCCCGGCTGTATCATTGGCCATGGAGACCCACATATCGTGGCGTTGGAACAAGAGGAATACGTGACGTCGAGATGGCGCTGCCTCAGATGAACATGTTTTAATTATTTTTTTTTAGCGAGAGAGAATCTTCATGGCCGTGGTACTGTCGGATTCTCACTGCAGCACTTTTTCTTCAGCTCTACCGACTGAACCTAAACCTCTTGTATCTCCGTATCCTCTTCCTCTCGGAACCACCGTTGGGTACTACTTCGACCGAATTTGTTAGATGCCCTGGTGCCTGTTGGCCCCTCTGCGTCCGTTGAGTCAGGCGTTATCCAACACTCGCTGCTTAACCGGTCGATCCCAGGACTGTCGTCATCGTCTGAAACCGTCAAAACGTGAGCCGATCCGGAGATGCCGAAAAACTTGATTCGCATCCTTTCACAGCAACCCTCGTACGATTTTCACCGCCTTCAAACTATCAGTTCCCGTTTGCTAACTTGCTGCTCGTTTCTTCGCTGTCGAGGGATTTTGTGGTTGTTAGTAACTCCCAGCTTTCCTTAAGTCCATTGCCCCCTTGTATACGTTGAGCCAGCTTGCTGGCAAGCCTTCGCTGCTTAGCCAGTCCACATACAACCGTCGCTTGGACTGGCGTCCGTCGGGACGTAGACCTCTCTGGAGGAGCCAAAAGGCCTGGCTCGCGCCCCTTCATGGCCAGCTTCGCAGGGTTTATAACCGACTTGAACCACCCGCCCATATATTGCTAGTTTGTGTTCCAACCTTCGCTGAAGTACCGGCAGTATTAGTGACAGTACCCTGCTGGCGGCATTCCATGTACCCAAGTCTCGACACATCTCTCCCACGATATTCTCTACGTTAAGCGAAGGAATTTGCTTTCGCACTTTTGCGAATCTAGGATAGATGAGGACCACATGCTCCGATGTTTCCTCGATGTTCATGCACTCCGGACACAGCGTGTCCGAACCGACGTAGGTACTGTTTGAAACAACCATGATCAGACAGGAACTGTGTCAGATGGAAGGTTATTTCACCATACCCAGGTCGAGAGAACCGGTATAAGTCTGTGAGTACAGCTTTCTTTTTCCGACGAATTGATCATCGAGTCAGCTCTCATCGTTTTCCGGAATCTCTTGGTCCCCTTCTGCTTATATAATTCGTTCTACTAGAAGGATCATTTCAGCGATAACCTAGACTACCTTTGATGATATAGTCCGATATGCGTTCGTGACCCGCAGGGCCATCAGCCTGAACGTACTACTCACCTTTACTCGATTCCGCTGTGTCTCCTGCGCTGTAACCCAGACCGGGCCTCCGTACCTCAGTATCGACGATGATGCGCTAGCCAGCAGACGCCTCTTGCTACTGCTTGGCCCGGTGTTGTTCGGCATAATTTTGGTCAAACCGATTATCGCATTGGCCGCCTTCTCGCAGGCATAGTCGACATAGGTGTTGAAATTCTACTCGCTGCAGCATATTGCTACCAAATAGCACCTCCGTTTTGTGGTGAGCTGTCTGCAACTTCACTCCTTGCATCCATCTTCCAATCCTGTCGAACGCCTCCATCGCCAACATTTCCGTCTCTTCCGGCGTCTCTCCAGTACCGTTAGTACGATGTTATCCGCGAACCCAACGATCTTTACGCCTCTAAACAGTTTAAGGGTCAGCACGCCGTTGTACATCCCGTTCCAAAGCCATGGACCTAGGGTAGAGCCTTGGGGTAATTTTAACCCAGTTTTGTCTTCTATTTGTCTAATAGGTCAGGACCCGGTTCTGCAAATAGCTCCTTAGAATTCTACACAGGTAGATAGTGATGCTCACTTTGTGCAGTGATTCCGCAATGGCTTTCCAGCTTGCGCTATTGAAGGCGTTTTTGACGTCTATCATTGTCACGTCACATTATTGGTTTCCTCTTTTTTTCTGATTGCGCGCCATATCGCTTCTCTCGATCACTGTCCAAATGGCGTCCACCTTCCAAAATCCGAACTGGTTTTACGACAACCCGTTATCGCTTTCAGTAAATATTGTCAGCTTGTTAAGGACAATCCTCTTCAAAAGTTTCCCGAACGTATCCACACGCTCGTTCAACATAACTCAAAAGTGAGTGACCAGCCACTTAATTTCGTAAAAAGTGGGTTTTGCTCGCTTACTCAGTTTTGAGTTCGGATAGAAAATTTCAATTTGATTTGCAATTTGGACCGAAAATGTATCTGCTCACATCTCTAATTATTGTCAGTTTGATTGTCAAAGTGAATTTGACATGAGATTTTGACATTCAGATGCTTTTTAGTTGGACAATGGTCCAACTCGCGGAGATCCAACTAAAAAACGGCCTAGTTAAAAAGTGACCAACCAGCGAATCACGACAATATAGCTATGTATAAATTCTTCGATATTTAAAATTTTGTTTACCGAAACCTTTCTACATTAATACGATGTCTGGACTTCGGTCTATCCATATATTCCGGGATCTTCTCTTTCCCTAGATAGCTTGCAATCTCGCAGTAACGGCTCGATCTAAAAAAAAAAATGAAATTACGATGAAGCAACAATAAAACATGACAAAACATACGGTTGGTTTTCCCGAATTTTTCCATGTCTTCCCCTTCAAGGACTTTTTCACCTAAAAACTAAAACTTAACAGTTATTCGAAAGATGAGTAAATTTTACTCAACTCAAAATGCATGTTTTAACTGTGTGCCTCGATTTAGAAATTTGAATACTCAGATTTCAAATTTTGAATAGTTTTGAATGAGCGTGCAATAGGCAATTAAGATTTCTGACGTTTCTGACAGCTGATTTACAATCTTAGATGCAATGTATCGCCAAAGGATTTTGGTTTGTTTGCTTTAGGAAATATCTAACCTCAACCAGTTTTGCAGTGCAAAATATTTTGTTTTCTTCACGAAATAATTCGGCACCGCTTCTTTTTTAACGGGAATAGAAAAGTCAATTGGTCCATACAACGATGGATCCACGGGTGGCTTACCTGATTTAGGCAATAACACTTACTTACTGTTTCTTCCATTTGTCAGGGAATGTCCGAGAGTTTCTGCATTGCCGCTCTCAATGCGAGGTTGGTACGGGAGCTTTCTTCACCTTGTGTGTATGTAACCAAAAATGTCACTTTTCTCAGAGATAGGTGAACCGATTGTCACAAACTAACTCAAATGAAATATACAACGTTGCTGCTATTGAATTTCTATTGGATCCGACTTCCGGTTCCGGAATTACAGGGTGATGAGTACTATCACGCCAGGGCCGGCGGAACACTTTTTTCCCAAGTAGGTACTAAGATTTGGCATGATTTCTACCCGTGGTGACGAAAGCTCAGACCTGGCGTATGTAAGTGAACAGGTAAATTTCCGTCAAGAGAAGAAAAAATAAAATTGAAAATTCCCGGGTAATATCCAGTGGCTATTTGGAAACACTCTTTGTTAACGGGCTGGATGGCCGACGGCTCAGCAAAAATGTGTTCGTTGATTGCTAATACTTTAAATGTTCCCCAGCTAAATACCAATTACTCCATTCTTTTAAATATCGTTGCATTCATTTTCCGTTTCCACCGATAAAACCTTGCGCAGGTACTGAAACCTGCATGATAGTGGTGGCTAATGGCCCGGTATCTCCAACAGGCTGAATGGAGGTCGATTTGGATATTTCTCCGATGGCAAAAAATAATGCCGATAAGTCTACTTTTCGATACAAATGATACCCATCTAATACAACCGGCCCCTGGAATGTCTTCTTCCGGACCAAATAAAAGCCATTTAACATCATCGATATAGTCGGGATCTAACTGAACACTCGGCCATGTACAAAGAAGTGTTATCTATGTACCCGCCTGGGAAGTAGAGATAGATGGTGTAGTCTTCTACAGGGGCCCTAATTGCGAAGTATGGGGTTGGATTCTTTAAGAACGCTTTGCTTTAGTCAGTGAAAATTCTGGTTTGCAAGTAATTGCGTTCGGTAAAAATCGAAAAGTGTAAGAAAACAACTAATTTTCTGTCAGGTTCATTTCGATCCTTTCGCAGGATCTGCTCTTCTACACTTTGTTCTTTTGAACGGGGTTCGTTTACCTGTTCGCCTTTTTGTGTCGCGGGGCATGAACTGCCCTCGTTGCAAACCATTGGGCCAACAGCAACAAGGCACGGTGTTGAAAATGCGGCTAGAAATATGAAGTTTTCCTACTGTGGAGTGACTCTGCATGATCTCTCAACATATTCCGCCAATGAATTATTTGGGGAAAAATTAAAGCACTCTTTTAAAGAACGCTCCGAGAAGAGATACTAAATAGGGTTACACTACCGGCAATGACTAATTTCCACGCTTCCTCGTTCACTAAAGAGCGAGCGTCTGACCATCCCATTGTGGTAACATTTTCTAATGTGGCATATAAATTTAAGAAAGAGGAAAAGCGCTTTCTCTCCTTAGCTTTCTCGTTAAAGGCCTGAGTGTCTCTTGAAGGGTGCTGTTACAAAACCGAAGTAAGTGGTGGTTACTGGTCTAGGGAATCCTACAAACTAGCAGAAAATGCAAAAAAGCAGGTTTTCCCATACTAATTTCCATACAAATTTCAAACGCAATGCGCTACGCCGGGTCAAAACCAATCGACCCCAAATTTTGCACAGTTCTTTGGGACCCCAAATGGAACTAAAAAAGTGCTGTACTGAAAAAATGATCATTTTGCCCCACCCTACTACCCACGTGTTCCGCCGGCCCTGTATCACGCAGAAAAGCCCCGATTTCAATGTATACTACGATGAATGTATAAAGGTGAAAATTTTTCAAAAATGTGCTTGGATTTGTGGTTCTAACTAACTAACTCTTTGGCCATATTGGCCACCATTGACGCTTCCGGAAGCCCCGGTGGAAGTATCCAAATTTAGGCTAACAGTTACAACGATTTCTCGGAGATGGCTAGACCGATTTGACCCAACTCAAATCAAAGGTGTTGCAACCCCGTAAACTCATCATTAGAGTGGCTCGCGGTTGTATGGGAAAACTTCAAAATGATTTAAACTAGCGGGCACAGCACTTTTTGAGTTCCTTTTGTGGTGGTGTTGTGTGGTTGCTTCCCGGGTTTGCGCATTGCGTTCAAAGTTTGCATGGGATTTTATATGGGGAAATCAATTATTTTGCATTTTAATTAATAAAGATCCCTATTTCACTGATAATGAAAAACCAGCTACATAAAACTATAGTTCAAACCTTGGTTAACAACTTTGCCGAAGACCGTAACTAGCTACGAGTTTTCAAAAAATAGTTATTACGATTTTAAAACTTATGGTAAAATCCAAATGCAGAAATTGATTACTTTTGCCAACACTGCCGGTGCACCACCGACATCGACATTAAAAACTTAGATAAATGAGAATATATTCATCGCAGAGACTTGGTATCTTTGAATGAAATGTTCAGAATGAATTGCTGAATAAAATAGACGTAGTCAGAAAATGAAAAGAAGCGAGGGTGGGGGGGGGTCTTGTGTACTCCCCAGTCCCTTTTTAGATTGTTTTGTATAAGACAAAGAATCATTACGTCCTTGTAAAAGTCAACGACTGAATTTTCTTAATATTTTGATAGACCCAAATATGAATCATACTACAATCTTTGTTGTGAAAAAAAAATATTTACAATATTTAGGATTTACACCTACAAATTTATGTTATTTTTGCTTGATGCAAAGACTAACTCAGGTCTGGAAATCGCGTTGGGTTCTAACCTGAAGTATATTGCTGGTCCACCAAGATCACCTCTGTTTTGCGTGAACATAACTCAATTTCATCAAAAAACGCTTGTTTGAAGTAACTATCCTGGTTTCGTTCCTAGATTCTCAAACGAAAACTTCAATAAAAACAATTTCGAGACTTCAAGGAATCTAAGGATATGCATTTTTTTTTAAATTCTGACTCTGAACGGCTAAGAAATAGGGTTTTAAAATATGTAAAACTTATAAAACGTTGTACCATTTTAAATGAGATAACAGTAGAGCCCTTAAATAGTAGCACTCAAACACGTAAGATTAATTTTTAATTCTACGGTACAAACCTGCGTTGAAGATGTGCTCCTTATGTTATACTAAACTATCTAAAAAGGGAACTGGGGAGTACACAAGCCTCCCCCTCCCTCTTCTTTTCATTTTCTGACTACGTCTGTGTTATTCAGCAATTCATTCTGAACATTTCATTCAAACCCTCTAAGAACGGTTGGTTTCAAAATCGTCCAATGAAGGACGTTCGTTGGACCAATTTGGACAACGTCCAAATAACCGTTCAACGAACGTCCATCGTTGGACCCGTGTTGAACGATTTTGAAACAATTTTTTGGACGCCTCAGTGGGAAGGTACCAAGTCTCCGCGATGAATATATTCTCATTTGTTCAAGTTTAAAGTATCGGTGTCGTGGTGTACTGACAGTGTTGGAAGAAATAATTAATTTCTGTATTTGGATTGAACCATACGTTTTAAAATCGTTATAACTATTTTTTGAAAACTCGTAGCTAGTTATTGGTTTCGACAAAGTTGTTAACCAAGGTTTGAATTATCGTTTTATAAACCTGGTTTTTCATATTGAGTGAAATAGCGATCTTTATTAACGTAAATGCAAAATAATTGATTTCCCCATATAAAATCCCATACAAACTTTAAACGCAATGCGCAAACCCGGGAAGCAACCGACCGCTCCCAAACTTTTCACAGGCATTTGGGACCACAAAAGGAACTCAAAAAGTGCTGTGCTGAAAAATGTCATTTTCGAGCCACTCTACTCATCATGCCATTAAATTTCATTCCGATCCGTCTTCCAGTTCTGGAGTTATGGGTTGTGGAGTGCGATCACGCAACGTCATTGTCGAGAGCAGTTACTATCCGGCATTCATCCCAACCCATTTGGTTGCCATGGCCGTGGAGGCAAATGAGGGGGGGGGAGGTAGTCAGTCGGAAAGAGAGCCTGTTCCCCAATCTGGTGAATATTTGGGTATGCTGTGTGTAATTTCGGTAAACTAGTTGACGGTATTTCGTTAGTATGCAAATCGGGTGGCCGCCAACTTTTAACGTTCGGGCAAGGCTGTCGTCGGGGTTTGGGTCCAGGGTCATGCCAGACCCGTGGTCTCATCCAGAGTAGGCGTGAGATGAGTGGGAGGGTGTTGCTAATGAATTCCAGGTGTAGGCTAGTTGAAGTGGTGAGGAGGGAGCTTTCATAGCTGGAGCTTTTTTCCAAGAAGCTAATTTCACGTCGGAATACCACCCTACCTGCTTCCTAGTGGCAGGCTAGGACTACGGCTTCGAAACAGACATCTTCGGCCGGGGTGCTCGGTGATTATCCAGAGGCTAGTCGCACCCCTTTGAGATATAGGGGCCCGATGATGTCGGAAAGTTCGCCTAGGTTCCGACAGGTCTGCTCGATCCCGTAAAAAATTCGGCTGCGGATTTGGGATCGTCCGATGTTCAGCGCTGCTCGACGATTGGTTTTGGGGTAGCGGGAGCAGTTGGTGCTCTCGCAGTCCTTTTTTTTTAATTTCGAATTCCGAAAACTACTAATCCATTTCGGAATGGTGCTACGGTGTCGCTGAATTTGATTGGTCAAGCGTTGGCCCATCGTTGAAGTTGTAGGACGCCTTCACGCCAGATGGTGTTGTACGCTTTTGCCACGTCTAGTATGGCAATATCGGCGTGGAAGTTTTTGGACCTTTGGCTTTGTTGAATAATTCCCCGAGGGAGCTAGGGTAGGTCTGGTACGAGTCCCTTCTGGAAAGTAAATTGGTGTGGATCGAGTAGTTTTTCGTCTTCCAGCCATGTGGTAAATCGCCAGGTGGCAGTGCATGACAGGAGGGTTATTGGCCTGAAGCCGCTCGGAACGCGGTTGCCCAGTCATTTCTTAGGAAAAAGGACTACGTGAACCAATTCCCAATCCTCGGGAAAGGACCCGCTTTCTCAGATCGTTATGAAATACTCTAGCAGGGCTCTCCAAGGAGAAGATGCCTAAACATCGGATAACCCAACCTGTCGAGGCCTACGGACTTCCCTCGCGTGGTGCTGAGACAGCGATGAGTTTCGCTCCGGTAAAGAATCTGTTATAATTGGTTGTAGGGGAGGCTTCAAGTCTGCTTTTTACCGTGTGAAAGCGACTTGTAGGGCGTTAACGGCGACTGAAGATATATACTAGTACGCAGGATCATCCTCCCAAGTACCACCAGAATGCGTCGGAAACTGCGCTGCCTATGCAGATCCGGAAGCGGCGGTTCCTTAAGAAGTTTTGGACAAAGGCACCGAGATTCTCGGGCGACTTTGTCCAAAACTTCTTAAAAAATATTAAAGTTGTTGTAGGAGAACTTCGCGCGGTTGTGCACTTTTGTTACGTCTAGTATGGCGATGTCGGCATGGAGGTTTTTGGACCTTGCTTTGTCCAATATTTCCCCTAGGGAGCATAGGCGGACTCCTGCATTGAGTCTCGTGCTGAAAGCGAATTGACATGGGCCGAGTAATGTCACATTTTCCAGTCACGTCCTCTCCAGTGTCTTGGCGGTGCATGACAATATGGTCTGAAGTCGCTCGGAGTGCAGGTTCCCTGACATTTCTTGGAAATAAGGGCTACTTGAGGCAATTTCCTGTCCTCGGGGAAGGACCCAACTTTCCAGGTCGTGTTGAAGGAGTCTAGTCCGGGGGAAGGTACCCATCCTGTCGGGGACGACGCACTTTCCTCGTACAATATTGAGGACGACGGAGAGTTCCGCCCCGGTAAAAGGTTTGTTATATGTGGTTGTAGAGTCGGTCGTCATCGGCGTAGAGCAGGATTCAAAACTGCTTTTTCGCCGAGCGATAGAGGTTTGCTGGGCGTCGTCGGCGGAGAGCGAGTTAAAGTGACGTTGACCCACGGTCACAGCTCGGCTTTTGAGGAGTCCTGGTGGACGTTGACCAGGAAGTTCGTCCAGCTGGTTTTATTCGCCGCTTCTATGATTTTCCTTGCGGCATTCCGGCACTTCTACAAGCTATCCATTCTTTGGCGTCGGAGAAGCAGGTTGGACTGTATTTCTTGCAGGGCGCGGAGAGCTTTCCTGCTTGCCTTGATGGCAGCGGCGACTTCCGAGTTCCACCAGTTTGCGCATTGTGGTTGTCCCGGTGGTTCGTGGGATGCATTCTTCCGCCGTGTTGACCATCATTTACGAGCGTTCGACCGGCGTGTACGTGCGATCCCGATCGAAGTGGGACTGCATGGCGGAGTCGTAACCATCCCAGTCGACATTTTCGTAGGGGAGACTGAGGAGACTTGATCCCCTTTTTTGTTTTTCAATCCTACTCCGTGAAATGATAAAAAAAACTATGTATTTTTTGTAGTTTTATATTGTTTCTAGGGTTGACTGATAATCATAAAAAAAATAAATGGAAATATTATACTGGACATGAGCTATGAGCATTTTTGGAAAACAATAAAAAAATGTAAAATTCTTTGATTAGTGGAGACTCGATCCCTAATTTGGGGACACTTGATTATTTTTTGAAAACGTGTTTAAAAGAGCATGTAGGGTAATAAGCCTATTTTTACCCTGTTTCTATTATCATCCTACCAATCTGAAGCCTTTGGTTAGAACAGCGTCTGCCATCTTTGCTCAACGTATTTACTCAAATGGTGTTGCGATAATTGGGGTACTCGATTAGAGTTCTTGCTGTGCTCAAACAGAAGATTTTCACCATTCTCAAGACAATTTTGTTATTATATTGGCTCTTAATAAGAGGCGAATGACCTTAAAGTTAAAAATCCATAATCGAAATAAAAAAATGGCTCCTAATAACAAAGCAAAGAAGCTGAAATAATAAAATTAATAAAGAAACAATATGGTACCCTCCCTAATAGGGCAAAAATAGATACCTAACCCCATTCAATGTTATAAATGTATTGTGGTATTGATTAAATTGTTGTGATTTACTATTTTGTTACTACATATTATCCATCTCTCACCTGATTTTTATTACGAATTCCCCAAATCTCTGTGCAATGATTTGAAAGCTGTCGTTATTATGGTTGAGGAACGTCAAATGTGGGATGCATGGTTGCTACGTATGCTGTAGTAAACATTTACAGCTAAGTTTTGTATGATGAAGCGTTCATTTTTGACAGTTTTTTGTTATTTTATGGCAACATTGACTTCAATTGTTCTGGTGTGAATTTGGTTATGTTCAGTAGTGTGTATGAAGCATGGCGAAGGGGATCAAATCTCCACGAATTTGAAGGGATCAAGTGAACCCATAGCATCTATTTCAGCAAACTTTAGTACAAATATAGTTGAACAAAAAAATCAGCTCAATCATAGCGTATTCATATAATTGATATTCTCCTGTATTTCTGTATGCAAAAGTATAGTATGCAGTGGGAGACTTTATCAATTGTATAAAAGTTTGAAAATTTGGAAAATAAATCTTCTTCAGTTCTTCTGAGATTTATTTCTTTAAATCGATAAAAATTCGGTAACACATGTCCAATTTATTTTTTTGTGTTAAAGAAACTTTTGTTTAGATAAAACTACGCAACTTTCTAGTATATTCGATTAATGTATTCTGATCCGCCTTTGAGTTACAATGATGGGATCAAGTCTCCCCGGGGATCAAGTCTCCTCAGTCTCCCCTACAGCCAGCATCTGTATCGGGAGGTTTAGGGTGGGAGGCTGTTTATAAGTAGCTCTATGGGAAAGTGATTGCTCCCGGCGGTGTCGTTGATCGTAGACCAACTGCGTATCGCGACAATGGAGCTAGAGGAATAGGTGATGTCGAGCGCGGATGCAGCGTTGCGGCAGATGAACGGTGTTGAATATCACGGTGTATTTCTCGATAAATCTGACGATATCGTTGCTTCGGTGGCAGCACTTGTCCGATCCTTAGACAGTGTGGTGGGCGGTAATGTCCACGATGGCGATGAATGGTTCTGGGACCTGGTTCAGGCTGTTCAACTGGTTTCGTAAGTTGGTGCAACGATGAAGCATCTGATGGGGGTCAAATTTCTCCTGGCAACGCAACGCAACCACTTGTTGAGAGAAAGGTTCACCGACAGAAGCTCCAATTTGATGTCAAGGTGGATGGTTTGGTGGTTGTTGTCTCCTTTAGCCATCTCCCACTTGTATCGATTCCCGACCCATGGGGAGAGGTCGATGCCGAGGTTTAAATGGGTTCCCTAGATGGCGAGGCTCGAGTGGGGCGATGATATTTTTCAGATTCTACGTGGATAGTTCTGGCCCGTGCTCTTGGTCGCCGAAACACTGGAGAGGCTGTGTGGAGACTCCCTGGAATGGGCTGGGAGCCGTACGACTAATCGAGGTGGAAGCTGATTTTGGTTGGAAACCGGGCCCCTTGAAGCAGCAGCCGTAGATATCTCGTCGCCGGAAGCCGGGACATCCGCGAACAGGGCCAATGCAAAGGAAAAGGCCTACTCCCTAACACTCCTTCGCATGGTGTCTTTGGTACCGATATGTTGGTTGGTTGTCTCATTTGGTAGGTTACCGAATGCGAGGAGCTGCAGGCGACGGGCTAACGACCGGGCGATCGTTGTGCGGGTTTTTTCAGATTAGTTCTTCTGGTACTGGGTTCGCTGATTGGTGTATTAGTATTGGTTGCGATGGGTATTGTTTGTGGTGGTTTGACCGATTGGGAATCGATGGCACCTTCATCGAGCTGCGTGCTTTTGGTTAGGGCCAGAGGGCGGTCAAGCGGTAGCGTGGCCCGCTGACAACCGTGGTACTCGAGGCGATCGGATGGTCCGCCTTTTTTGTGTTGTTGGTTATCTGGGAAAGTTCGAAGGTCCAAATCCGACAGGTGTCGGAGCTACTGGGTAGGTTTGGTATAGGTTTACTCTTCATAATTTTCCTCGCTCCTTCTTGTAGGTTCGGTGAAATGAAATATGGCTGCTCATTCCGAAATGTCAATGGCGAACTCCGAGCTGATGTGTCTTGTGGTGTGATGCGATTTGATGGGTGTTTTGCATCCGGTTTCGGCGTCTGATGTGCGTTCGTCGTTGAAAGTGTTCCTGGATGTGTTCTTTTGCTGCTATTTCCGGTTCATCCTTCTCTTGTTTCGGGTTGGCCGTTTTTGATGGGGCCTCCCGATCTCCGGTGGTCATTTGTGGGGTAGCAGGTTTCGCGTTGTTGTGTGATATTTGTATAGGTTCCCGAACTATTGCAAGGAGTCGATGCCGGGGTTTGAGTTGGCGAAGCAGAATGGCTCGAGGCGGACGATGATATTTTGTAGATCCTCGAGGCCATTTCTCATACCGTTGATATTCCACGTGGATTGTTCTGGCCCGGGTTCTTGTTCTTCAAAACACTGCAGTGGCTGTGCGCTGGGCTGGGTTGAAAGCCGTACAACTGATCGAGGTGGGAGTTGATTTTGGTTGAACCTATCCAGAGGGAAGCTGGCCCCCTTACATCAGCAGCCGCCGAAGGATCGTTGGCAGAGGCTGGGACATCCGTGGATGGGGCCAATGCAAGGAAGGAGGCCTATTCCCTAACGCTCCTTCGTGTACCGATGTGTGGGTCGTTGGCTGGGGATGTGTTGGTTGTTTGTCTCATTCGGTAGGTTCCTGGGTGCCGGGAGCAGCCGACGACTGGGCTTGGCGATCGTTTTTGGTTTCGATTGGTTTTTCTCGTTAGGGGAGTAAGTTGTGATTTCTGTTGTTGTTTTTGCGTGCCTTTGGAGTATTGGTGTTGGAATGTAATGTGTTGTTTGGGGTAGTCTGGCCAAGGGGGTCGATGGCCCCTTTGAGATGCTTTTCAAGCTACGTGGTTTTGGCCGCCGGAGGTACTTCCCCGGTCGGTGTAGGTTTACCCGTAATGGTATTTTCGCTCTTTTTGACAAATTTGGTGGGGTTGTTTGGCTGCTTATTCCGAAATTTCAATGGCGGATTCCGGACTGATGAGTCTGGTGATGCGATTTGATGGTGATGGGGTAGTTTGGTGGAAGTTCTGGTTTCGGCGTCTGATGTGTGTTCGTCGTAGATCTTGTTGAAAGGGTTCCTGAGTGTGTCCATTTGTGGCTGTTCCCGGTTCCTCCTGCTCTTGTTTCGGGGTTGGCCGTTTTTGTTGGGGTGTTTCGATCTCCGGTGATTATTTGTGGTGTAGCTGGTTTCGCGTTCTATTGTGTGATTGTTTTAGGCGTGCCCGTGGAGGTTCCGACGGAATGGTTTCTCCGTAACATTTGCGTTTTGACGTCGATGGACGCGTCGTGGAGTAGTGCGGTTTCATTTTTGAGGTTCTTGTTTTGGATGTTTGCTTCCAAAAGCTGCTCTTTGAGCTTAGTTATGATGGCGTAGTTTTGGTCTTCTACGGGGACTAGTCCTTCAGTTGGGTGACTTCATCATGGAGCAGCTGGATGTTCTAGTCCTTGGCGTCGTTTCGCTGATTTAATGGTTCTCTGATCGTCTCGCGTTTGTCCTGGTTGGAGTCCTGGGGATGACAAGGGCTTGCGCTTCGGGGAAGGTAGAAAATATATCGCTAAGTTTAAAAAATTTGGCTTTATTCGAAGTAAGTTATGAAAGAAGAATTTATTCATCACTTGATAACCCAATAAGCCCGTAAGATATAATAGGATAGGTTATTTTTCTTGAATTTTAATTTCAAAATCCTCTACACAGACATTAACACATTGGACATCGGCGGCACCCTAAACGGCATCGACCTAAAAGACATCATTACCCTGCACGACGATCAGCACATCCCGGGCAACGTCACCATCGGCAAGCTGCACGTTTACGACGAGCTCGAGGTACGAGGCGAAATCCTGGGTGAACAGATGGATCAACTGCTGGACAATCCGACGCTGGAGCAGACGACGCACGTCAAGGCTGCCTGCCATTTCCGGGAGCTGATCGTTGATGGTCCGGTTATCATCCAGGAAACACTAGACGGCGAAGATTTGGATGCGATCTTAAGCGAGGTGGTGTACGACACGGAACGTAATGTAGAAATCACAGGTCTCAAGCGTTTCGAGTCGGTCGAATTCTATGATGAAGTTATCATCCGGTCCGGTCTGGTAAATGACATAAAGTTGGAGGAGTTTGTCACCCGCAGCACTGAACAGACACTGGACGTGGATGAGATCAGGGGAGATATTTTCATCGACAACCTAACTCTGGGTGGGTTGTTTGATGGTATGAATGCTACACACTTGGAGCTAAATTCGATCAAGTTGTATGGAGATCAGTACACAAACGCGACGTTAATTTTTGAGAATCCTCCGGGTTCAACGCGTCCGGATATTGAGGCAAATGTACTAAATATTTCAGAAATGTTGAACTCAAAACGGAGATCCGAATATGTAGATACTGATCAGGACGAAATAGTGGTGACTGGCAATTTTACCATTCCGAGTTTGAATGTTGAGAATTTGTACCTGATTTCATCCACGATCGACGGTCCATCGAAACAAATCAACGACGTGCATCTGCCAACATTCGATAGTCTCCGGTTTAGTTTAACACGACCGCAGCAGATAGATGTGCCTTTTTACGTACATAAGCTATTCGTTACCAACGAAATTAATGCATCGTACATAAACGGGCAAGACTTTCGTTTCTTGAAGAAAAACATACAGAAGGTTCAAAACATTAGAAACAACATCATGCTGGAAGAAATGCACATCGAAAACCTGTTCGTAGAGGGGGATCTTCAAGTGAACATGCTGAACGGTATCAACTTTGATCAACTACTGCAGGAAGTCATCTGGTTGAATCGACCGAATTATATTCCCGGTACGGTACATTTCTTGGATCCGTTACACATCAAAGGTAATCTGACGGTCAAAGGTTTGATTAACAAGGTTAACTTCACGGAGTTCCTAGATGACGTGGTGTTGAAGTCCGATGAAGTGGCGGAGTTCTATGGAACCATGACGTTCCTAAATGGTTTAGTTATCGAAGAAAATCTAGAAACGGAGATCATAGACAATATTCCGATAAAAGACTTGATCCTGAAGAATCAAAGTATTGTACTTCATGGGGATCTTGAAATAGTCGGACAGATGAACGTCGAGCACCTGCTGGTCAGTGATCGATTCAACGATCAACCTATCCAAGATCTATTGGAACTGTATGAATACGATCCCACACGAGACATGCACGTGATCAAAGGTGATGTGTATTTTAATAACGTATCCATCGAATCACTGAACATCAGAGGTGGGCTTGATGAAATCCCAAACGTAGATCGATTTCTGGATTCGTTGATCCGAAAAGATCAGGACTATTATTTCACTCAACCGATCGTGTTCGAAAAAGAAGTGGTGATCGATAAAGACTTTAATATCGGCAAACTGGACGGAATAGATATTTCAAACCTGCAGCACGATATCGTCCGTATCAACCAGGAAGCCCCCGTAGAACTGGACGCCGATGCGGTATTTCTGAATCCGGTACACATAGAGAAACTGACCGTCGAGGGGGATCTGATCGTACCAAGTATCGGTGGATTCGATCCAGATTGGTGGCAGGAAAATGCAGTGATGACGAATGAAAATGCTGAAATTCGTGGTAGGTTAAAAAGTTAATTTCTATTGGTAAGGGTATTTTGTTTTACCAGCGATCATTTGCAGGCAAGATTATTTTTGCGCCGGGGACATTCAAGGCAGATCACATTCAAACGCAATACATTAACGATTTACCGATGGATAAGCTGATCACACTGAACACCGATCAGACATTTGACGGTACCCTGCACGTTGACAAGCTGACGATCACCCAACCCTTGGAAGTCGGTGGACTTATCAACGGAATCAGTTTCCCCGAAGAACGGGAAAATACACTGATGGTACATATTTTTTGACAGTTCTTCTTGGTAAGCTGTTTAATACAATATTTTTTTCAGACCTACGGAACCCAGTTCGTCACCGTCCCAACCGTCGAGGCGCTGCATTCACTCACCCTCCCACCGATCGTGGACGATAAACCAATAGAACCGGAACTGGTAATTGAATCACCCATAACGTTTGGTCATTTGATCGACGATCCGCACGAAACTGGGGACACGAACTCCGGACGCGATCAGCAGACGACCGGGGCTAGGGTCCTCGCCAAGCGGGTACGATTCGGAAGCGATGTCAAGGGAAAACCGTTCCTCAGCGGAGTCGAAATTCAAGAAGCAATAGATCAGATGAAAGCAACGAAGACGAACGTTGACGACAATCTGCAGAGTTTCCAATCACAGCTACGGTCATTTTGTTGGGCCACACGGGACTTGGTAGCCAAGACTCAGAGTCGGGTGTACTTCTTTAAATATTTCGCGCAGCGACAAGTGATAAATGAACACCGACCGATCGGTTCGTTCCACTTCTTCGATAACTTGGAATATCATTTCCTTGCGGTCAACTTTGATTGTCAAAGCCACTTCTATCAGTGGGATCCAACGGCGAAAATGTTTGTGTTATTGTTTAAAGCCCACACCGGAGTGATTGGATCGTGGAAAACTGTAGTGAACAGTGATCGAGCGATCTTCCTAGTGACGCTATCTACGATCGAGTCTACCAAGTGCAATATAACTGGCGTTAGCGTGTGGTTGTTTACAGGGGAACAACTTCAAACGTGGTGGAATACTGCCGGATCAGCTTCGATTCAGGCGATCAGTTCTGATCCCCTAAAGCTAGAGAGTTTCTTCGTGTTAAACGTAAACCATGTAACAGAGTATAACCTAATTGGAAACGTCCTACAGCAGTGGGAGCTACCGGAAAGTGTTCCCGGTTACAGGTTCATCCCAAGCGAAGTTGGTATGGGAACGGCTTTAAGCGATGGCAAACTTCTAGTTCAACTGCCAAACCTTAACAGAAGCGAGCAGGTCATTCGAACTAAACGAAAAAGCAACGAAACCGTTGAAATGGCTCTGTTCTCCCCGCAAGCAATGTACGATCGCATACACAAAAACTTCTCTTCACCCGGTCGGCTACGTCGAACAAAAGATGGATCGTGGGTTACGACCGACACAATTAAACCGGATGATTTGGTAACGAAAGAGCATACTAAACAAAGTAACGGTACGTTAGTGTATACCGATAAATCTACACAAGATAAGCTTCCGTATTACGAACTGTCGCGAGACGATTCAACGACACAGAAGTCCTCGCTAGTGGAAAGCAGAACTGCCAAAGAGATACCGCTGGACGGTATCTTAACTGTTGATAACCAGCACTTCCCTAACCATCCCAGTGGGGATATAGTAGCCTTTCGAGCTGGACCATTAAACAAAAAGCGACACCTGGTTGCCGTTTCGACTGTTATGGATACCACCGTCAATGGAAAGCAAGACGCCATTAAAGTAAGTTACATTTGATCATTTCCAGTATATTTCCTAATCTACTAGTTACAAAAAAAAACTGCTTTCCATCTCTCCCAAACTAGATCTACCTAAACATACAAAACGGTCAGCTCTATCAGGTTCTATCCTGCCATAGACCCTCGCACCTTACCACGCTGGAACTGCGGGATGAAACCATTCTAGCCTTCCTGGAATCACGACAAACCGTACAAATCTACATCTATCGAGGCCCGAAGGGATTCGTGTGGAACAGCAGCTTCAGGCTGGCATCGCCGGCGATTCAAATGAGCGGTGTTTCGGTACCGCAGCATGCACGTTTCATGTGCCCGGTGCACTATCTAGCGATTGCAACGGAACAACAGGAACTGGTGTTGCTGGAGGCTAAAACGCAGGGCGACTGTGGGCTTGTGGTTGATGTGAACTGTGACATTGAGGATTAAGGTAAGCTTGAACGCGTTTTCCTTGTTTTAATTGAATTATTCTGTAAATTTGCGTACAATTGGTGGAAATTGTATGTGCTTTTTGGTTGTGCGATAAAAATTGTAGCAATTTTGGAGCGATTTGTTGGGGATTCGTTGTGATAATAAAAAGAAATCCTTCCAGCGGGGCTTACAGGTTCAATACAATCAACGGATTGATCATCCCATTTGATTGCATATCGTCGTTGTTCTGCCTACACTTGACAAGAGGAGAAACTTCTATACCGGTTGCAGTTTTAAATCGAAATACATTGTAATAGTGGCGGGCATAGTTGGTAAATCGATTGCCTTGTACGCAGCTCACCTGGGTTTGTAAGTAGAGGTTTGCCAACTAATCGGGTTCTTTTTTGCCCGGCGGACCCTTCTTTTCAGGGCGGCCTAGGTGCCTCTACCGGATTTTCGTAACAACAAATAACAAAAGTAAACAAATAAATTTACCGACTTTTATTTCCCACTTCCTCTTCCTGCTCGGCGAGCAGCTGCTGTTGGGAAGGCGGACGGTTTCTTCCGACCGGCCGGGACTACAACGGCTGCGTTCTCCTGCTGGTGTCGTTGGCTGCTATCGCAGCGATCCTTGGCGGTTAGCTAGGGAGGTGAAGTTGGCTCCTTTGTTGGAACCTCCCTAGCGACGTTGGCGAACTATCGCCGAATCGACTTGCTAGCCGCAAGCGATCCCGGAAGTCACCGCAGTGCACTTCCCAGGGGGAACCTTTGTCCACCCTGCTTCGTTCTCCTTGACGATTAGCTGTAGAGGAGGGCTTGGCTCGCTCGACTTTACTGCCGTTACAGCGAGAACAGCCGATGTCACGGTTCCTTGTTGTTCAGCCGAGGAAGCGAATACACTTCTTCACAGTTAGCTTACCCCTGTTGGCAAACCGACACCGTAACTTTCACTGGTGCCCGAACGACGGGCCGGCACTTTTCGACGGTCTTAGCTTGCCGTCACACGTACGCACTGAAACGTTTTTCTAGTGGCGGAAAACTCCCGAAAAATTTATAAATGAAAGTCTGTCTATTGCCGTGGCTCGTCACTTTCTACGCGAATCTTTTTCGATGGTCGTCTTCTGCACTCCACCAAAACAAACACCAAAAAACGCACCACTGCATAGCTGTCATCGCTATGTTTAGCATAACCAGCACACTTATTGCAGCAAGAGGAGAGCGGTGGCCTAACTAAATCCTATGTTAAGTAGATACAAATGTTCAACAAAAATTACTACACCTATCTGAACTACCAAAATCGTTCACAAACAAAATTATAAATAAAATTTTACGTAAAAAGTTAACGATCATATGGTACTTTGGTGAGCATAATTGACGTAAACAATACACTACGGAGAGAGTACGCACAAATAGGTATATTTCCACCCAGTGCTAAATTGTTACCCTGACGGGTTACAGATTCGATTCTCAACCACACACATAGGGCTAGAGGGTTTTCTAAAGAGATTTTTCTAATCCGACAAAGAGGCGAATGAGCCTAAGGTTAAAACCTCTATGATCAAAATAAAATACATAGTAAAGATCTTGTGTACATTGCAGAGAATTAACTTACCCATTATCGAAGACTACATATTAAGAAGACTGACACCTCTTTCCTTTCCCCACAGAGAACAGACGTCCATCTTCTGCATTCAACTTGTGAGAAATCTCTAACGGTTTCGAAGGTAGTTGGGATATCCAAACCAGGTGCGCTACTGTCGTCATGTTTTTTGTGACTGAGTTCGACAGAACTGACAACGGTTATTCCTCTACCCAGTCAAACTAGTCCGGAACCGGTTCGGACTTCCAGCATGAATTCCAGCGCAAATGCATCAACCGATAGAGACGAAATCGGTTGTTTTCTTTGGGCAAGATTCCATACTGAATCAATTCAGGATTTCGAACCGGTTCCGGAATGGATTTGACGGATATTTGGGATAGGTTGGTATGGCGGCGCTAGTGTTTATCGTGTATTAATTCAAATGTTTACACACGTTTTTTTTTTAAATATTTTTGTTCGATCATGGGTGTCTGTTATCTGTGCTTTCCCCATACAAACTAGCGGCGACAGAGGTTACAGAGTCTCCATTGAAGGAAGGTAGGAAGCTCAATGTAAAAGTGTATATGTGTGTGTGCATCACTATGGGAAGTACTACCTTTACCCGCAGGTGGCGTTGCTGTTACTGTCTCCAGATTCAGAGCAGTGTTGCCAGTCTTGTTGATATGCATTACCTAAACTAGTTACGCCTTAGGCTGGATTTTCATGAACGATTACTTTACGCCTTTACATTCATGCCACCGGATGGTTATAAGAGGTCACTCAGGTGTGCCCCATGTATGACGGTGGGGCTCTTGGCCGTTGCTACTGAAATGGCGCTAGCTGCTTCTTAGAGGCAGGGTTGTACTCCGGCCTCGACACAATTAGCTTCGGCCGGGGGTACTCGGTAGTAGACCAAAGGCTAACCGCACCGCTTCATAGTATAGGGGCCCTAGGATGGCAAAAGGCAGATCAACTTGATCCTATAAACAAATCGGCTGCGAACTAGAGATCGTACGACTTTCAACGCTGTTCGACAGTTGCTTTTGGGCTGGCAGGCACAGATGGTGCGGACGACGCCTTCTGCTCTCGCAGTCTTTTTTCAGTCGCCAGAAGAATGCTATCATATTTACTTGCCGGTGGAAGGTGATCCCGAGAGCGACTGCTTCCTTTCGGAACAGACGTACGGGCGGATTGGTCGAGCGTTGGCTATGTGGTATGTGCCGTTGACGGCGGCTGGAGAGATTAGTCTCCCAAAGGCCAACACTATGATGTCGTCCACTTACACGAAGACGTAGACACCCCTGGATAGCGCGACGAAAAGCAAATTCATCCTCACTCAAAAGAGGATCACAGCCAGTACTGATGCTTGCGGTACCTCGACGATCTCGCAAAAATTCGTCGAATACTGTGCCCCCTGGCAGATCCAGAAGCGGCGGTTCGTTGAGAAGTTTTGGACGAAGGCGCTGAGCTTCCCTTGTCTACTCCATCGTCGGAGTTGTTGTAGGACGCCATCGCACCAAACGGTGTTATACGCTTTAGCCACATCGAGTATGACGATGTCAGCGTGGAGGTTTTCAGACCTTGCTTTATCCAACATTTCCCGAGAAAGCCTTGGTTGGCGTCTGTGCTTTCATCAAAGCGAATGTGAGTGGGTCGAGGTTTCCGTCTTCCAGCTACTGGGTCAGTTGCCGAGTGACTCTTCTGTGTCTTAGCGTCAGGGATGCCAACGGTACCGGCAAACTACATTTCTTTCGGTATATTTACATTTGTAGAAGCCGTATAGCTCGCTACAGCGACGCACCACTCCAGCTCTTGCCAGAGCGGTAGCCAAACCGAGTACATTTTTCCGTACAGCAGTAGAAAACATTTTTGCTTTGCTGCTGTACTCCGACTGCTCGGTGAGAGTGTGGCGTAGTAAAGTTTGCTCTCTCGCATTGTACACTTTTCTCTGCATAGTCAAAGAGAGAGGCCCGCACACGAAAGCGTTGATGCCGGTCGTGGTGTAAGCGAACCGCATTCATTGTCGTCGTTTATGATTAAAAATATTGAATAGAATAAAAATATTAAAATGTGTAAAATAAGGAAAGAGAAGCTGTACCGCTCGCGTCTGGTGGCTGTACTGGGGCAGTATTTTTTGTCATGTTACTGCTTTGCTTAAAGACTGCCGTACAGCGCTGGGCGTCCTGCACTAACGAACGACAGCAGCGTCGTATGAGAAATGAGCATGTAGGAAGAAAAATTACAGCCGCAGAAACGGTAGGCATTTTGCATCCTTCCTTAGGGGTGCATGACAGGCCAATTGGCCTGAAGTCGCTCTTGAAAACCGATGATTTCCTTGAGCAGTTACAGTGTTAACACTCCGTTGTACATAATATTCCAGAGCGTTGAACCGTGTATGGGGCCCTGAGGCGAGATGCATTATAGTAGAGGTGTTCACATTCGTCAAGTTTGAGTGTGTTGGTTTGTTGCTAGTGAAATTAATCATGGCGGCCCAGGACCGCGAAGCACATAATCAACCGACCAATCGAAATGAAGCTTGTAAGCACGTGGTAAAAATAAGTATGGCGTCCGGGATCGCAAAAGAGCAAATGTTTACATCACCAACCAATCAGAACGAAGTATGAGACCACGTGCTTCTGTTTTCTTCTTCATTCTTCTTGTTTGCTCGAAAAAAGTGACAGCTGATGCACACATAGAAAAAAAAAATGTGTACACCTGTATACACCTCGGCCCTGAGGTACGCCCGCCGTAACCCTAATCGACTTCTGTTCCATTTTCGTCTTGTAGACCAGTACTTGGTTCTGAAAATAACTTCTCAGAACTCTGCACCGGAACTCGCATTCTGTGCAACACTACGGCGATGGCCACCCAGTTGGCGCCGATGAGCGCGTTCTTCAAGTCGATCGTTACCACGGCGCAGTACCGATTAACCCTTCTCGTTTGCTTCAATGCTTTCTCCGCACTCGCGATGAGTGTGCGGATGGCATCCACCGTCGAGATCTCTTTCCGGAATCCGACCTGTTTCTGCGATAGTCCGTTCTCACGTTCAGCGTAGATCGTCAGTCTGTTGAGGATGACCCTTTTCAGAAGTTCACCAGTCGGCATATATGCCGATACGATACCGGATCTCCTGGTCGCTTCCCTGGCTTTGCAGAAACACCAGCTTCATAAATAACCGATTACTTATCACGAACCAGACAATAATGCAGATTGACAACCAGGAAAAACTTGTAGCCTCAGTAAGAAAGAAAGGACAACTAACAAACATTAATTTTACTTATTCATTGAGCGAAACATAATCTGTAGGAATTGGGGAAAAGGGATCGATGCGGCCGAACAGCAACTGATGCGGCACGTGCGACAGGATCATACTTGTGTGGGGAGAGAGATTGCGAGAGGGCATTAATACCTTAAGAGTTGCGACGGTACGACGGTCGTCGGAGAATAGAGCCATTAGCTATGCAGGTGTCGTTGACTCTACTCTTGGTGCTCGTGTACGGAGGGGAAAGTGTCGATGAGCGAGGACCAGGCTTAACCAGACCTCAACGGACTCAAGCCTCCGAAACGTTAACTTCCACCAATCGACGCACACGTGTGACTCGGCAATATCTTAAAGGGGCTCGCCGGACACCAGCACCACTCTACGTTATTGAATGGAGATGACGCCGCTGCGTGAGGATTCACCACGTGGTTATGAGGTCCGCTGACGACGGCTTGCTTAATGTCCTAACACTCCAATTGGTTCTTCTCACCGTTGTGGAGGAATTCCGCTTTGATCAGGACGGTTCATGTTTATTCCGAACGGTTGCTTGTTCCAGACGGATGGTGCAGGTTTCGGACGGACGGTGATCATTCCGGGCGGATAAACTTTAGGATCCTCTTCGGGATTGGATCTAAAGAGAAATCGGTCAGCTGGACGATCTTCCTTTATTATCTTCAGCTGATGGAACATATCCTTGAAATCGCCCCCACCCCCCGCCCCGCGATTCTCCACTCACGAAACCCGATAATTACTGCCACTAACGGTACGAGCAGATTCGGTCCCTTCAACAGCTTGCTATTGAGCGAAACACCATGCATCTCCGGCGCATCATCCCAAACCATACGCACCTTTCCCGGTATCTTCGGTTCCAGCACAACATTCATAGGCAAGTACCAAGCTTTCTCTGCCTCGGTATTCTCCAGCTCTTCCTATGTGGCCAAGTAAGCGTATCCCTTCTGCACATATACCTCGATTTCCATTCTCACATTCGTGTATAATTCCGGATTTTTCATTAACTTCCTCTTGAGCTGCAAATTTCTCCTCAGCGCCATCTGAATACTCTTCGGAAACCGCGGCTTGTTCTCCTTCCAGAGCAAACCGGTCTGGAACCGTTCTCCGATGCGCTCCGTTGTCCGCTCCATAATCTCTATCGCTCTTTTGTCTTCTGCAGATTCTTGAGCCGTTGCTATCACAGATTCCTCTACTGAGTAGTGGCTTTTCAGCAAAACCGTGGATGTTGCTTACACACAGCTTGACATCATATTCAGGGTAGGACTTATTGAGCAAATCACGAGTATCATTGCATTGTTGCGAAGCCAATAAAAAACGATGTAACAAAAGGTTACAGAAGATACCAGGAAACCTCGGATTGCTCGTCAAGGAATGGAGAACCTTGGAGCAAAAAGCGGATGTAACCGAAAAGGAATTGTCGATGGCCAAGAAGTCCCTGGAAAGAAGACAAACAGTGGCACCATCGAAAGTGAGGAAACTTATGAGACGAACCACAAACTCCAGGAAAACCTCGTTCCTCTCCAGGCCAAGAGCTTAACCAGGTGATGCAAGACCTGGAGGTTCCAAAAAAATACATGGAGGCTCCCGACACCGTAGTACGTGTAGCGAACGAAGCAACCACTAACGTGGGTAAAAACACCAAATGGGAAGACGTCGGCAACACAAAATGGAAAGCGAACAACAAGGTTAGGTCCGAAAAGCAACAGCTCTTCAAGGAACGAAACAAAGGAGAAGCACTCATAGTCAAAGCACAGAGAACAGACATATAAACAAGTTTTTCGGTAAAACCTGTGTAAACATTCGAATATAAATACGTTAAAAATCAGCATCGCACGCAATTTCGCATACGTGAATATCCATTGTAATCAACTTTGCACACAAGGCCCGTTTGCTGGAAGTCTACTGGCAGATCGTAGCGCCGACAAGCGGAAAGTTGCTACTTGCTGCTGTTATTAGAAAATGACAATTATTTTCCTTACACACATTGAAAACTTGACTTGTATGTCAGTTATCAGTGGTCAAAGCTAACGATGACTGGTACGTGATAGTATTGCGCGAAATGCGTACCGTTCAGACGTTAAGAAAATCAGGCGCACCCGCACCGGATAGATGATCCTGGAATTGAAAAAGGATCCGAAGTCAAACGGCTCTACTTATAAAGAGCTCATCGATAAATCAAATTTCGAAATGGTGTAGGTATGAGCCTTGTGCCCGGAGGTAACCATCCAATGTGAAGACCTGGATGAAATATCCTCGGAAGAAAAGCTGCGAAAGAACGGTGCGAGCTTAGAGAAGCTCAGATGTCGATCCGAATGAGGAAGGAACCTTTCGGCACGCAAGCGGCTTCGGTCGAAGTAACAAGGTACTAAAACAGGGAAGATCATAGTTGGCTGGTCGGTATATCCCCCGAGTGTCTCTCTGCGACCGGAAGTGCGCTTCAAGTGTCAAGAGTTCGGCCACCTGGCGAGAAACTGCAGTAGACCTGACAGGAGCAAATTATGCAGAAGGTACGGGGAAGACTGCCGATGTCTGATCCGTGCAAACGAAAAAGGTAACCACCACGTTACAGGAGGCCCCCAATATCCGGCCTTCAAACAGGCAACTGCAACGAAGACAGTGGAGGTAACGCATATCAACCTCAACCACTGCGACACAGCACAACACTTGCTGCGGCAAGCTGTAGCGGTGTCTAAATGCAATGTAGCTATCATCTCGGAGCCATGCCGTATCCCAACCAGTGATGGAAACTGGATATCAGATAACGCAAAATCAGAAGCGATTTGGACGATGGGAAGTTATCCATTTCAGGAAGTGGCTTGACGCGCAGATGAAGGCTTTGTAATCGCCAAAATCAATAGTCTTCTTCTGCAGCTGCTACGCATCTCCGTGGTGAACAATCGATTGACACACAGAAATGATCAATAAGCTGGCAGAATAGCTTGCCGATCGGCGACCAGTCGTTATAGCCGGCGATCTCAACGCTTAGACAGCAGAAAGGGGCAGACGCTTCATCAACTCAAGGAAATAGTCTTATCGAGGCCTCTGCAAAGCTAAACCTAGTTGTTGCAAACGACAACCAATACCTACCGCCGGGAAGGCCGAGAATCGATTATTGACGTTACTTTCCGCAGCCCCGGACTGGCAGAAAGTTTGAATTGAAGAGTGTGCGAGGAGCGACCACCAAGCGATTCGGTACACTATCGGAAGCAATGAGCAGTCGAAAGCGCGTGTGACCCAATCAAATAAGCGGAGGTGGAAAACAACGAACTTCGACTTCAGTGCACATGAAGTGTTAACGGCATTAGCAAGAGCGTGCGATGTAACCATGCCAAGAGAAGGTAAACCAAGGTACAGTTGCCGCTCAGCCGTCTGGTGAAACTAGGCGACTGCCGATCTACGTGCATGTTGCCAGCGGCCAAAGTACAAGGCGGCAAGGGCCGCACCTAACAAGAATATGAAGCTCAGTAAGAAAGCCTGCCTAGAGGAGCTTTACCGCAACGCCAATTCCAATCCGTGGGGCGACACCTATAGAGTTTCGTGGTAAAGATAAGAGGACCGGTAGTAACACCGAATAGGTGCCCGGAGAGGATGAGTCATCATAGAAGCGTTATTTAACTCGTCAGGCTTCACCGGAATGACCTCGACATCCTACCGGTTGGCTCGTGAGCAGGCTAGATCCACCACAGGGGATTAAACCGAGTAGACTGCGTCGAACAGCTAGCAGTTGGTCGTTGGGGCGCCAGTGAACCGGAAGCTACGCTCTACCCGAAACCGCTGGACAGACCTCAGCACCTACTTGCTAACCCGTTGAATAGCCTAGTTTTACGTTTGATTTAAGTAAGCAATATTTGTTCCGTTCGTTTTCGTGTGCATTCTGTTTATATAGTTTACGCAATTCGGGCAGCGAATGTAGGGAATTAAGGATCCTTTAAATATGTTCACTGTGATAAGGCTTTCTTTCATTCTAGTTTTAAGGTACATCGAAAATAGTTTTAAATATAAATTCTATCGCAGGCATCTAAATTGAAATTGATATCCTAGACCTCTCTACTAGCTAAGACATTTCGAATAAAAAATAAGTATTTAAATGAGAACTCACCACTACCCGGTATGTTTGCGCCTGTGCACCGACAGGTGGCCGTTTTCGGGTGTACGTTTTGTCGCATATTTCGCATTTGAAAGGCCGCACTCCTGTGTGCACTCGTGTGTGTACATCTAATTCAAGTTTTCTTACGAACCCTCGTCCACAGACGGTACACTTATGTGGACGTTCATTGGTATGTCCTCGCTGCCAATGGGTCTTCAAGTCACATTGGAGAAAGAATTTCTTACCACAGATAGCACATTCGTGCGGTTTTTCATCCGTATGTATACGTCTGTGAAAGTGCAGACCAATACGACGAGAAAATCCTTTGCCACAAATGTCACACGATAGCGGTCGTTCACTGGCGTGGGTGCGTTTGTGGTTCACCAATTGCCAGTTTTGGATGAACGCTTTGTCACAAATATCACATTTGTAGGGTCGGTCGCTGCTATGCTCAAGTTTGTGGTCCAAAAGATATCTTCTAGCTAGGTACGTTTTGCCACATACATCACACTTATGAGGTCGTTCTCCGCTATGCTGTTTTTTGTGCTCAATCAATCGTTTATTTTCATAAAAAGCCTTTCCACAGGTATCACATTTGAAGTTGTAGCCGGCATGTTTAAGTTTGTGACTGATTAGATTACTACTTCGAGTGTATTTATTGCCACATATATCGCACTCGTGCGACGGCTTACGCGTATGGGAGCGTGTGTGAGCGGTAAAATCTTTCTTTGTTAAGTATAGCCGTCCGCAGATTTCACATTTCATGGCAACTTTGCTGGCGGATTGCGATGGCTGATCATTAACTGTAGCGTCAGTGCTTGGTTCCAAAGTGTGTTCCATGGTCGTTGGAATCATGAATCTGAAAATTATAGATCAATGCTAAGATTATTTCAACGAATGAAAGTAGAAGTAATTAAACTATCAGGCTATCGTTCTCAATGAAAAAATGACACACACACAAGAAAGTAAAATTTCTTTGGTACCATTTTGAGATGTACGATCCCATTGGCCTCGCAAAACTCTGCAAAGGTGTCACTGGTGATCTGCGGGCCGTTGCCCGCCACCAAAACTTCCGGCATCCAAAATTTTTCGAAGATTTTGCCAGAGGCGACGCGTCGGTACGTTCAACCTGTTCATTGAACAGGTAAGCAAAATCTGACGACCCGAATTTTCAGTTAAAATAAATAAACAGCAGCAGCATGCAAATTAATTTAAATGAAAGTAACAATCTTCAAACCTTGAAGCTCAACAATTTGATCCGAACGATAATCCAACCTAGCATACCGAGCGGGTAAATTTCAAAAAAATTCTGTCTTCCCATGACCGGTTCAACCTCAAACATGCACGCATCTCGTACTCTCACCGCACGCTCTGAATAGAGCAGCTGCATGAGCGACGGCTGTAACTGCAGCGTGAGTGTCATGAGCGCCGGCTTTTTGTATTTCCTTTTGCACCGGTTCAATTTTAATATTGAACAAATACATTGGTGCGATATCCATATGGGGGTCAGAGTTGTGTGCAAACGAGAGCGATTTATAATTTTTGAGCGCGTGTCGCCGTACGTTCATAGCAGTCGGTCGAACGCTTGTTTTTTGGTAGCCTGAACAAATGTTGCTGTACTTGGGGCATATTGGTTTTAGGCGCGTATGTATTCCGTTGGTTCAACGATAATAATGAACCGTCTACTTTTGCTTCAAAGAAATTTTTACTCTTTGCATTAACATGTTGATAACTTGTCTACTGAGAGTGTAAAATGGACATAAATTCAAATCAGGGGTTGTTCGAATGATTTCCCGTTCTATTGTAATAATAAACGAGTTGATGTTGAACATCTCATGCCTACGATATTTTACGAGAAAAATATTTTTTCTGGATTCAATGAATTGCATGAGGCACATTCAAATTTCTATCCCATTTGAAAGAATTGAGAGCTGACTATAAACCGCTAAACAAGTCTTTCAATCATTGTTATACAGAACGACGATTATTTATTGGTGTGTAGAATATAAGAGTCTACATTTCAAGTTAATTCATATCATGCTATGATTTATAAGTATTCAATGACAGAGTTACAAATAATCGAAGTCATTGAATAAAAATTGATCATATTGAATCGCTGTCATTTTCAATATTCAGGGACGCACCGTAAACCGCAAACGAACAAACATTTAGTGCAGGTTTTCATTCGTCTTTGATTATTGCACGAAGTGAACGTGCAGCAACGAATCAAACGTGTCAAAGTAGTTCGTGGCACAATGTAAGCAATGATAATTATTATTTTACAGGCTTTACTAACATTTGAAATCATTTACCTATATAATAAGTGAATTGAATACTATTGTACGATATCCAACTGAATGAAAAACACGGATTTTTGAATGAATATTTTTTCTATTCATTACGAGTCACATCAGGTTCATTTTCAGCCGTCCAAAAAAAGCTTCGATTATTTTAACTCTGTTCAATGATTTTTTATACATGATTGTTTTGCTTAAATTTCAGTTCGAAAATCTTTTTAAATTCTTCGCATCTCGCATATGTTACTTTTTACTCTTTTAAGCATTCTACCAGACCAGATTATTTAACAATTTACCGGTGGATTTTGACAAAAATTTGTTTTGCACAGCTCTTGCGAACAGAAAAACCCGTCGACTAACATCTTTCATTGGTCCTATGATGTTGGATGGATTCGACGATTTTGTCGGACGTCGAATCCACCCGAGTAACGTCAGAAGAGATAATCGAAAAATAATCAGCTGATCTAAAAACGTCCCATGGAGTCGAATTAGTTTTAGAGATGACTGTGACGTTTTGAGGGCCTTTATGGTATATTGAACAGGTTGACGGTGGAACCACGCGTCGCCTCTGGATTTTGCGAAGACTCGAAATGGTATCAGTGGTAATGCGTTTGGTCGAAATGATTTCCGATCACTTGGAGAATGATTCCACAGCTAGTACGAAGTAGGTATCGTTAATAGTACCAGCAAAAACCGCGTGTACTCGCTGCCAAGGCGTCTCAGGTGTCGGCCACGATTCAAGCTTCGTTTATGGGTCGGCCTTCGCACATTCTTGACAAGCGCGCACAAGGACTGTGATTTGATTATCGATGTTTGACCAATAAACATAATTGCGTGCTAATGATCGCATAGGATCGATACCAGGATGCCCTCTGTGTAGTTGCTCAAGGACTTTCTGCTGTAGTTCACCGCACATCGAAAAAAAAATTGCGCCAAGTGCAGCGAATCCCGACGAGCAAATAGCTGCTGGAACTCTGGTGTTCCGGAGAGCTTTTGCGACACTTGGCCATTCATTATGTACGAGCTCCGCGACTTTCTGCAACGTATGGTCCTTGCTGGTCTCAGAGGATATCGGCTTAAACGACACAGGGAGACGCTCGATGGACTGGCAGACAACGCTGCAGATAACTGTTTCCATCTCTGTCGATGCAATAGTGTTTTCCTCATCGGGTGTAACATGCGAGTTAATTAACAGCGAAATAATATCTGCATGCCAGAAATGATCAGAGGAAATGTACTCGATACGGAAGTCGTACAGAAACATGGTTAGGGCCCAGCGTTGGAGGGGGTTTGCTGTATATGGCGGAATACCACGCTTTGAACCGAAAATCGCTAACAACGGCTTGTGATCGATCTGAAGTACGAAATGCTTTCCGTCGATCATTCTGTCGAATTTGGGACCGCGTGCACCAGACCCAGGGCGTCGTTCTCGATCTGGCTATAGCGGGCTGGAGTTAAACCACAGACTAACAGACATAACACTATGAGGGAATTTCCTCGAAAAACATCGATCCGACAATTTTCCCAGAACACTAGCTCCACATTTTATTCACAGTCCCAAACACTCATTTACTGGTGGGTTACCCCTCAGGTTTGGGAACAATTTTTCACTAGTGGCCTATCCCCCATATGCTTGTTCATATGTCAGTGGCGCCATAATTTCAAATGTGGCCACAGTCCAAACTACAAATATATTTAAAATGACCGTTAAAGCGGGCGAAGCTTTGTTTTTGAGTGTTATGTCTGTTAGTCTGTGGTTAAACTTCGGGATGCATGATATATTGCTTCCTCTGATCCGTTTGGAAACTGGTGTCGCGGGCGCTAATTCCCACGTTTGAAGCATCTGCAGATACAACTATCTCAAGGCGAGGATTATAGTACGTCAGCATGAACGGTGACTGGAGGATTTCCTTAACGCGATCGCTGGCAACCCTCAAACCATTGGAAACTGTAACTTTCCTTGAGCAATTCATTCAGCGGTTGGCGAAGTGTGCGCATTTCTCGAATATATTTCCCACAATAGTTAATCGCACCCAAGTACGATCGAAGCGTGGGAACATCATGAGGATGAGGCATGTTGACGATAACCTCAACCTTGTCTGGGTCGGGGCGGATACCATCCGTATCAAGAAGCTGGCCCAGGTACTTCACGTGAAGCATAAAGAAACGACACTTCTCGAACTTGACGATGAATCCGTACTCTTTTAGTCGCTGCAAAACGCGATATAGATTCTGCTTATGCTCCTCGGCGGTACGGTACGGTTCGAAGGTGTACATGATAGTCCACACAACATGGCATCCATGATTTGTTGGAAAGCGCTAGATACGCTCTTGATCCCAGAGGAAAGCCGGTTGCAACGATAGAGTCCCTTGTGGGTGTTGATCGTGATAAGCTTCCTATTTTCTTCGTCGACCTCGACTTGAAGGTATACATTAGACAGGTCGATGTGGCTAAACATCATACAATTTGCCATCCAGTTGAAAATGTGTTCCGGGAGTGGAAGTGGATAGCTGTTTGATTCGAGCGCAGTATTCAATCCAGTAGAAAAGTTTGCGCAAATACGCCATCACGATGGGTGCTACCCAATCCGCATAAGTGAACGTGACTGGAGTGATGAAACCCAAATCTTCCAGTCTTCGTCTTCGACAATGGCTTCCATGTTGTATGAAACTGGTCGCTTCGGTTTAAATACAGGCTGAGCGTTCAGCTTGAGAGTGAGTTGCACTAGTCACTAGTTGGTAAACACATTGGAGAACTTTGCTTTTAATTTTACTATCTGCTGATCAGGCTGTTGGTACGATGAAAATGGTACGTCCCAGAGCCCAAACTCAACCATCAGGTCGGAGCTCAAAGCATTCAGAGAAAGATCAGCACAACAATTATAACACTTACCTATCTGCTGAGTTCATCAGATAGTGTACGTTGCTCGGAACATGGCTTCTATGTCCATTCTGTCTCCTGAATGTGCATGCACTTGACAATCTGGTGGAGATATCTTTGAGGTCCGACATTGATCCAGTTTTGTCGGGATATGATGGTTATGTCTGAGTCAGAGTCCAGCTGCAGTTCAACTGGTACTCCGTCAATCACTGTCTCCACATAGCGCCGGTCGCGCTTCAAATTGCTAGCGGTAAAAATCTTGATTGCGTGGTTTGTTTTGCTGCTTCCCATTGAATGACGTGATTTTGACACGAAACAAGAACTGTACTTCCTCAGAAAGCAGACGCATTCGTATGTCCGCGTCTTCAGATGATCTCAAGCCGCACACAAAGATTAATCATTTGAACTGGTCCTCCTTCAGCTCTTGTAGCTTGAAATCGACACAAGCTCGGTTCACTTTGCAGGATGATTGTGATGGAATCATCGTTCTCTTCTTTTGCCGTCTGAAGGCACTGGTGGCGGCGATGAAAAGTGGAAACCGGACTACCGAAAATTGTTCTTAATTTAGCAACCGTTTGCTCAAATGTGTACTCCTTTGAGAGATTAGGAAGAATGAATGAACTGTACCTTTCATGTGCAGTAGGGTTGAGTTTTCGATGCAGCAGTCGTATCTTAGCGTGTCGTCGTCCAGCCGAGTTGCGTCTTTTTCGAAAAGGTCTGCATATCTGGAGAACCAGGCGTCGAAATAACATCGCGTCTCTGGGTCGTAAGCGAATTCGGTAATATTACTCACTAAAGAATCAAAAACTAGGATCAGATCACTTGTGATGCATTTTTAAAAATCAGCCAAATTAAATGCATTTCTTTCCATCAAAATAGAAATTCGGAATGCATTTTGCGTAGCGTGCAATGTATGTTGCGTTGCGTGTAAGACGTCAAAACCCTACAAAAAAAAAAACAGCCCTACATTCAACAAAACCAGAGATGCCAGTTTTGCAGACAAGTCTGCAAATTCGCAGACTTTTAATTTAAGCTGCAGAGTTTTTCGATGACGCAGATTTTTTAGTTTGGTTGCAGATATTTGCAGATTTTTTAGTTTGGTTGCAGATATTTACAGATTTTTGAATATAAAGGCTTTTGGTTACACTAGCTTTCCTGATATTTTTTGTTCTTCCCAGGCTTTTAAAATTATTATTGCAGATATTTGAAAAAAGTACCTGGCATCTCTGAACAAAACATCGAACAAAGTGGATCAGCGTAGGACGATTGTTAAGTAATCTTTTCTGCGAGGGAGTGCAAAGTTGATGCAACAATGGAAATTAAATGCATTTTTTCTAAGTTATACATTCCTAGAGCGATCTGCCCCTAGATCAAGAACCAGCTCGTTCCAACTTGTGCTCTGGACTCACTAAGCGGGAAAAGTTCCATTCTATGGATCATGTGATGAAATGCTGCCATTTTATGTTGGTGAGAATGGTTTCATGTGCTGGGTATTTGTAGGTTTTCTGTAGATTTCGAATTCCAAAGTGTTTATTTCTCTTATAACAAGAACGTCTAAAAACGGGAGCTTTCGTTGTTGTTCATGTTCACATTTGAAACGAATATCCCTGTGAATGTTGTTGATAGATTCTATTAGTTCTGGTGGTTTTTCACGTTTGATGATCCTGAATATATCGTCGACGTTCCTCCACCAACATTCTGGCAGCAGATGTTTTTCGTCCAATCTTTTCTCAAAATTCGCCATGAAGAGTTCGCATAAAAACGGTGACAGTGGGTTCCCCATTCGGTGCTCCTTTTGTTTGTTTGTAGATGTCTCTAAACTTGAAATAGTTCTCCTCCAGGCACAGCCGCGTTAGTTTCAGGTAGCACCGTACTTTGTTCTTCCATCCGTTGTCGCTGCTTTGTTGAAGTAATCATTCTTCCAGAAGATTAATGGACTCTTTTACTGGAACGATTGGAAATAATGCTACGACATCGAAGGAAACCATAATTTCGTCGTCTCTGATTGATGCTCCTAGAACTGGTTCGCATTGCTTGCGCTAGTTGGACTATTTTCCAACTAAAAAGCTTCTGAACGCCAAAATCCCATGTCAAATTTGCTTTGACAATCTACCTGGTAGTAATTAGAGATGTGACAGAAACATTTACACTACTAATGTCCCCGAGAAGTTTAGGACATTTGTCAATCGGTCCAACTAGAGCATCAAATTCGTTAGTTGGACAGAGGCTGTGGTCCAACCTGCGAATCAAGACAATGTTCACATTTGTTATCATGGCAATTTATGTGTTTTGTATCGAAGGAGGAGGGACGAACCTGGATCGAAAACCGATTTCCAAACGACCGTAATTACCCGCGAGTACCCTTTGCGAATATCAATTTCGAAGCTGTATAAAAACGCGACCGAACGTTACTGTACCCACTCATTTTATTACATGTTTGTTCAAATAAAAATGTTCACATGAAATTATTGTCTTCCGGTAAACGACATTGTATGGGAAAAATATAGACAGGTTATACGCCAAGGGGTCGACGTATCGATGATCACCAACATCCACCCTGCCTTGAGGCAACGGCTGAATCAGGAAACGGACAAAGCTTCTGGAGTGAGCGCTGATACTCCGATTTGCCTCTACGAAGAGTGACGTTGCGTACTAGTCCTTGTTTATCCGGATGAACTGCTACAATGCGCGCTAGCTCCCAAACTGATTGTGGGCTACTATCGTTCTTCACTAGTACCAATTTCCCAGACTTCAAGTTGTCCGGCTTCATTTTCTACTTTCCTCTTGGCTGCAACGTGGCAATGTACTCATCACGCCAACGTTTCCAAAACTCCTCCATATGGTCTGGTTCAGGCAGTAGATTAAGCGGTTTCCCAACTAAAAAATGTCCCGGTGTAAGCGCTTCGAGGCTTTTGGGGCATGAAGAGATAGGACAGAGGGGTCTCGAATTGAGACAAGCCTCCACTTGACACAATACCGTCGACAACTCCTCATACGTAAGATTCTCATTGCCTACTATCGGTCGAATCAACTTCTTGGCGCTTTTAACTGCCGCTTCCCATATGCCACCTTGATGTGGACTTGCGGGTGGAATGAATCGCCAACGAATTCCGAGATTTACGAAGAAATGCTTCTTTTGCTTAACATGTTTGGTAACAACGTCATAGATTTCTTGCAGCTGTCGATCGGCACCTACCTGATTCGTGCTTTTATCGGACCATACTTCGCTACAATATCCACGACGTGCGATCATTCTCTTGAAGGCTCCCAAAAAGATATCAGTGGTTAGATCTCTTGCAACTTCCAAGTGGATAGCCTTACTTGAAAGGCAAACAAAAACGACAATATATCCCTTCATACACCGTGCTCCTCACGTGTTGCTGCAACGTACCATTATTGAACCAGCATAATCCACCCCAACGTGAGCGAATGGGCGACATGCTGTCACTCGAGCCGCTGGTAAACTTCCCATCAACTGTTTTGCTGTCAGCGCCTTGCGACGACAACACATCATACACCGTTGAATTACCTGTTTAATAATCCTTTGGCAACCCCGAATCCAATAACGCTGGTTGATTGTTGCTGTCATTAAAGTTGACCCGGCGCAGAGATGCCAGATTTGCAGACATGTCTGCAAATTCACAGGCTTTTAATTTTAGCTGCAGATTTTTTCGTTGGCGCAGATATTTGCAAATTTTTTTAGTTTGATTGCAGATATTTACAGATTTTTGAATATAAAGGCTTTTGGTTACACTAGCTTTCCTGACATTTTTTGTTCTTCCCAGACTTTTAAAATTATTATTGCAGACATTTGAAAAAAGTATCTGGCATCTCTGACCCGGCGTGGCAATTGTTAACATGAATTTCCTCCAACAGTAGTTTTGTGAAGCGACGATTTACGTCGAATTTATACAGCGAGTGTTGCAACCGGCCACCGACTCGAAGCGTGCCGGCACTATCCAGAAACGGATACAGGCTTGCTTGCTAGACTTGACGGGAACGCTATCCCCACGAGCTAGCGCTTTAATTTCACCTTCATAGGATTCTTGCTGCGCCAGTCGGACGAACTGCATTCGAGCCTGATTTAGCTCCGATTGTAAAATTGAACCGGAGATCTTGTTGTTGCCGTTAATTGAACATACCATATTATAAACGAATCTCATAACGCGAGCGAGCTGCCAACATGCCGCGTTGAGATCGGATCGTTGCTCCAGGATTTGCTTCTCAATTATGTTTCTTGTTATTGGAAAGCTAACGGTAATGTTTAAAGAGTGATAGCACTTACGTACCTCCAGTGTCCCTTCATCGTGTCTGATACGTCTCGACTCCATGTGAGGGAATCTTCATATAGCCAAGCAGGCCCTGTCTACCAAAACGGATAATTGATAAGCTCTAGCGGGGATATGCCTCGAGAAGCACAATCCGCTGGATTTTCCTTTGATGTGACGTGTGCCCAGTGCCTTCTAGGTAATATGTCTAGGATTGAAGATGTTCTATTTGCTATATTACGAGGGTGAGCGGATAACCACTGCAATACAATCGTAGAATCTGTCCAAACATACTGTTCGATCTGGAATCTCTAATGGTTCTGCAACCTTTCTAATGAGTTTCGCCAACAGTTCAGCTGCATTGAGCTCTAGACGTGATATGGAGATTTGTCGCACGGGAGCAACCTTCGTTTTCGCTGCTACTAAGGTGACATGAACTTCGCCGTTGTTGTCCGTTGACCTAAGGTATACCACAGCTGCGAATGCCTCCTCAGAAGCGTCTGAAAAACCGTGCAGCTGAATGCGGCCGTTGTAGCTGGGTGCCCATCTGGCTATCTTGATTTGTTCAAGCTGATGCAGGTTTTCCTTCACTTCGCTCCACGCCTCTCCAATTGTGGGAGGTAGCGCGTCATGCCAGTTGATATCGTAGAGCCAACATTTCTGGTAGAGAATTTTGAGTCGTATAATCACTGGTGCAAACCATCCGAAAGGATCAAATAGTTTCGCTGAATCCGACAAGAGTTGGTGTTTCGTGTTTGGCCCATCGGTTGACATGGTTACCTTGAACGTGAACACATCTTCCCTCGGAACCCAATGCGTTCAAAGTGCCTTCACGGCGTTCCGTTCATCAGGAAATTGGATCGATATCGAGCTGTTGATTGTGTCTGATAGACTCCAGCACTTCACCAGATTTCAAGCTCCATTTGCGAAGCGTAAACCCAACTTCACCGAGAATTTCATTTATCTGCCTAATAAGCTGTTTTGCCTCATCCACCGAATCTGCACTTGATGTTAAGTCGTCGACGTAGGTGTGCTTTATGATCCGCTCTACTGCTTCTGGATATTTCGGCTCGAAAGTCTCAGCCGCCCTGTGCAGTGCAGCCATCGCTAGGAATCCGGAGTTCTTTAGTCAGTAGGTAACGGTAAAAAGACGAAAATGTTGAATGGGCTTATCAGGTGAATCTCGCCATACGATACGCATGTAATCGGTGTCGTCACGATGTACCAATACCTGACGATACATTTTTTCGATGTCCGCTATGGATACAATCGGATAGGTTCTGAATCGCAGTAGTACTTCGGACAGATCTGCGTTGATGTTTGGGGTACCTAATAGTATATCGTTGCGTGATGCTCCGGTCGTTGTTGCAGACGAGCCATCAAACACCACCCGGAGTTTGGAAGTGGTACTGTCTTCCTTGATGACGCCGTGGTGCGGAAAGTAATACGACTTTGACCAATCCACGTCATCATGTGACCTAATTTCTTGGTACTCCCGCATGAACGATATATAGCGTTGCTTGAAATTATTGTCACTGTCGAATCTGCCTTCGATGCATCTCAATCGCCTAGTAGCGGCAACTAGAGAGTTTCCAAGTTTGAGCTACGAATCATCCATTGGTAAACGAACGATGAAGCGACCTTCGTGCGAGCGTGTTAAGGTGGAGTTAAACAGTTCCATCATCGTAAGTTCATCCTTGGTGCGTTGCTTTAGACTGTGTAACTCCTGATCTTCCCAAAATAAGCGCAGAGTCCGATCAATATCAACCTCCTGCTGCAAATTGATGACCGAATGATAGGTATGAGCACATTCTTGTTTTGAGATTTTTCCTGTGACCATCCATCCGAAGACGGAACGCTGTGCCATAGGATTTCCGTTGTGATCCTTGATCTGTCCTGATTGCAGTATTGACAGGAACATGTCGGTTCCAGGAATGATGTCCGTTGATGCAGGTTTATTGAACTGCGGGTCGGCCAATTGTAGACCTTCCAAATAAGGCATGTTAGATACGCTGGAACGCTGACACGGCAAAGTTGCCGTCAGCTTCCCCAATACGTAGGCTTGAGCAATTACCTTTGTTGCATTTTCGAAACGTGATGAGATCACCAGTGTACCCTCACCGGCGGTTTTGCCGACGACTTCTGCGCTGATGCCAGTCACTACCAGTGAAGCGTTGCTGCGTCTCAACCCAAGACGCCTGACGCACGCTTATGTAATGAGCGATACCTGTGAACCACAGTCCTCGAGAATTCGTACATCGTCGCTCCCTTCCACTCGTCCCACCGCTGTAAGCAGCAGTGTAAATTCATATTTATCTCCCACCGTCTGCGCTGCGTTCACGTTCGCTGATGCTACTGCTGGTAGTGTACCAGTATCCCGATTGGGTTGATGCTGTTCTGGTTCCTTTCCGCCTTTTTTACATCCTGTGTGCACAACAAGGTGTGATGACGTTGCTTGCAATCAGTAGAGCGACAAACAGACTTTGACTGGCACCTCTTTGCTATGTGGGAGGAGCGCAAACAGTTGAAGCACAGTCTTGATGTTTGTGCTAACTCTCTGCGGGCTGATACATCCATTTGTTTGAACCGGTCACAGTGATAGATTGGATGATCCTTCGAACATTTAGCGCACGTTGGTGATGAATCACTGGTGAGGAAGGATTGCACCTTTTCACCACCGTGTGCCTTAGGGTATTCCTTTTTTACGACGTCTCCTTGGCTAGTCGGCTTCGTGAAGGCTGTGCACGTCTCGAGCGCATCGCAGCGCTTCTGCAGGAACTCCAAGAAGTCTGTGAACGTTGGGTTATCGACATCAATTATCTTCTGTGCCCACAAAGACCGAGTTTCCTTGTCAACTTTCTCTAGCAATAAGTGAATAAGCCACGGATCTCTCGATTCGAATTCGTTTCCAAGAGCCTTGAGCTGTCGTATCACATCGTCGGAGGTGGCCACCAGCTTTTTTAATCCGAGTGCAGTTGACGTTGATGGTTGATCGATGAACTCTCGAACCAGAGCAAACACCGTATACTTCTTCTTATTATAATGTGCTTCCAATGTTTCCCAGGCTTCCTTATAATTGGCGTCACTAGGAAACGAACTGACCATTTTTTTCGCCTCGCTATCCAAGTAGGACAACAGATACTGCATTTTGGGCGAGTCATTTAAATCCGTTCTGCTGTGGATCGTGCTCACGAACAAATTCTTGAATGAGTGCCAATTCTTCCGTTCACCCTTGAACACCGGAATGTTTAGCTAAGGAAGCTTCACGTTCAGAGGGTTGTTATGATTAGACACTTGGCGCTCTGATCGCATCCCGTAGGTTATTGACCAATTCTCCAGTTCCGACACTGAAGTTGGATATTCGATCTTGTTTCTCATCCAGATATGCTGTGTAGAGACCCTTTATCTGGAAGTAAACTTCATCAAACTGCAGCCGGTAATTGAAAACCGATGCAACATCTTCCAAATTTGTGGTGCATTCTTCGATCGTCGTCTGTATCCTGTCGAAGTTTCCAGCAAGTTCTACGAGCTTGTTCCGCCGCTCGTTCACCTCGTTGAATGATGGATTCTGGGTGCTAAGCGATTCTGCGACGGACAACTCCCATTTTGCTTTTGCAAAAACAACCTCCCTCTTCGCCCACAACTTCTCCAGCTCACTTTTCTCCAGTACAACCGGACGCGAAGGACCAATGTTTCGTATCGAAGGAAGAGGGACGAACCTGGACCGAAAACCGATTTCCAAACGACCGTAATTAACCGCGAGTACCCTTTGCGAATATCAATTTCGAAACTGTATAAAGACGCGACCGAACATTACTGTACATGTTTGTTCAAAGAAAAATGTTCACATGAAATCATTGTCTTCCGGTAAACGACATTGTATGGGAAAAATATAGACAGGTTATACGCCAAGGGATATCGATGATCACCAACATTATGCATAATTCGTAAGTTTGAGATGAAGAAAGATCGTAGCAACCATCGACGACGGAGGTAGAATTCCTCCAAAAAATCGAGTTTCGAAAATCTGTATTAACTCTATCGACAGTGAAGTGAATCCTTGTGAAGTATCGAATATATAGCGCTAGATTTATGTGTGGATGTTTCGGCCAAGATGAAATTAACCCGTTAGACGATTTCAATACATGCATATAAATTTGATTAAAAGTAAAAGTGTTTGAGCTGGTCAATTAGAGCGCTTGTAACCTAAACGGTCCGAAAAGGTGCAAATGGTGCTTAGGTCGCCGTTTAGTGCAGAATCATCAACGAAGATAAGTTGAATTTTGAAGGATCACAGTACAATCTAGTGAATAATCTACAAGATTATCAATTTGCTTCCCCACATTGAAACTGAAATGTTAAGTTGGTGAGATCGTTTTTATTATAACTATTGTTATTATTACTTTTATTTCCCTAATTTAACTATATTAAATACGCGCCAGAATCAAAAATAAAATTTCTCTTTCTGGAAGTGTGAGTACATTTCACGTATCTAATTGATACATAGATATATTCATGCGGGGCTTATTGTGTATGAAAATAGCCTCAGAATGTACGTGTATGAATAGGCATTCTTGAAATGGGTCGTTGGATTTGCAGTAGAGCTATCGCCTTCTATCTACAGGGCTAAACATGTGTACATCTATGAGTAAAATCAAATAAATAGACGCAGACATATTTGTTCCATAAAAACACTGCCGGTCAGTGGTAGGTGGATTGTATGCACACACACACGCATCAGCGAACCGGACGCCCTGCTCCACCTCCACCTCTCCGTCGGACTAGGCTGAGTCCATCATCGGGGACTAGACCCAGTAGTTCGCGAACAAGTGGGTAGCTCAACGAGTAGACGGCGCTGAATGGTGTAAGAAGGAACTTGCGGTGCTAACTGGCACAGGGGAGCCGAGTCGTGGTGCCGAATGATACAAGGGAGCCGAAGAGCTCGGTGAATTAAACAGTCTGAAGTTTGCCGCCCAGATTGTCTTCGTAGGGGAGGAGCACTAAATCTCGACTCACAGCCTGCTTTCCGACTGCCATGCAGAAATTGCCAGTCTGTGTGGCTGGTGGAGCATTGGTGGGGTGTCGAGGAGTGGTTGCTGTAACCCTGCTGAAGGAACGAACTACAGGTATACCTCGATTTAACATACATTTTCCGATTCAATCATGTACGTTAAATCGAATTTTATGTTAAATCGAAACACAAAAGAAATATTTGTTTTCGAATAGAATTATTTTTTTGTTCATCATACGAAATATTTACGAGGATATTACTGATTGTATCCACCTAACAGTGACATAGAAGCCACATTCACAATTAAACAATTAGATTGTTCTTCTGAACATAATCAACATATTTATCTTAACCTTGCCAAGTATTCGCCAATTCTAACAGATATTCATATCATAAAGTTCGTCGAGCCATTGTAGCGCTGTAGTACTTCTTAAAGAAAAAGTTTGATTGAATCATTTTGTACACGACCGATACATTTAATTACAATACAAAAAATATTTAAAAAATTTTGTTTAAGGCTCAAGTTACCTCAAGGCTTGGTAGTGTGCGTAAGAAAAATTGTGCTCAGCTTTGCCACCAGATTATCCATTTAAACCTTTTCAAAACTCTAAAAGAAGAATATCAGTCGATTTATTAGATCATTACGCTTCAATTTATGCAAAATACCTGCTGGAAAAACCATCGGCTTAGCTGAATGGTGCTTTTGAAAAAGTGGCTGTGGTTTTTCCATTGCGCTGTTGTGTTGCGTACCCCAGCACAGTGTGTAAGTGTGACCAAAAATCACAGCCACTTTTTCAAAAGCACCATTTAGCGAAACCGATAGTTTTTCCAGCAGCTATTTTGTATGATTTCAATCGTTGTGATCTAATAAATCGGCTGATATTCTTCTTTTCGAGTTTTGAAAAGGTTTAAATGGATAATCCGGTGGCAATGCTGAACACAATTTTACCCAGCGTTCAAAACTAACACATACTCAAAAAAGGAAACTTGAACCTTAATCCTTATGTACGTGGAGGTGGAATTCGCTAGAATGTTGATGTCACTATTATCGATCTCCAAAGTAGCCGCGTAGCATGTAATGGCTAAAGCCAAGAATTAATCCACTAGTTTCCTGCTCCCACGTTGTAAAAGGCGACAAAGACGGAAATCTTCTTTTCATTTTATTAGATCTATCTCCTTTTTCATTTATTGGATCCATCTCCTAGATTTCTATTTGAACGTGAACCTTTATTATGGTACTCCTGGGGACCATGTATCCAGAGTCTTCGATCATCTTGAATCGTACGCAAATGCCAGTACAGTTTATTCGAATCCCAATCTCTACTATCGACCATTCTCTACCCGTTGCAGTTGTTGAGAGTAATATATACAGCTATACAGAATACGCAGTAATATAAAAAGAATATAATCACAATCAGTGTCGGACTAACATTGCTTTTGTGTGCTTCCTCTGTTTACATTAAGTAATGACCGGCACCGGTATTGATACAGCCCCAATGCCTATTAGTGGGACTCACCGTCCGCCAATATCTCGTCACCGCCCTATACATTCCATCAACCAGGCAAGTTATCTATTTTTTGCTTACACATAAAAACCCATAAAACTATTATCAAGAAATAACTTGTACCACAAATTCGTGTATTCATTTTGTTGTGCGGTATCAAAATAAGAATGTTTTTCTATCTCAGAGTCTTAAACATAATCTAGCGAAAAAACGAAAATAAATTATGTTTCTTTAAGCATTGGAAGCGGATCATAGAATAAAATTGATATTGATTCTTAACATTTCGTTTTAGTAACATTGATAATAAAAAAAAATTAAAAAATTTTGCATGTATGTTAAATCGAGGCAAAAATTACGTTAAATCGAAATATGTTAAATCGAGGGTATGTTAAATCGTGAGTATGTTAAATCGAGGTATACCTGTAGTATGTAGTTGAATTAGAGTGGGTGCTATGCACATAGGAATGTTGATGTCCGTTGCGGCTAGGGTTTTTTCTTGTAGTACTTTATACTCTCTTTCTCATATAATAGAAACGTCAAAATGGCGGTACTTTTGAACTACTTTATTCATTACTCTTAAAGTTTTCAAATAAAAAATGTTGACGTCTTCGACAAATATCTGTAGTTTTTCGATTCCAGCAACTTTTTAGAACATTTAAAGAAATGAAAAAATCTCAGAAAAAATTTTTTGGGTACCTTTCACGAACAACGCGCTTTATTTCAACACCGTTACATTTTGAAGGGTTTGCAAGTTTAGCAAGTTTTCTTGTAGTAAAATTTTATACAATTTTGTCATTGACATCATGACTCTATCTCGAAAGTTAGTAGAAATAAATTTTCTATCTCACTTTTAGGTGGATTAATCACAATTCAGTATACATCAAAAGAATGGGACTTATATTTCAACAAAGTATTCCTACCACACTAAATCACTAAAATCAACTCCTAGAACACAATTAATTAAACGCACGTTTTGGTACCATTGCGACCACTAAAGCAGTCACATCGAACGATACCAGAACTTCCCCTCGTCTAGCCTCAAAAATTTTCAGTTGCTCCACCAGGTCTACGCTGTTTTTTAAACTTTTTCCATGGGTAACGGGGTACTTTTTCATTTCACCAGTCAAGCAGCCATCTTCTCGGTGGGCGCGCAACTGTTGGATGAGATTGATCCAAGGATTGGTCGCATAGACACTGGGTTTTTATAAATTTTTGGCAGGCAGTATAGTGAAGGAACTTTCGGGTTTGGGACGTGGAATCTTCGTTCGAAAATTTTTCTTCTTCCTTCAAACGGGCGACTTTTTGACGGACAATGTTTCCCTCCTCTGTCATTACGTTGAGCGGGTCTTTCGGCTTACAGTTTTATATTTGCATTCTTCGTACGTATCAGAACTAATAATGTCGAGAACGCGACGATCGTAATGCTGTTTGTCCATGATCACATTTCCTTTATCCAGTTCACGAATCACATTCGAAACATCGGTGCTTGGCCGTTGTGTGAAATCAATAGATTCAATATAGCGAATTTTATCAGTGTACGCGAGTCATTCATATAAAGATGAATCAATAGAATTAATCAAGACTGTCCGTCTTGCCCCATCAATACACATATTTTTTAAACGTTTGCACTTATTCACGCATGAATCAAATTGCCTGTTGTTTTCCATGAAGATGTCACTTAAGAGTTACTTTATCGAAAAAGAGGAGAAAAAATCCGTGAAAAAGTTGATTTTTTCCTCGATAAACCTTAAAATCGGAAACTTGAAAATTAAACCCGCACGAAGCTGCACTACCGATTATCAATGCTCGCTTAAATTGTACACGTTTGTCACTCTCCAAAGCCTACTGAGTATTTCATAATTCATGGATACTTATAATGATAGGGTAAACATACAATACAAATGAAGTTTTATGCTTAAAATAATCTTGTGTCCGTCTTACCCACAGCTCCCCTACCGCATTACATGCGACAGGTAAGTTATTCGCATAACCAGTCTCAAGACCGGTCACACATTTTGATTCCATGACATGTAACAAGACCAAACATAGATGCTTGGAAGCTAACCAGCCTAAGGCATAGTTGATTTTCAGCAGAACGTGAATGTACGGTTGGGTTGACAGGTTACGAAAAATGTATACAGGTTCCAACTATGATTAGATCATTGTAAACTAAGATTCTGCAGCACGTAAACAAAATTTATGGTTCCGCTGATAAAAGCATAGTATTGCACTGGTAGTCATTTAAATCAAGCAGTAGTAGACATACCTCGACTATTAAATACCTTCGATTCGTCCTCAATCAATTCCGCATGCGTGTTAACGATGTTCTACAATAAGCACTGTTTAATGAACTGAACTGAATGAAATAACATTAGTCGTCTAGCCAGAGCTAAGGTGTTTCTCAGACGCCGAAGAATTTATGATGCGTTGGTGGTTGTGTCCAAAAGGTGTATGGATGACGTCACAAAAGCACCCACATTTGCTCACCATCGAATTTAGCTTCAGCATGCAGTAAAACGCTGTGTTACATAGCGTTACTTTCTGAGCCTCAGCTCGACCGGCATGACATTTGTTTACTACTGTTGATCAGCTTTTCACAGATTGTCTGAAGAACAGCAGATGCAACGATGTTAGTATTGCATAGATCAAGACATCGTAAAATCAATTACACACCTTGGTCAATGATCGTAAAATTTCACTACAGCCATTCTGCTTCCTAGCCTCAATTAACAAATCGATAATCACCTGTGCACAGCTGATCAGACAAGTCAAACATTTATTTTAAATTTTGTCAGCTGCTACCCTTTACATCCGATTCTAATTTTATTACCATATCAATAAGTGAAAGGATTGCTCCGATGCTGTTGAAGCTTCAATATGAGTCGAATTGGTGTGAATTCCTGCTTACTATTCCCTAAGCAACATTTATTAGATAATTAGTAGTCAAACGTGATGAAGTCAGTGAACAACCCGCAAAAATCATCGTCACAAGACAATGCAAAATATGAATAATTGAACGAGGTCCAAAACGGGGGTAACGCACATCCATTCAATTACGAAGTTCCTAACCAATGTTACCCACACATTTGCCCCGTGTGTCCATCGGAACAGAACTACGTGCCCTGCTAATATTTCATATTTTCTCTCTTCATCTATCTAACATGAAGTAAAACTCAAACTTGTATACTATACACCGCTGAAGACATCAAACCACGCCTTCACGTTTTATTGTGTGACTTTTACGATGCTTCACAAAGCTCTCCCGATATGGAAAGTCTCGTTCGCAGATATCGCACTTATACGGCCGCTCGCCGGTATGAATGCGCTGGTGTCGTTTCAGCTGTCCTCCCTCCCCGAACTTCGACCCACATATGTCACACTGATAGCGCCGATCACCGGTATGCGTTCGCATGTGTATCTCCAGAATTGTGCTTCTGATAAATGCTTTGCCACAAAGATCGCATTTGTGTGGCCGTTCGCCGGTATGGGTTCGTCGGTGGTACATCAAGTGCATGCTGGCAAAGAACTTCATACCACAGATGTCACATTCGTGGGGTTTTGCGTCCGTGTGAATACGTTTGTGAACATTGAGAGAACTGCCGTCCCGGAATCCTTTACCACATATGTCACACGCCAGCGGGCGCTCGCCTGTATGAATAAGCTTGTGCTTCACGAGATGGTTGTTTACGAGGTATCCTTTGCCACAAATATCACACTTGTATGGTCGCTCGCTGTTATGTTTGCGTTTGTGCAGCACAAGCTGATTCGGGTCAAAGTACGTTTTGCCACATACGTCACATGTGTGGGGTCGCTCTCCGCTATGAATGTTTTTGTGGATGACCAATCGAAAATGGTCAACAAAGATTTTTCCACACACATCACATTTGAACGTGTTCTCGGTGTGTAGACGTTTGTGCGAAGTCAGATGACCGTTTCTGGTATATCCTTTGCCACATATATCGCACACAAAAGGTTTCTCTCCGGTATGAGTGCGTACATGAGCGGTGAGATCATTCTTTCGTAAAAATTGTCGCGCGCAGGTTTCACATTTGTGGCGTCGTTCACCATTGTGGATGATCATATGGCGTGCCATCAAACGTGGTTCGGAGAACAATTTTTCACAGATAGGACATTTGGATGCTTCTTTATTGTCGGGGACATCGTTTGCCGTCTCGAAGTGGATGGATTCCGACGAAGGCTGGTTATCTCTTGGAGTCTGTTGTGGTGCTTCGCTATGACAGACATCATCGATGCTTTTCAGGTCAGAGGATTCCGGTGCTGGATAGTCAATCTTTGCAATCTGCTGTTCTAGAATTGTTACCATTGCTAATTCCATGATGACTAAAATAATTTCTAAATGTTAAATGCCTGTGAAATACTTAGATATTCGTAATTCTTTTAGTTTTAACGAGCCTGGTATTGTTTTTCAGGTCAACGAAAAAAAAATGTTATTAGCTGAACATACCTTATGCATTTATTACTATCAAAATAACTTTCTTGGCCTGATGTAAAGTTGTACCTGTACCTACTAGCAGATTATCGTCATTATCGTGTTCAATAAAATAAATAATTTATTATTATTCACAATTATTATAATTATTATTCACAAATTACAAACGTAAACATCCGTCGATGACATTTTCGACGAGAGCATTTCAAATGGGCACATAAACAAAACTAACGACGCTGAATCCCCCCAGTTAAGCTCAGCCGGAAATGAACCGGAATTCTGGCTGGTTCTAGCTCGTATTCCGGCTGCAGCCCGGTCAAACAATTCGGAATTTGATTCGAAATCATGAATAAAGTTAGTGTGGATTCCAACTCAAATGCAACAACCGATTCTGAACGGTTGTTGCATTTGAATTGGAATCCATACTGACTCCATTCAGAAATCCGAACCGATTCCGGAATGGGTTTAACTGGGAGTGACACAACCGATTCTAATTAGAATAGGCATCCATGATCGAACAAAAATATTTAAAAAAACGTGTGTAAACATTTGAATTAATATACGATAAACACTAGCGCCGCCACACCAACGTATCCCAACTATCCGTCAAATCCATTCCGGAACCGGTTCGAAATCCTACCCACTGAGACGTCCAAAAAATTGTTTCAAAATCGTTCAACACGGGTCCAACGATGGACGTTCGTTGAACGGTTATTTGGACGTTGTCCAAATTGGTCCAACGAACGTCCTTCATTGGACGATTTTGAAACCAACCGTTCTTAGAGGGTAATGGAGTCAGTATGGAATCTTGCTCAAAGAAAACAACCGATTCCGACTCTATCGGTTGATGCATTTGAGCTGGAATTCATGCTGGAAGTCCGAACCGGTTCCGAACTAGTTTCCCACTCAGACGTCCAAAAAATTGTTTCAAAATCGTCCAACACGGGTCCAACGATGGACGTTCGTTGAACGGTTATTTGTACGTTGTCCAAATTGATCCAACGATCGTCCTTCATTAGACGATTTTGAAACCAACCGTTCTTAGAGGGCAGCCACAAAAACAAGACGACAGTAGCGCGCCTGATTTGGATATCCCAACTACCGTGGGCGCAAAAATATAGTTTCACCGATTGAACTAAAAATTTGCAGATTTGTTCTGGGAGCTAAATGGGACCCAAAAAGTTACTCGGAGCGAAATTTAATTTTTTTTTTCATATAACCGTGTCACACTCTAATGTCTGTTCTCTGTGCCAAAACCCTGACATAACTTGGAAATAAACCGTGCAAAGATCCTGGCAATTCCTACCTGGTAGAATTTTAGCACGAATCGAGCAAAACATCTGACAAAGTTGTGGCAGGAAGCGTACAGAAATCCTGGCCGTACATTGGCTGGATTCTTGCTAAAAGTGAGCAGCATCGGTTAGTTTAACCGCTTCTGGCAAAAACGGTTGTTGCATTCGATCGAATTCTTTGCCAGAATTCTCGCACAAATCGCGCAAAATACTAACAGAAACTCTGCCAAAGTCAATTTCGCTTCGCTCAAATTTCGCTAACTTTCAGCTTGCCACGGTGACTGGGTTTATTCAGTAACTCAGCGTCTTTACCCGCTTAGAAGAAAAACGGGCAGCCAGCAAAAATCCGTCAGGATTCCGGCAGCTGTCAAAATTATCAAAATGGCGCTGCCAGAATTCAGCTATACTCCTTCCAGTTATGGCAGGCAGATTAGCCTCACCGGTTCGGTTTTGTTTATCGTTGTTTCATTTTCGCCATATTTAAATTTTTCCAAGAAGGATAGTTTTGGCAGATGAAAAAATAGGAAGAAACAAAGATTTTGGTTTCAAACAAGGTAAGTAATATGGATTTCATGTCTCCAGACATGTTTTTATTATAAATTTACATAAAATTAAAAAAAAAATTAAGAAAAAATACAAGCAAAACCTGAAGCGATCCAAAACCGGTCCTGCCGGTGCGTGCCTGGCAGAAATCCGGCAGAAAAAACCGTTAATAACCGTAAGGCGAAAAATTCTGCCAGAAACGGTTGTTGCATTTGAGCCGGCCGGCTGGGCAGCGCTCTGCCAGCCAGACCCCCAGAAATTCTGCCAGAGTTTTTATTTCGCTGCCGGCTATCTGGGGGAAATCCTGCCAGGCACGTCCGAGCGGGTAACCGTGCCCTAGCAGAAAGTTAGCAGAAGTTGACCAAGGCAAAATTGATTCTGCCAGCATTTTGCGCGATATGTTCGAGAATTCTGGCAGATAATTCGCTCAAATGCAACAAGTTCAGCACACGCAATCCCGCTCGGACGTGCCTGGCAGGATTTCCCCCAGATAGCCGGCAGCGAAATAAAAACTCTGGCAGAATTTCTGGGGGTCTGGCTGGCAGAGCGCTGCCCAGCCGGCCGGCTCAAATGCAACAACCGTTTCTGGCAGAATTTTTCGCCTTACGGTTATTAACGGTTTTTTCTGCCGGATTTCTGCCAGGCACGCACCGGCAGGACCGGTTTTGGATCGCTTCAGGTTTTGCTTGTATTTTTTCTTAATTTTTTTTAATTTTATGTAAATTTATAATAAAAACATGTCTGGAGACATGAAATCCATATTACTTACCTTGTTTGAAACCAAAATCTTTGTTTCTTCCTATTTTTTCATCTGCCAAAACTATCCTTCTTGGAAAAATTTAAATATGGCGAAAATGAAACAACGATAAACAAAACCGAACCGGTGAGGCGAATCTGCCTGCCATAACTGGAAGGAGTATAGCTGAATTCTGGCAGCGCCATTTTGATAATTTTGACAGCTGCCGGAATCCTGACGGATTTTTGCTGGCTGCCCGTTTTTCTTCCAAGCGCCCACTGAGACGTCCAAAAAATTGTTTCAAAATCGTTCAACACGGGTCCAACGATGGACGTTTGTTGAACGGTTATTTGGACGTTGTCCAAATTGGTCCAACGAACGTCCTTCATTGGACGATTTTGAAACCAACCGTTCTTAGAGGGCGGGATGGGATGCGCGCAAAAATCTGACAGGGTTGCTAAACAACCCAGTTAAACTCATTCCGGAACCGGTTCGGATTTCTGAATGGATTCATTATGGATTCCAAATCAAATGCAACAACCGATCCCGACTCAATCGGTTTCAGACTCCATTCAGGATTCCGAATCAAATTCCGAGTGTTTTGACCGGGAAAGACGTTCAGAAATCTAGCAGAACGATCTCCCAGTCATTAAATTTTCTGGCAGAGATTGCTCTACTAGATTTCTGTAAGTCTAGGTTTGGCAGCCCTGTCAGATTTCTACGCGCATCCTGTCGGGTTAGTTGACAAGGGCGAACTCGGTTTCGCTCGCGTTTTCTAGCAACTTTTGACAGGAACAGAGCAAAACCCTGACATAACTTGGAAATAAACCGTGCAAAGATCCTGGCAAGTCAGAATTTTAGCTCGAGTCGAGCAAAACTTCTGACAAAGATGTGGCAGGAAGCGTACAGAAATCTTGACCGTACATTCCTGGATGGATTCTGGCTAAAAGTGAGCAGCATCGGTTAGTTTAACCGCTTCTGTCAGAAGCGGTTGATGCATTTGAGCGTATTCGTTGCCAGAATTCTCGCACAAATCGCGCAAAATGCTCGCAGAAACTCTGCCAGCATCAATTTTGCTTTGCTCAACTTTTGCTAACTTTCTGCTTGCCACAGTGACTGGGCTCTGCTAGAAAGTTTGGTGATTGGGCAGCTATCTAGCAGGAATTCTGCCAGGCGCGTTCAAGCAGGAAGCTTTAACCCAGCTATGTTCTGTCGGAAATAAGCCGGTATTCTGGCTGGTTCTAGATAGCATTCCGGTTCCAGTGACACAACCGATTCTAACTAGTATCACCGAAGCTGGAATGCGAATTTCAACCAATCAGCATTCTGGTTCATTTTCCGGCTCAACTTAACTGGTAACGTGTTTAATTTCTTCAGTGGAGTAAATATGTGAAATTCACCCGGTCAGCGTGGCAAGCAGAAAGTTTGCAAAAGTTGATCAAAGCGAAAATGATGCTGGCAGAGTTTCTGCGAGCATTTTGCGCGATTTGTGCGAGAATTCTGGCAACGAATTCGCTCAAATGCAACAACCGTTTCTGACAGAAGCGGTTAAACCAACCGATACTGCTCACTTTTATCCAGAATCCAGCCAGGAATGTACGGCCACGATCTCTGTACGCTTCCTGCCACATCTTTGTCAGATGTTTTGCTCGATTCGTGCTAAATTCTACCAGGTAAGAATTGCCAGGATCTTTGCACAGTTTATGTCCGAGTTATGCCAGGGTTTTGCTCGGTTCCTGTCAAAATTTGCCAGAAGACGCGAGCGAAACCGAGTTCGCCCTAGCTCAACTAAGGGTGCTTACAGAGTGGCGGCGAGAAGCTGAGCTGGCGCTGATGCTGACATTAGAATGCGAGATGCGAGAAACCTGCTTGCTGCAAACCAAAGGGATGATGTCAGAGTGAAAGCTGAGCGGATCGGCGCCGACTGCCTGCTTTTACTCTGACAGGTTCCATTTGATATACTGCAAGCAGGTTTCTCGCATTTCAATGTCAGTGCCAGCCCCTGCTCAGCTTCTCGCGGCCACTCTGTAAGCACCCTAACCCGACAGGATACGCGCAGAAATCTGACAGGGCTGCCAAACCAAGACTTACAGAAATCTAGCAGAGCGGTCTCTGCCAGAAAATTTGCTCACTAGGCAGTATTAGAATCAGGGATACCAGGTGTAATTATCAAATGCTTTCACTTTTCATAAAAATTGTCTTCATTTGTCTTCCACGGCCAGGATTCTGAATCAGTTATTGATTTTGTACCAGAATTCTACTGGAAATCAGTCAGACATCCACAAAAATTGTCTTCATAATGACCCAGTTAAGCTCAGCCGGAAATGAACCGGAATTCTAGCTGGATCCAAATCGTATTCCGGCTCCAGTGACACAACCGATTCTAGTTAGAATCGGTTGTGTCACTGGAGCCGGCATGCGAGCTGGAACCAGCCAGAATTCCAGTTCATTTCCGGCTGAACTTTACTGGGGAAAAACGGCTTCACAACATTTCAAATATCTTCAATATGAAGACAAATCTTCAAATCTGGCATCTCTGATTGGAATTCAAATTTTGAGTAATTTTGAATAAGCGTGTGTGAGTGTTTAATTTTGTTTATGTTTTTAGATTTTCATCGGTTTTATTTTTATCAACGCAACTCCAATATTTTAATAAAAATAAAACTTGAAACATTAATATTTGAAGCTTTCCCCTCTTTTTCCACATACAATGAAAGATGATAGTGTTGATCGAGATGATGAAATTACCTCAGAGCAGAAGCTGCAAAATCAAGTTGATAAGTTATCAAAATCTAATTGCCCCGAACTAAATCTGTTGAATCCCGCACTAGTTACAGAGAACGGTTTGATTGCCAGTACATACACCCAAACAGGTGAGCGTTTATTTGTCGAGGTGATGTCTAGCAAGACAATAACCTGAATATTCATAAATTTATAGGCGAGCGTCCTTTCATATGTGATATATGTGGCAAAGGATTCCCGAAGAAATTTACCCTAGTTAGCCACAAGCGAAGGCATGCGGGAGATTTGCGGTTGTCCTGTGACTTATGTGAAAAAAGATTCTTTTCCAACACTGACCTTGTATACCACCGGCGAACGCATACTGGCGAGCGGCCCTACAAATGTGCCACCTGTGATCGAGATTTTATCAAAGGAAGTGAACTGATCGCTCACACACGGCTTCATACAGGGGAGAGACCTTTCAAATGTGATATATGCGGCAAAACATACACCCGAAATTACCAACTTACGGCTCACAAACGCACCCATGCTAGTGGTGAATCTCCTAAAAATTTCGAGTGCGAGATATGTGGCAGAAGATACAAGTTCAATGGACAGTTAGTTTTACACAAACGTAGCCATACCGGAGACCGGCGACTGTCATGTGACATCTGTGGCAAAACATTTATCAATGGCAGTAGTCTTAATGCTCACAAGCGAATTCATACAGATGAGAAGTCGCACGAATGCGACATATGCGGTAAGAAATTTTTCTCTGGCATTGCCGTCGTGTACCATCGGCGAACCCATACTGGCGATAGACCACATAAATGTACTACATGCGAACGACGGTTCGTCCGGGAAGTTGATCTCGTCATCCATACGCGTACCCATTCAGGAGAACGGCCTTTTAAATGCGATACGTGTAGCAAAACTTTCACCCAAAAGGCTCATTATAATGTTCATATGCGCATTCATACTGGCGAGCAGTTAGCTAAGCCCCACAAGTGTGATGTTTGTGGTAAAGCATACACACGAAACCGGGATTTAGAGCTACACAGATGCATCCATTCTACTTGATGAGATGCTAGATCGATTATTTATAACGTATACGACCAAAGCTAAGAAATAACCGAAGATTAGGAAAGGAATCTGGTAGTGCATGTGCGAGGAAAATAAGGCGAAATTTGCACTATGCGGTGCATCGTGGGATATCTGTGACAAAGGATAGATTGACGCATCCAATTTCTGTTTCCCGATTTTCAAAAACAATACGCATTCGAAATCACTAGATGTAAGGACAGGTGAAAGCACACAAACTTTGAAAAATATAAGCACTCTAGTAGTTATGTGCAAAGATTTGTTTGAGCTTTATAACACCTGAATAATGTTTATAGTATTAGGTGCGCTACTGATCGCTGATTTTGTCATTGTCATTGTCATTTCTCAGCCCACACCCTGGCAGACGTTCATCCGCCCATCTAGACTCTGTCAAGATGAGGACCTACAAAGCCTAACTGTTCGTATGTGCTAGTCCATATAGCACACCAGTTTCTTCCACAAGCAGGCGCCGGCTGTTAACCAGTCCCACAAGTTTCAGACACATTACATAGAGGATAGTTGGAGACAGAAAATGAAGAGATAGTAAAGAGATTTTGGTTTGCTGAAACGAGACAAGAAAAGCAAAATAATTGTGATTAGTTTTTTTCTTTTTTTATCGGGAAGATGGGACTGCAGCTTAATGTAACGTCAAGTTCTCTGTTTTGTCTGGTCCAATGTATCCTGCTCCTAACAACGCGTGCTAAGTCGGCAGTGATGCAATTAAAACTTCGCATTGATTTCGCTTCTATTTTCTTCCTGATCTCCTCATGGGTCCCCTAGGTCAGAAGCGGATCAATCGACTGTTAAGTAAATTAGAGATCGCAGTCAGCCGTGATGTCCGCGAATTTCATACATACATACAAACTATTTGGCGCAAGTTCAGAGCGTGTAACGTCGTGTCATCTAGTCTGTCACCCTATGGAAAATAATCCTACCATCGCCTTGGGGTCAACGTCATATTGGCAAATTTCGTACAGTGTCATTGTCATTTCTCAAGATGAGAACCTACAAAGCCTAACTGTTCGTATGTGCTAGTCCGTATAGATTTTGGTTTGCTGAAACGAAACAAGAAAAGCAAAACAATTGTGATTAGTATCGTAGCTATAATAAATAAATAAACGATTTCTCCTCTGTTGTCGGTTTCCCTGTTCGCAGTCCTCCCTCCTGTTCCTGATCTGTTTGGCCCACTGGCTTTCCGTTTCCTTGGCCGTCCGGTTCTCCCGCACACATCGTAGCAGGAGAGACAAATGAAAAGACAAAACAAAACAAAATGAAAATAAATGGACGTCTGCTATCTGTGCCCAAATTGATGTTGCTTTTCAGTTTTGCACGACCCAGGGGGGACTTGGCCTTGATCCCAATGCTCTGTCACCGATGTTACGTGATATTCGTTATGGAATATTCTTTGTTTGGGAGCCATTCATAAACAATGTTGTACGTTTTTTTTATCCCTGATCCGCTGATACGTCTAAAATTCATTTTTAGTTTTTATCTCGTTACGTGACGCTCTTCCCCTATTGTCAATATCCAACATCATTTATGAATGGTCCCCTGGTGATATATTTAGAGCAGACAATCCAATGAAAAATAGGATTGACAGGATTTTAGTGCGCTCTTGGCACCTTGTGTCACATCTTCATGTTTGTTATACATATTAAGAATACCAATGCATGCGATGTGATGACCGGAAGATTAGAGAAGCAACTCCTCCCCTTCCCCCCCCAACACGTGAATAATGTTTATAGTATTAGGTGCGCAACTGATCGCTGATTTTTGTTGTAAAATGCAACCTTATTGTGTGGGTGAATGCATAACAGTGAGTCTCGTTATGTAAGGTATGCAAACTTGACTCGATGGAACTATCCAAGTTAGTCTTCGATATCACATACATTTGGAGCTACATCAGATGTTGCTTCAAGCTGTTCTCAAACTTCTATACGGCAGTTTTCACGTCGAACTCAATTAAGGTTATCTGACGTATTCTTGATGGTCACATCATTGGCGTTTCTGCATTAGAATCGGCAGACAGCCTTAGTTGATTATAGGATTAGGGAATATGTTAAAAATGATATATAATGTCATTTTCGGGACATCACATTTGATCAGTCGTTCGATTGAAACACATAGTGTGTTTTAGTTGTAAGGGATTTGCGTCAAGCCGGCGCTAATCTATTCCGACAATAAGTTAGTGTCGGTTTCTGATGAGGCGGAGCCGAAACGCAACTAAGTACGACTCATGTGTTGGTTGGTTACCCCTCAGCTTTGGCATAATTTTTCACTAGTGGTCTATCCCCCATATGATTACATATGTTGTGAATGAGAGCAGGTTGGACGTTGTCGATCGTTTAGGCATAAAACCGTGTTGGTCATGTCATAGTTTTGATACGGCACTTAAACACGATATTCCCCGGTAATTGTCAATGTTCGATTTGTTTCCTTTCCCTCTAAGAACGGTTGGTTTCAAAATTGTCCAATGAAGGACGTTCGTTGGGCCAATTTGGACAACGTCCAAATAACCGTTCAACAAACGTCCATCGTTGGACCCGTGTTGAACGATTTTGAAACAATTTTTTGGACGTCTCAGTGGGTTTTTATGAACTGGAAGCATGTGCGCTACTTTTCAGCAGGACGGAAATGTTCCACCCAGTGAGCAAATTTTCTGGCAGAGACCGCTCTGCTAGATTTCTGTAAGTCTTGGTTTGGCAGCCCTGTCAGATTTCTGCGCGTATCCTGTCGGGTTAGTTGAGCTAGGGCGAACTCGGTTTCGCTCGCGTTTTCTGGCAAATTTTGATAGGAACCGAGCTAAACCTTGGCTGAACTCGGACATAAACTGTGCAAAGATCTTGGCAATTCCTACCTGCTAGAATTTAGCACGAATCGAGCAAAACATCTGACAAAGATGTGGCAGGAAGCGTGCAGAGATTTTGGCCGTACATTTCTGGCTCGATTCTGGATAAAAGTGAGCAGCATCGGTTGGTTGAACCGCTTCTGTCAGAAACGGTTGTTGCATTTGAGCGAATTCGTTGCCAGAATTTTCGCACAAATCGCGCAAAAGGTTCGCAGAAACTCTGCCAGCATCAATTTCGCTTTGCTCAACTTTTGCTAACTTTCTGCTTGCCACGCTGACCGGGCAGTAGCCCTGTTAAGCTCAGCCGGAAATGAACCGGAATTCTGGCTGGTTCCAGTTCGTATTCCGGCTCCAGTGACACAACCGATTCTAGTTAGAATCGGTTGTGTCACTGGAGCCCGTGTACGAACTGGAACCAGCCAGAATTCCAGTTCAATTCCGGCTGAGCTTAACTGGGAGTGAGTGCCCTCTAAGAACGGTTGGTTTCAAAATCGTCCAATGAAGGACGTTCGTTGGACCAATTTGTACAACGTCCAAATAACCGTTCAACAAACGTCCATCGTTGGACCCGTGTTGAACGGTTTTGAAACAATTTTTTGGACGTCTCAGTGGGTGATAGCACGAACCCAGTAAAGTTCAGCCGGAAATGAACTGGAATTCTGGCTGGTTCCAGCTCGTGCACCGGCTCCAGTAACACAACCGATTCTAACTAGAATCGGTTGTGTCACTGGAGCCGGTGCACGAACTGGAACCAGCCAGAATTCCAGTTCATTTCCGGCTGAGCTTAACTGGGAAGATTCGCCGAAGTGGTTCGTCCTAGAGAAGGAGTTGAATTGGGGGTGGCAGCGACTTGTTGTAGTGGAAGTCGGAAAAACGCTTAAAAAATTATCGTGGAGCAGTTGGCAAATTTCCTTAGTGTCGGAACCTAAAACTCCATTAAACGACATACAAGATGGTAACTCGACTCTTTTCGCTGCTCATTCACATACTTCCAGAACGATTTGGGCTTAGATTTCACTTGACGCTCAACGTTTCGTTGGTATTTAAAAGGGCGCGTCTGCTTTGCTGTTTGTATTCGTGGTTGAGTTGAAGGTAGTGGTTTCGTAATGCAAGTTTCTTATGTTTCGAGAATTTGTATAATACTTGCCGAGAAAGGCGGCTTAGAAGACCCCTTCTCCACCCACACATACCGGACCGGGATGACTGCTTAACGCTGTTTGAAAGGGCTCGACTGTAGCGGGGGGATCGAGGGCTTCTATAGTACCAACTGCGATGAGTCCCAGTATGCGATCAGCATCGACATTCCTTCGCAATGGCGGTGTAACTTTGTATAGTGGCATTGCCAATCGTTGCGGAGTCCTCTGCAGGATCATTGATGGGCCGAGTTACACTAGAGAAGGACATGCTTCTTCTGAAGGCAGAAGAAAATCAGTCGACGGGCTCCAAATGTTCTGGATACGGCTATCTTCCAATTCCCTGAACAGTATACCTTGCAGCCATGTGTCAGGGTTAAGAACTGCATCACGGTACTTTGGGTGAACTCCAACTTTGAAGAATATGAAGCTCAAAGTATGGACATATATGCCTTTTTTAACAAGCGGAATAATCTTTATCTCCTCGTTACAATTTGGTCCTTCTTTGGACATTTGTTCGACAGGCTCGTTGATAACGCTGAGATGTAAGCGGGAAAGATATAGCCAGAGCAATGGTGCGGGAGGGGGAACCGTAACAATGTTGCTATTACCGACTAGCTTTCGACAACCAACAAGAATATTGCTCGGATCAGGGCCATCCTCGCGACAACGTTTCTGAGGTGGTCGAGAGGTACCGGAGTTTGGCCGGACTGGAGTAGCTGTTGAAACTTTCCTAGCGAGACGCGAAATTTGCTGGTTATTTTTGGATAACTCGTCTTTAGTTCAGCACAGACGTCATCCGTTTTGCCAGCGATAGCAGCGATAACACATCCAAGCGAAGAAACGGTGTCGCGAAAGCGAGCAAACTTCATCAGCTTGACACTCATTGACATTCATTGCACCTCCAAAATAAATATGGTTTTTCCGCAAGTTTTTTTTCAAAAACGGCTTGTTAAGTTGTTTTACACATTGCATATGTAGACATTTTTGCAAAAACCCATACATTCGATAAAGTCGTCATCCGATTTGACGATTTTCGTGCAGTGATCGTATGCTCTTGCCATAATGCGTGCCGATCTGAGAATACGAACAATGAAATATATATGACGCTGCGTTCGATGGAAAGTTTTGGTGGTTAAGTCACAGAAGTTCACTTGATTGCGTTCTTCGCTGGTTTTTTTTGCAACACTAAAACAAATAGGAGACACTTTGAAACTGCACAATAACAACGGTAAAAACAAAATTCTCATTCGATTAATACGATAAACAACGATAAAAACTTCACAAATCTTCTCAAAAATTAAAAACAGTTGGAGCGATTGATGTAAACAACAAATCGCTAAGAATACACTGAACCAAAAAAAGATCCTGTTCAACTTTTCACAGCTCCGCTTGGTTTTCAGCGCAGCACCCCAGACAGGAACCTTATATCGGAGTATCGATAACAAAACATTAAATAGCAGACGTTTCGTACTGCATCTAGGGCCGCCGACGTTTGGCATGATTCTCGCTATTGAGTTCGTTGCTAGGGGCAGATCACTTGTGATGCATTTTTAAAAATCAGCGAAATTAAATGCATTTATTTCCATCAATATAGAAATTCATAATGCATTGTGCGTGCAATATCTTTTGAGTTGCGTGCAAGACGTCAAAACCATACGAAAAAACTAGCCCTCACGGAAACGAAAAACTACCTAAAATTGAGTTCCTTTGACTCAATCTCGTGGTATCGTGGGGGAACTTAAAATTAGGTCAACCGTGTTGAAGGTAGTTTCCATTTAACCACGACAAAAATTACAACTCATTGAAAGGTTTTTTATACTCAAAATTCAAGTTGAATTTACCTAATTTTGAGAATACCCCAAACAACTCAAAAGTACCTTCCTCCACGGAAGACCTCGACTGAGTCGAATCTCTCGTTTTATTTTTGACAACACTAATAAGTGCGAAAGCGACGCACAACTCAAAAGTTAAAAGAAGTTATTCTGCAGGTTGTTTTATTTAACCGTGTACATTCCACAAAACGTCGAACAAAGTGGATCAGCGTAGGACGTTTTTTGAACAAACTTTTCTGCGAGGGAGTGCAAAGTTGATGCAATAATGGAAATTAAATGCATTTTTTCTAATTTGATGCAAATTTTTTATACATTCCTAGAGTGATCTGCCCCTAGGTTCGTTGTCTTCGTAGGCGTAGTCGACGTGGTTGTTGAAGCTCAACCGGTCGTCGATTATCACTCCCAATTGCTTCAGTGCACTCTTCGATGCAATCACGTGCCCTCCGACGTCGATCTGCATCCGCTGAACCGCTTTGCAGTTGCTGACCAACAACACCTCCGTTTTGTGGTAAGCTATTTGTAGCTTGACCCCGCTCATCCAGCTCCCAGCTAGCGCTATTAAAAGCATTCTTCACATCTATCGTGACCACAGCACAGTATCGATCTCCTCTTCGCTTCTGTTTAGGTGTCTTCTCAGCACTTCGAATTACATTCACTGCTGTTCCTTTGCGAAATCCGAGCTGCATCTTGGACAGTCCGCGCTCACCCTCCGTGCATTTCGTCAACCTGTCAAGGATAGTTCTTTCCAGGAGTTTTCCGAATGTATCCAGGCGACTTGTCCACATAAGGGCAAACAATACGAAGCCGGATCTCCCGTCTCTCCGAAATGTGCTAACAGAACCTTCATTGCACAATCGTACGTCTAACTTCCCTAGAACTTCCTGCAGGATACACCCTCTTGTGTTGGTTACTCAACTGTCCCATTCCGTAGCCCAGACGTTGAAGTCACCACCAAGACTACCGGCTACCGACCGATCAACTGCTCGGTTAACTGCTCCAGCTTTAGGCTGAACTACTCTACTGTCCACCTTGGAGGGGCGTAATAGCTACACACGAAGACAGCGTTGATTTTGGCTATCACCAAATCCTGGTATGCGCGTTCTACGACTTGAATGGGGAATTTGCTCATAACTTGTATTGCAGCTGTTATTCCAGTTTCCGTTATCAGTGAGACCTGATACAGCTCTGCGATCAAAGCGACATCGCACATAGTGATTCAGGTATATCTATCTATATTTGTTTGTTTATTTGGGCTTTAACCATAAGGCACATTCGCCTTATATCTTTCTATCTATCTCTCCATCCATGATAGATTGTCATTCCTATCTCGGAGAACGGCGGTTTCGAGTCCGATTCGTTATAGACGAGTGTTATTCGCCTTCTTCAGGAGCCACAGCAGCAGTTCGAGTGAGTTAAGAGGTACAAAAACCCACTCGAAGTTTGATCATCTCTTTCAGATGATAGTCCATTAATCTTCTCTCTTCATGTATCGGTCACCGGGCCCCGGATCAGATGAATCCTCCTTCAGCTGAGTTAGTATTTCTCGTTCGGAAGTGGAAACATCTATGCCGGTCGGTGCCCGATTATCGTGAAGTTAAGAGATCAAAGAACTGGCACTCGCTCGAATCTCCCGCGCTTATCCACCAATCGAGAGCGCGTTGCTTATTATTGGGAACTTAGCCACATTGTTTGACGATCTGGTTCGCGTGAATGATGGTTCTTCAAAATAGCTAGGTTAGTTTTGGAAGTTTTGAATTTATGTATTGATGGGGCCAAAAATAATTTGGATAATCTTGAATTTAGTACGTTATACAAAGTGAATGATAAGTAGTTTTAATCATGTGTAATAAACCAACCATAGGATACTGCATCGATCTGGATCTTTTTGAATATTGAAAGCTTAAATAATTCAATCTGCCAGTCGTCAGGGTATCCCCTTGCTTCTATCAGCTACCAGAAACACGCGTCGTTGGGCTGCTCGATTCTACACTGAAAAAAATCCAAACGTTAATTCTATTTGCTTCAAACCGCTTAAAATTCATATGAAGAAGAAATGCTATTGTTATCACGCGCACACATACCTTTCCTTGTGTCAACTGTATAAACTATGTATGCACACACATAAGTTATATGTGCATATTGCCAGCAAATAGTGTCTATATGCCTCCGTTAATTGCAAAAATCTATGTGTCAATAGGCATAACGTTTACTTTTTTTTGAGTGTAGGGATTCCTAGAATCATGGCGCTTCGCATTAAAGCAATATTCAGTCAACTTGAACGAGCTGCAACGGACACCGGAACTCCCCTGCTGGTACGAAGAAGGACCAATGTTAGTTCAGTCAATTTTGAGCTAGCTTCAACGGACACCAGAATAGACCTGTGCGCCGCCGCGCCACGCCGCCGCCGCCGGTGATTTTTAACGTACGCCGACGCCGAATGGTAGATCGGCGGCGCGCCGCCGATGCATTTTTCCCGCGCCGACAACTCGCCAACTCTAAAATTGTTGGTTCATAATTTGATCCACGAATCTAGGAACATTGTCTATGGACCGAATATACGACGTTAACTGATTCATGATTTATCACATCTTGATCATTATTTGGTATTAGTGGTCGTCAATTGGATTACAAAATTAAAATAATCTTGAAATGTTCTCGAAAACCATTACACGACACTCGTTATATAATTCAAAAATCCATTCTTGCTTCGTCAACTGGTTATGATTGTGAGCGTATAAGTTACAATTCACCATTCGTGTGCGTGAAATGGTCCACAAATTTAAAAAAAACTTCAACTTTCAAGATATTTGTGCCTGGAATTTACGATTATGTGCCTGATTTTAATCTTTACACGTAATCAATTTCACTGGAACGCAGTGTATTATTCATTGATTTTTTAACTGATTCTTAATTCCTAATATGCCACACATGATTTACCAGTCGAGCTCGTGAAACTGTTCATGATGTAATTCATGCAGTAATTAATTTTCCACATAATCTTATAATACTTACGTAAACAATTACAAGGAACTCAGACTATTATTCATGGATTATTCGCTCTGCTTTTTGGTTTGAAATTTCTATGTGAGCTATTGTGTACAACTGCTAGCAACCAGTCTCATAGGCACGAGCATTAGATACAAAGACATTACTAGGACCTGTAACCCTGTTATTCCTTTGTTAAAATTCAGAGAAATGTTCGGAATTAAATGAAACTGCGCTGAGCAAAATACATTACCTAGTCACAATTCATGTCCGTGAAATAATTTAGAAAACTATAAGACACGTGACTCTGTGTAAAAAATCCAACGGTAAGCTCAAGACTAAAATATTACGATAACACGACGAGAATTTACGAAAATCGTTGCACGTCGTTCAATTCTTGACTGTTTTTGTCAATAAAGTTAATACAAATCAATGTTTCATCGAGTTATGAATTAGAATCATAAAATTATTAAACATATTCAGACACAACCACCTGCTAAACATTTGAGTATAATGTCATCTTTTTTGCGTGAACTAGTTTTGACAAAACACAAAAAAATTATTTTCAATACGAGGTTTATTTATAATTGATTGAATCGTGACCTATTTTAAAAAAATTTTCTCGAAGAATAGTTGAGCAAAGTGATCTTGACTTTTCGCGACGCTGGTACACTGATGTGGCGATGCAGAGGGTAAGATTTCTAGTCTAATAAATTATTCATCGTGTGATCTAGCCCCACTCAAGAAAGATTTTCAGTGTCAGTTGCACCAGCCCGTTATCACAGACAAATAAGACGTAACATGAGATGAATTTTCATCACTCGTAGAAAAAACGGTCGATTTCAATTACAAATCGGTGGCGTTAGTGAGATTTTGACACAGAGCTAAATGCGTTACTTAGTTTCCGCACCCACCCGAAAGCGTTACGATCTTTTTAATCTCATGCAAACCAAAACAAACAATATGGGCCGGAAATGTGAAATTAATTCTTGTCGAAGTGCCCAAGGTGGGAGTTTTTCACAACCATTTCTTAAGTTACAACACGACGCCGATCGGTGAGTAAGCACATAACAGGATGTTAGTAATTTAATTGATTCGGTGTATCGAATGTATGCAATGGATTAGAATTTGTTGGTCCCCGGAACTGCTGGAGAAATTGGCGGGGTGCAGGTGCTACGAAAACTAGAGATACGCTCAGACCATTTTCAATCAGACTTGTTTAGTGATCAGTTTCAGCTTAACAGGAGCTAACACGTCAAGTCGTGGAATGATTATGATTGATAGTAACTATATATTTAGGTTTCGTCAGGGTGTCGATCTGTATGATTCCAGCACATCGACCATACTTTACACTCAAGATAGAAGCAGATCGTACGTTGTAAGAAAATGTAGTGCTAGGGAATCGTATTCCTTATCATCGTGGCGATTTTGTACTTACAAGAAGTAAAAGTAAACACCAGCCTGGAAAATGAAGTAGTGTGTCTACCTTGAAAGGTGTCCTTACACGATCATTAAAAGTGACATTTCTGCGCAGTAATGCCAATAATAACACCTCGTGTTAGGACACTTCATATCTGCGGGATTCTAAAAGAGCGACGGTAAACAACCCAGGGACAACTTGACAGATAGTGCTTGTTTCATATATGTATCACCGATTTGATGGTGGCGCTAGTATGCCTTCTCTGTATGAGTAACACGAACAACGAAACGAAAAAGTTTGAAGAGAAAAGCGTGTTTCGTTACGTGTGTTATGAACGCCGTCAATGCGGCTAGAACAACATTTAGAAAAAGCTTATTTCAAAATGTGAATAAAGAAAACTATTATTAGAGAATAAATTTATCCCTAACTGAAAACCGTCAGCAAAGTTACATAAATCTTATTATATATTTAGCTGGAAGTCGTTGTTTTTAACAACCGGCTCTCTTCCTTCCTAAACATGTTTTGGGTTTCTTGTTGTGTGAAGTTTGAAATCGTTAAATCATTGGTGCTTTTTATCTCGAGGAATATAAATGAAAAACATTTTGGCCAATGAAAGTACATCACCACCAAGCTTAACAATTCGTTTTGAATAGAATTTGTGTTTTTATCAGAATTCTAGCAGCAAAAAGAAATGGTAGAAATGCTTAAATTGTTTATTTTCCACAGATATGGAAAATAATAAATGGGATGCGCCTTTTTCAAATTTTGCTCCATTCGAGCCACCATGACATCACCAAATCACCACAAAATTTGCTTATGAATTCAATATATGGGAGCTGTCAATTGTCCCCGGGCTTATGGTAAAGATGACTAAATAGAAACAAAAAACAATGAAACGACAACAGCAATTAATTTCCTCAAACAAAACAAAAACTGTTTTACCGTTGCTTAATTTCCCAAATTTTTTTTTTTTCGAGAGTTGTCCTACTGGAGCTGTAGAGCTAGGTTCTCGGAAGGGCTCCCCGTCAGAATCACATACTACAATTTGCAGACGAGACAGGCAATGTCGCCCAATAAAACACTGCATTATGCCAATTGTAGCGGGCCGTGATTCTGAATGTGATATTCATTGTACGGTTCAGATATGTGCGGGCGTAGGGACTCGCGATCGCGTGTATCATCGCGAAGGGCTCGAACATTTGTACGTTAACTTGTTTGATCGCGTGTGCGTTTGGATGTCGCGTGTGCGTTTGTCTGTCGCGTGTGCTAACGTGTATGAACTTCGCGTGTATACATTTTATTTCATAACCGTGTGCCTTTCGCATATTCGCGTGTGTTCTAGAATGATCGCACGGGGACCGTGAATCTGATACTTAATTTTGACTTTTGGTGTACGGTTCAGATTCCAGAAGAAAGTGGGTTCTTACATATCATTAGAATTCCCATTCATGTCGCCGTAGAACGCGTGGTCTAGTGGATACGAGCTTTATTTTTTTTTTGATTGGTCCAACTGAATGTATGGACCTAAATTGCTAGAATGAAGGCTAAAGATTTCCGGACGTGACCGATTCATGATCGCGCGCGTTTGCGGGTTCGCGTTTGAGACCGCGTTTGTAACATCGTAAGTACTAAAACGTTCACACAATTGCCGGAGTGTTATCAAGTTTACGCGATCTCGGGCATAGGTGTGCGAAGATGATCGCGAAGGGCTTAAGCGTTCGTATGTTGACGTGTTCGTCGCGTGTGCTCGCGTGTATGTGACTTCGCGTGTATAAATTCGATTTTGAAACCCTGCGGCCATTCGTATATTCGCGGACCGTCTTTCTGATCTTTAGCTTTCGGTGTACGGATCACATTCTGACAGGGAGAGAGTTAGTCAATATCACTAGAGTTTCCGGACATGTCGCCATGGAACGTTTTGTCTAGTGGATATGGGAGCTATTTTTCAATTTTATTATTTTTTTATTAATTAACAAGGACCTAGATTGTTGGTACCGAGGATAGAGACTTCCGGACGATCCCGATTCACGATGGCGCGAGCGCGGGAGTTTGTAGGTTGACGCTTGAGATCGTGTTGCTAAGTTTATGAGTGCTGAGATTTTCAGCTTATCACCGGGGTGTTATCATGTTTGCGAGTTCGTTGGCGTAGGTTCCTTGGAAAATCGCGAGGGGCTCTAAGGTTTGTGCGCTGACGTGATTTTGTAACGTGTGTTCTTGAATAGTCGCGCGAACCGTGAGTCTGATATTAAATTTTCGGTGCGCGGTTAGAATTCTGGCAGAGAGTGGGATCGTTTATATCGATAGGGTTCCCGGTCATGTCGCCATGAGACGTGTTGTCTAATAGGTATGGGCGTATTTTCTTAATTGGTCCAGCTGAAGGCATGGACCTAGACTTCTAGGATCAAGGGTAGACTTCCGGACGTGATCGATGCGTAACCGCGTGCGCGAGGGCTTTTTAATAGGTTCATGCTTGAGACCGCGTTTGAGAATGTGTGAGTGTTAAGACGTTCACTATCACCATCTTTGTTGACCCAGCTGAAGGCGGGTGTATAATGGCAGTATAGGACTCGAAAAGAAGACATAAAAGACAATATATGAGAGACATAATAGATTAGATAGGTACAAGATACAGCTGAAGTTATGATCATCACACGAGACATACATTAGTACTTCAAACACTACTAATACTTGAATAGCCAATCACCACACATAGCACATCCTTTCTCAATTATCTATTTGTTATTGGTTGATTGTTGGTTATGAGCTGGTAAATAGAGGAAAGGTTTGGAACAGAAAAAAGGCTCATATCAGCCCTCCCGGCCTCCTCGACACACCACTATCGAGGCGTATTGTAATCAACATCTTGAAGCGGGCTTCTTATATAAATCAGTAGTCATAATGTTTGGTGGATTATTAACATGAGAACTAATTAACCTCTAGTAGTAGAACTTGGTGCAAATAAAAACTAAAAAGAGCGAATGTCCTTATATTTAGATAACTCTATTGAATCTATTGTGGCTTGATGATGTTTACAATACCGTCAATCCCATCAACCTGCGAGAGGGGTTTTACCGTTGCTTAATTTCCCAAATATAGAACAATAAATAATTATTATGGGTCATTGAAATACAGTCGTTACTCTGCATTCTTCAAATTTGTCCATTGCAATCATTATTTCATGCGAAGTCGTAGTATGCGACATCGACAATTTTTCTATTTCGTTCTTCAAATTTCACAACTGTAAAAATAGTTCCACCTTTCATTTATTATCTTGCATTTGGCAAGCAGGGTGGGCACTATTGGTGCTTCAGTTGAAAAAAATTTATTTGATATGGCTGCGAGAATTACATTTTGTGCAATGTGTTCAACAGATGTCGCTAGTACATCGTGGGTGATAATTTTTTTAGATTTTCTTTAAGCTGTAACGTTTGTTTGTATGTGCTGTGAAGTCTGTTACAATAGAAACCGAAAATTTGGGAAAGGAATTGTACTGTCAAGAATTTTTTTTAGTTACATAGGCGTCAATATTCGTCACGCCGACACACGCTGGCGCGCCGCCGCCGATAGGGTCCAATGGCGTGACGCCGCCGCCGGCCAAAAATGTCGCTTACGCCGCCGCCGATTAAAAATGCATCGGCGCACACCTCTACACCAGAACTCACCTGCCTGCTTGGGGGAAGGAATAATATTCTTCGGAATTCGGAAGATCCACTGCAGTATCAGGTTTTACAAATCTGCTTGTTGGTTTTACGTCTTATAATGCACCAGTTCTAATTGCCGATCAAAATGTTACTACGCAACGCCTACACTTTCTCGCCTACTTTCCAATTCGCAAGATTTGAGTTTGCTCCATCAAATTATTAAGATTATTTATTTTAATTTTATTTATCTTCATAAGAGTAACAACATTCCTAAATATAATGTAAATTAGTATTATATGATATTGATGATAAAATCTGTTATAAAATCTGATATCAGCTGTTTCGCTGACAATTTGAACGAAATAATGGTTGAAACGTTGATGTTCTGTTGGGAAATAAACGACAGCATATCAACGCTTTTTTGTGAAAAGGGCGATACTTACAAATGTAAACATAAGGCTTTTTTCATGCATGCGAATGAGGGCTTTAAAACGCAACAAATTAACCTAAAAATTTGGATTCTACGATATTACTTTCTTAAACTACAGCAAAAAATACATCGGGCGAAACTGTATTTTTGTTTGTTTATTTAAAGTTTCGCCCTCCACGCTCCATGCAAACAAGAAGGGCGATACTTATTTTGCTAGCAGTTTAGAGGCGAAACTGTTTTTTTCGAATTTTTTTTGGATAATCAAGCTGATACCAGCTGTAAATAGTAACAATGATCGCTCTTGAAAAAACCCGGACGAAATCGGTGGTGTAATACGGTAGTTATTGTAAAAAAAACATAAGGGCGATACTTCAATGCTGATAGGTGGGACTGAAAAAGTAAACTATCGCCAAAGGGGCGATACTATCATTTTGTCGATTTAAATAGCAAAAACAAATTTAAATTTAATAATTTCAAATGCTTCATGCAGTTTTGGGTTTCGATCACTGAATCATGCAATCTAGGATGTAAAAAACACAATAGTTCTTAAATAGGAAATAAAACCAAGCCTTGAAATATTCACTGTTGATTTTCTGTGAATGGTGTCACTGCTAGTATCGCCCTTTTCAAGAAAAAGCGTTGATATTATATTTAATTTTTCTCTCTGCATCCGTCATATTCCCCACATTCGGAAGACATGGTGGTAGGTCGTTTGCCATAATGCTATCAGTTGGCTTAACGGTCACATGGCTTTTTTACCAAAACGGTAACCTTTCGATTTCTTGTATAGCCCGGTTTATTCAAACATAGGAGCATGCTTAGTCTACTTTTTAAGGCACTGACAACGGAATATTATTAAAAATTTTAAGCTTGTGATTACCATTTTGATTTTAATAATTGAAACAACAACGATTATGCCAAATAACCGTTATGCCACAAGACATGTATGCCAAACAATCGGAAGACATATGATTGCTTCATAAAATCACATTTGGTCACTATAGGTTTCAAGGCACTACAGCGCTATCAGCTGCCGCTTCCTTCTGCGTCTTGGTTTCGTGTTCCTGCTGGTGCAGCGCAAGATGTTCTCTTTGTAGGAATTCTTTTCCGCAGGTTGAGCATTTATACAGATTACTGGACAAATGAATCTGCTTGTGTTGATTCAGATCGGCACCTCTCGAGTATTCCTTACCGCAAACATCGCACCTGTATGGCTTTTCCCCCGTGTGAGTACGCTCGTGAATGGTTATCTCGGACGCAACGAAGAAGCCTCTGTTGCAAATGGAACACTTGTACGGTCGCTCGTCGGTATGAACACGCCTGTGATTTCTAAGGTGATCCTTTCTGATAAATCCTTTGCCACACTCGTTACATTTATGCGGTCGTTCTCCGGTGTGGGTGCGCATATGCTGGTTTAAAACTCCACTCAATCTGTATGCTTTCGGACATATATCACACTTGTACGGTCGTTCACCGGTATGTGATCGTTTGTGTTTATTAAGATCACCCGAGCAAACAAATCCTTTACCACAAGTGTCACATTTATGCGGCCGTTCTTCGGAATGTATGCGTTTGTGCTGTTTGAGGACTGCACTTCCGGTAAAGCCTTTCTGACATATATCGCAGGTGTAAGGTCTTTCATTGGTGTGAACACGCATGTGAACCGTCAGACGACCTGGAGCCATGAATCCTTTGTTACACACTTCGCATTTGTAGGCCCGATCGTTGGCATGAGCACGCATATGACGGAAATGGTCGCTACTTTGTTTGCATTCTCGACCGCAAATGTCGCACTTGTAAGGACGCTCACCTGTATGAATGCGCATGTGCTGAGCAAGGTGAGTAGTACTCAAAAATCCTTTACCACAAACGTCACATTTGTGTTTGCGTTCACCAGTATGCTTCCGCATATGTCCTAAGAGTATGTTATTGGTGTAGAATTTTGTCCCACATATTTTACATTCATGCGACTTTTCACCTGTATGCATTAGCATGTGTATTGTTCGGTAACCGGCATCTGTGAATTCTTTGCCACATACTTCGCAACGATACGGCTTTTCACCGGTGTGAACCCGTGTATGCTTTGTGAGTTCTATTTTGGTGTGGAATTTTTTCGGACAGTGCTCACACGTGTGCGGCCGTTTGTCACTATGAGAGATTTGGTGCCGAGTAAGACGTTTCGCATCAGAAAATCCTTTATTACACACGGTGCATATATGAGATTTTTCCTTCAAATGCATGGTACTATGTGCCGCCAGATCTTTTTCTCTTCGAAATCGTTTATCACAGACCTCGCACTTGTGCCTTGGTTCACTGTGGATGCTGGCATGATACGCAAGGCTGTTGAAATATTTGAATTGTTTGTCACAAACGTCGCACTTGTGCGGCTTATCGGTAGTATGAGTGCGTTGTTCGTGAACTACCAGATCTCTCTTTCGAAGGAATAAGTTACCGCACAAATTACACTTGTGCGTTCGTTCGCCGCTGTGAATATTTTTGTGATAGATAAGACCCACGCGCTGGGCATACCGCTTATGACATATGTCACACTCGAACGGTTTCTCGCCTGTGTGAGTGCGCCTGTGAGAGGCAAGATCCTTTCCCATCAAACATCGCTTACCACATATGTCACATATATGGTTACGTTGGCCAAGGTGGGTGCGCATGTGATTTTTAAGCAGATCTTTTTTTGTGAATCCTTTATCACAAATTTTACAGACGTGCAGACGGACCTCGGGAGCCGGACTGTCATTTTGATAGCTATTGTCAGATTCACTTACGGCGCTACTACAATAGATATTAAATCATTTATTTCAAACTGTTATAATTTGGAACTAACCTTTCGGAACTATTTGGCGGCTGCAGGGATGTTGATTGCTCATTTGGCTGGCTTAAACTAGAGGGAGGTTCTTCCTCGAAATTAGAAATGTTTTCCTGCTGACAAACTACTTCTCGGAACTTGTCCACTTTATGATCTTGGTCGAAACTGTCTTGACCGTTACTTGGCATCTTCCCACGATAAGAGGTCGTTCTAGTGTGATTTCTAATTTCACTCTTTCACTGAAATGTACAAAATTAAGCCAAATCCAACAATTTGTTGATATTTTAAATTATGTTTACCTGTAAATCATGTGCGATGCGCGTACTGCGAGCTGTTTGCTAGCAAAGAGAATAGGGAAAGAGACGAATAGAGTGAAGCCAAAAATACCTTATTAAGCAGGCCAATCGTGCAATGTAAATAAACATTACTCATGCCTGAGTTGGAGGAGATAAGTATTGTACATCTATTAAAAAAGAAATTTCAATTTTCGTCAGAATTTGGTTCAATCGTGATTGTGAGGTGCATTCTAGAGTATATGTATGAGTAAAAACAAGCTTTAGAATTATTTTATCTCTTTGTTTCGAAATGCGCATCGTTTGATAAACAAATCCAACGATCGACATACGGTTTGTTTTCAAAATATAATAGGAGTCATGTAAAGTGCTGCCTGTGGAAGCGGTTGCCAAAATTCTAGTGTTGAAATCTTCATAAAGGGAGTGTTGCCGTTTTGACTGATTTTCACTCTTCGTCTCTTTCACTATTCTCTTTGGCCTATCCTTATAACATTGGACGTGTTGCCATACAATGCCGGGGCATACGTTGCCAAAAATGCTGTTTTTTTCTCCGCAGTTCTCTTACTATGAGTTTTTCTAGTTTTGATATCTTTGTTGCACTTACGTTATTTCAGTTTCGTCAATTGTGGTGACTAATCTTATCATTTTTTAATCAATTCTATGACTGAACTGTTCCGCCGAGGCAATTAAAATTGCTGAAAATAATTTTACCTCAAAGATCGCACTTCAAGCACAGACTAACAGACATAACACTCGAAAATAATGCTTCGCCCACTTTTAAATATATTCGTAGTTGGGACTGTGGCCGCTTTTGAAATTATAGCGCCTCTGACATATGAACAAGCATATTGGGGATAGACCACTAGTGAAAAATTGTTCCCAAGCCTGAGGGGTAACCCACCAGCAATAAGTGTTTGGGACCATGAATAAAAGGTAGAGCTAGTGTTCTGGATTGCCGGATCGATATTTTAAGCACAGAGAACAGACGTCCATCTGCAGCATTCAACTTGTGTAAAATCTCTAACGGTTTCGAAGGTAGTTTGGATATCTAAACCAGGTGCGCTACTGTCGTCATGTTTTTTTGTGGCTGAGTGCGACAGAATTGACAGCGGTTATTTCTCTACCCAGTCAAACTAGTCCGGAACCGATTCGGACTTCCAGCATGAATTCCAGCTCAAATGCGTCAACCGATAGAGTCGGAATCGGTTGTTTTCTTTGAGCTAGATTCCATGCAGAATCCATCCAGGATTTCGAATCGGTTCCGGAATCGATTTGACGGATAGTTGGGATAGGTTGGTGTGGCGGCGCTACTGTTTTTAGTATATTAATTCAAATGTTTACACACGTTTTTTAAATATTTTTGTTCGATCATGGATGTCTGTTCTCTGTGTTTTAAGAGAATTCCCTCATAATGTTATGTCTGTTAGTCTGTGGCTATATCGTCATTCAGGACTTTTATACAATTTGCATAAAATCACAGAGAACAGACGTCCATCTTCAGCATTCAACTTGTGTAAAATCTCTAACGGTTTCGAAGGTAGTTTGGATATCTAAACCAGGTGCGCTACTGTCATGTTTTTTGTGGCTGAGTGCGACAGAATTGACAGCGGTTATTCATCTATCCAGTCAAACTAGTCCGGAACCGATTCGGACTTCCAGCATGAATTCCAGCTCAAATGCGTCAACCGATAGAGTCGGAATCGGTTGTTTTCTTTGAGCTAGATTCTATGCTGAATCCATCCAGGATTTCGAACCGGTTCCGGAATCGATTTGACGGATAGTTGGGATAGGTTGGTGTGGCGGCGCTACTGTTTTTAGTATATTGCGCACTTCCCACCAACCTGGACTCCGCACTTTCAAAGTGCGAGTGATCAAACTGCTACTGAAAACTGCGAGCTGTCAAAACACATGTATTTCACGTGATAGAGATGACACTTTCATAGACAGAGCAGTCGAACTATCCAGTCTATGAGAAGAATTTAATAGAAGAGTAGTAAGTGCGCAGTGCGGTTAGAATCCAGTTTTTAGTGCCACAAACTGTGGAAATGTGCAACGTCTACCAATACACACACCCCCAGCAACTGTCTATACCTTCGTTTACATCACACCTTGCGCCGACCGCAGAAGAAGAGAGAGAAGATAAAACAAAATCATTATTCTAAACCAAGCGCTTCCCGCGATAAGTTGTACCTTTTAGTTTCTCCTTATTAAACGATTGTTAAACGTAGTTCTCGCGTGTGCACTGTTTCTCCTGTTGTTCCACTCCGAATCCCATACGCTGGTTTCCACATCGGTGTTTCTGACTCTGCCGTCAGGTTATGGGCCCAGCGGGATCGGTGTGAAGATTGAATGACCGTCGTTTTTTTCGGAGCGGTGCATTTTTTTTTATTGGCACGTGTGCAAGGAGCAGAAAAGAGCACCGCGAAAGACTCGTGTTCGGACGAACACCATTTTGTTTTTTTTTTGTCCGTGAGCAAGTAGTAAACACTTTGAACCGGCATGGTTGATGCCAAGTTTTCGATTCCCAAGCTCAGCGGAACGAATTGGGCTACGTGGAAAGTGCGCGTGGAAAGCTTATTGTGTCGAGAAGACTTGTGGGACGTCGTCGCGGGTGATATTCCTGCTGAAGCGGATCGTAATGCGACGTGGAAAAAGGCCGATCGAAAGGCGAAAGCGACACTCGTGCTGCTACTTGAAGATAGCCAGCTTCCCCTGGTGAAAAATTGTGTTCATGCTCGCGATGTTTTTGTTGCGTTAAAGGCGTATCACCAGAAAACTTCCCGTTCAGTGCGCGTTTCGTTATTGAAGAAACTGTGTTCCACAAATCTTTCGGAGCGTAGTGATTTGGAGCATCATTTGCTCGAGATCGACGATTTGTTCGATCGATTGGACGCTGCCGGAACGGCCCTCGACTCGGACACTAAAATTTGCATGCTTCTTCGAAGTTTGCCTCCTTCTTTTGATGGACTTGTGACAGCTCTCGATAGCCGGTCAGGTGATGACATCTCGTTGGATGTAGTGAAATCTCAATTAATGGATGATTACCAGCGACGGCTAGAACGGGAAAACGGTGCGCGAAAAGTGGAAAAGGCTATGCGATCTGCCGAAAGCTACCCGAAAAAGGAGACGAGGATTTGCCACTTCTGCAAGAAGGTTGGTCATCTTCGTAAGAATTGCAGGAAGTTACAATCTTCCAAGAAAGAAGAAAACCCACCGAAGAAAAGTGACAGTGCGAAGGCTAAAGTGGTCCAGAGCGACATGAAAGGCATAGCATTCACAGTCAGTGATGATAATATTCGATCGTGGGTTATCGACAGTGGTGCAAGTGCACATATGACAAACAATAAAACATTTTTCACTTCGTTGAAACAATTCTCTGGAGGTTGGATTACCCTTGCCGACGGAAAGAAAACCCAAATTTGCGGCGAGGGCAGTGGTGTTGTATGCGGAATAGACGGTGACGAAAAGCCGATCAGAATTAACGTTAGTGAAGTTAAATACGTCCCGGGATTGTCGACCAGCTTGATCTCCGTAGAGAAGTTGGCACAGAAGAATTTGGAAGTATGTTTTAACAGAGAAGGTTGCCGAGTAGTTGATTCGAGAGGGTCTGTCGTAGCGACGGGTGTTCGTTACGGTGGTCTGTACCATCTTCGTCAAGCTGAATGTTCAATGCAAGCAACGGTAGGTCAACATAAATCCGACTGCCAGCATCAGTGGCATCGTCGTCTCGGCCACCGTGACTGGACTGCGGTCGAGCGCCTTCTCAAGGAGGATCTAGCCACCGGAATAAAGGTGAGTGATTGTGGTCTAAAACTGGTTTGCGAAAGTTGTATGGAAGGGAAGGCTGCCAGAGCTCCTTTCCCTGCTGTTGTCGAGAGGAAAGCGACTCAACTGCTGGACATTATCCACACTGACTTATGTGGGCCGATGAAGACAACTACACCGAGTGGCAACCGGTACGTAATGCACCTAATCGACGATTACAGTCGTTTCACCGTAACAATCCTGCTGAAGCACAAGTGGGAAGCAACGCAGAACATTATCGACTACGTGCGGTGGACTGAGAATAATTTTGGGCGTAAGCCGCGTGTAATTCGTTCTGACGGTGGGGGCGAGTTTGACAATAAGCAGCTGAAGAGTTTCTACAAATCTGAGGGGATCCAACCCCAGTTTACCACTGCTTACTCCCCCCAATCCAACGGTGTTGCCGAACGAAAGAATCGTTCGATCAATGAAATGGCGACCTGTATGCTCGTCGATTCAGGACTCGAAAAAGTATACTGGGGCGAAGCCGTTCTAACCTCTACCTATCTGCAGAACCGTTTGCCATCTAGATCCCTCACAAAAACTCCATACGAATTATGGTGGGGTCGGAAACCGGATCTCGGTCACTTGAAGGTGTTTGGGAGTGAAGCCTTCGTCCATATTCCTGAATCCAGGAGGAGCAAACTTGATGCGAAGGCGAAGAAACTTTATTTTGTTGGCTATTCGATGGAGCACAAGGGCTACAGGTTTCTAGATCGAGAGACGGATTCTATAACCATCAGTCGGGATGCGCGTTTCATCGAACTTAGAAATGGAACTTCATCTGTGGAATTTCCTGCTTCGGTTCCGGACGATCCCGAAGAAGAGATTAAGCTACTACCGTTCAAGGAGGAGCCTGATAAGAGTGAAGAAAAGGACCATTCGGCTAATGAAGAAGATTACGATACTGCTAGCCAGGACGAAAGTGAATCTTGTGGAACTCGACGGTCAATGAGACGGAATCAAGGAGCTATTCCAACGCGGTTCGATGATTTTGTCGTGGGTATAGCGGCATGTGCTTTCGAAGAACCGGCAAGTTACCGAGAAGCTGTCGAGCATCCGGAGTGGCGCAGTGCCATGGAAGACGAAATGGACTCTCATCGTCGCAGTGGCACTTGGGATCTAGTACCGTTGCCAAAGGGGCGCAAGATAATTGGTTCCAAATGGGTATTTAAGCTTAAGCGCGACGAAGCGAATGAAGTGGTAAAATTCAAGGCGAGAGTTGTGGCACAAGGATACACTCAACAGGTTGGGATCGATTATGATCAGGTGTTCGCACCGGTTACTCGGCAAGCAACGCTACGGGCATTCCTGACAGTAGCCGCTAACCGGAAGTTAGTGGTCCGTCATTTAGATGTTAAGACGGCGTACCTTAACGGAACTTTGGAAGAAGAAATATTCATGCGCCAACCCCCCGGCTTCGCTGTAGTCGGACAGAAAGAACTGGTGTGCCGGCTTAAGCGAAGTATTTACGGGTTGCGTCAGTCGGCGCGATGCTGGAATCGAAAACTGAACGATGTTCTAACCAAGTTGGGGTTCAAAGCGTCGTCAGCGGATCAGTGTCTCTACGTTAAGAAAACTGGTAAAGTTGTGGTGTTTCTGTTAGTCTACGTCGACGATATGCTTCTCGCAACGACGGATGAAGTGGAGTTGCAACAGATCTACGAAGACTTGTCCAAACAATTCGAAATTACTTGTCTGGGAGAGATACGACACTTCCTTGGCATGGAGGTGCGCCGCGTGGATGGAGTTTTTCAAGTCCGACTGAAGCAGTATATCGAAAAATTATTGAACAAACACGGAATGGATCAAGCCAAGACCGCGAAATCTCCTATGGATTCGGGGTATTTGAAGTCTCAGGAAACCAGCAAGTTACTTGAAGATGCAACAATGTACAGGAGTTTGGTTGGCGGATTGCTGTATCTATCAGTAATTGCCCGACCGGATATTGCAGCTGTAACGGCGATACTCGGCAGAAAATTCTCCGCACCAAACGAGGCGGATTGGACCGCTGCGAAGCGCGTTTTGCGCTACTTGAAAGAGACAAACGGATGTTACCTTCAATTGGGCGGAAAAGTTAATCAACCATTAATCGGGTATTCTGACTCCGATTGGGCCGGCGATCCCCAGAGCCGACGATCAACGTCTGGTTCCGTATTTTACTTCGGCGGAGGAACAATTTCCTGGGCTAGCCGTCGGCAGTCATGCGTGACACTCTCATCCATGGAGGCGGAATACGTCGCGCTTTCCGATGCTTGCCAAGAGACCCTCTGGTTGCGGCAGCTACTGCGTGATTTCGATGAGCTTCAGGACGAGCCAACCGTCATGAAAGAAGATAACCAAGGGTGCCTGGCGTTTGTGAAGACTGAGAAATCAAGTCGTCGGTCGAAACATATTGACACAAAGGAGAAGTTCATCCATGAGCTGTGTGAGAAGAAGGTGATCAAATTGGAATACTGTTCAACTGAACTTATGGTGGCTGACATCATGACCAAGCCTTTGGGTCCTCAGAAGCACGAGCAGTTTTTGCAGATGCTTGGGGTGGTGAACGATGTGTGAAGCGGATACCCGTTGAGGAGGAGTGTGGAAATGTGCAACGTCTACCAATACACACACCCCCAGCAACTGTCTATACCTTCGTTTACATCACACCTTGCGCCGACCGCAGAAGAAGAGAGAGAAGATAAAACAAAATCATTATTCTAAACCAAGCGCTTCCCGCGATAAGTTGTACCTTTTAGTTTCTCCTTATTAAACGATTGTTAAACGTAGTTCTCGCGTGTGCACTGTTTCTCCTGTTGTTCCACTCCGAATTCCATACGCTGGTTTCCACATCGGTGTTTCTGACTCTGCCGTCACAAACAATATTAATTCAAATGTTTACACACGTTTTTAAAATATTTTTGTTCGATCATGGATGTCTGTTCTCTGTGATAAAATGTTGATGTGTATGAAAGGAAGCCGGAATAGATTCAGCAGCACTGTTTTTTATCATGTTTGTAAATATTAAAAATGCTCTTGACTGGCAAAATGACCAATCAGAAGCTGGTTCAATATTGAGGTTAGCACTGGATCAAATCAAAGAGAATAGGGAAAGAGACGAATAGTGTGAAGCAAAAAATACCTTATTGAGCAGACCAATTGAGCAATGTAAATCAATATTACTCATGCTCTCTTATTCTTCACTTTGCGGAGGGGCAGTATTGTACACGACGCAAACCTATTTTGATGAAAAACAAGATTTGAAATTATGTTTTCCGCCGTATAGAAATTAAAAATTTTGATAGCATTTTGATAAATCATGGTTGTAAATAATTATTATGAACTAGTTTGAGAATATCTTCGTCGATTGTATACGAAATGAACAGGTTGTGGTACCCCTCGATCATACGTTGTTACCCGCAGGGATGCCAAGTGCTTTTCCAAAAAATCTGTAATATTTTTTTTAAAAAGTCTGGAATTGTCTGGATGACCCAAATTCTTTAGGAAAAGGTGCATTCCTCACCGATGGCTAATTTGTTACGTTTTACTAATGAAACATGTTTGTATATTAGTAAATATATCGGCTTACTAAAAATTTGGTGATTGCGCTGCTAATCTGGAAATGTCCAATGCTTGATTTTCAGCATAGATCACATTGATTAAATTTGAATCTCAGAGTTTCCAGAATATTGGACTGCTGGAACTTCTAGATGATATAATTCGGCAAAAAATTTGTTGACTTTCACGAAAAAACGGTGGTATGTTGTGTTTCCAGCTTTCTCAAAAAGTGGTTTATGAAACTTATTTTGTTATTTTTCAAATTGTCTGGATAAATCTGGACAAATTCCATAAAATCTGGATCAGACAAACATAAATCTTTATGTCTGGACGAGGCTTGAAAATCTTGATGAATCCAGATAAAGCTGGAAGCTTGGCACCCCTGGTTACCCGGTCAAACCATTCGGAATATGATTCGGAATCCTGAATGGAGTCAGTATGGATTCCAAATCAAATGCAACAACCGATTCTGAGTCGGAATCGGTTGTTGCATTTGATTTGGAATCCATAATGACTCCATTCAGAAATCCGAACCGGTTCCGGAATGAGTTTAACTGGGTAGTATTGGTACGTGTTCGTATCTCACACTGCGCCCAAGCACAGGCAACACTGCCCAGTTAAGCTCAGCCGGAAATGAACCGGAATTCTGGCTGGTTCCAGTTCGTATTCCGGCTCCAGTGACACAACCGATTCTAGTTAGAATCGGTTGTGTCACTGGAGCCGGAATACGAACTGGAACCAGCCAGAATTCCAGTTCGTTTCCGGCTGAGCTTAACTGGGTTACTTCACACCTCGTGTCAATCGGTTGGGATAGTTGGTTACCACATATTGGCGACGAGGAAGGATTTCTTTTTACGGAAAAAAAATTGTTGAAGCAGAAAGCAAATAGTACAATTTAAGAAAATGCAGGTAAGGAACAAAGTTTTACTCGATACTGTTTGTTTTACGTCGCGAAAATGGGCCGGATTTTTTTTTTTATTCCGACTCACGAAAAGACGCCATGTTTTTCTTCGATGTCTAAGGCCAATGATTCAATTAGGCAATCCATTAGACGTTTGTTTGACAATTCAGCGGTGGGTTCTGTCAACTCGTCTACTCCTGCGAACAGAAAAACTCGCCCGACAAACAATTTGGTTGGTCCGATTCGTTTGATGTTGAATCGAATCAACGATATTGTCGGACGTCGCACCCCTCCGAGTAACGTCAGAATAAGTAAACAAGAAATAATCAGCTGATCAGAAACGTCTCATGGATTGCCTAATTCGTTGGGAGATTTTCATAGAGATATCAATGATTAAATTTGTTGAAAGCTAGACCCGTAGACAAAATAAATGACTTTTTCCTTCGCATTTTTTTAGGAAACTAATCAAAATGACGCACAGAACCAGGTCGTGCTGTTGCAAACTACATCTGCATTTAATCCAGCGGCATACAATTTACCTCAATTTCGGTTCAAACATCTTCCTTTCTAGGAAGTGCGCAGTGCCTGGAACGGATGGATTCGGTGATTTGAGCGTGTGATGAAGGCCTCGAGTATCACGGACGGTTCGATGAAAAAGATTCAGTTACTTGCAATGGGAGGATTAGAGTTGCAGAACGTTTTCGACGGTATTCCGGGAGCCGACATGGAATCAGAGGAAAGCGCCGATCCATTTGCAGCGGCAAAAACGAAACTGGATAATCATTTTCCCCAAAGCAACACGAGAGCTTTGAAAGGTATTTGTTTTGGATGATGTCACCTGAGACGGAGGAACCAATTGAAAAATTTGTCGAGTCCAGCAAAAGGCAGAAAAATGTACCTTCGGGAAAAGCGTGCTGGAAAGTCGGCAAATTGCGGTGGTAGATAAGATCATACAGTTTGCGCCAGGGGACCTACGAGAAAAACTTCTAGAGAAGGAAAATTTGACGTTGGATGAGTGTACAAAAGTCGTCAATTCACATCAAGCAGTAAAATATCAGGCGTCAAAAATGAACGGAAAATCTGCAGTCCAATTATCTACAGACGTGCAGAGAACGTACACGAATTTAAGCAGGACAAATTTTGGGCAACCAGATTCGTTTCACAGAAATTCCCCACGTTGTACTAAATGCGGATGCAACCAACATAAGACAGGCGAAAGATGCCCGGCTGTTAATCAACTTTGTGTCCGGTGCCGTGGAATAGGGCACTTTAAAGCTGTTTGTAGAAGCTCTAGTCGTGGATCGCTAGAGTCCTTTCCAGCACCAGGTCATTTGAAACGTTCATACCCTTCACCAGCTTCCCGCAATACGAATGTTTTTAAAAAACCGAGGAGCGTGATGCACATTGAAACTCCAGAGGACAACAACGAAGGATCAGATGAAGAAGAGTTGCCAGTATACAACGTTGGCGATACCAACGACGAACTCATTCAATGCAGAGTTGGAGGAGTAAACATAGAGATGTTGATTGACTCGGGTTCGAAATTGAATTTAATTGACGACACGACCTGGCAAACAATGAACATGCGAAATGTTAAAGCAAAAAATCTACGAACGGATACGAGTAAGAAATTTCTTGCATACGGAAAAGTACCTTTGAAAGTAGTTGTCTTTGACGCAGAAATTGAAATATTGGGAACCGATAGAAAACTGGCAGAAGATACTACTTTCTATGTTATAGAGAAAGGATAACAACCGCTTCTCGGCAAAATATCAGCTCGTCAGCTGGGAGTTCTGCGAATCGGTTTGGGATCCACAGAAGTGAATCATGTGGATGTAGCGAAACATCATTTCCCCTATATTCGAGACGTCGAACTCACATTGCCGATTGATCGAAGTGTGCCACCAGTGATTCAACCGCTCCGTAGGTGTCCTGTACCGCTATTAGATAAAGTAAAGGCCAAATTGGACGACCTTCTCGCTCAAGACATCATAGAAGGGGTAGGGAAACCGACGTCTTGGGTTTCACCCCTAGTACCTATTTTAAAGGACAACGGAGATTTGAGGATGTGCATTGATATGCGTAGGGCCAATCAAGCGATACAACGGTTAAACCATCCACTCCCTGTGTTCGAAGAAATTTTACCCCGAATTCGCAACGCTCGATTCTATTCCCTATTGGATATGAAGGAATCATACTACCACGTTATGTTGTCCGAAGGATGCAGGGATGTTACTACTTTTATTACCAACTGGGTATTATATCGATTTAAAACACTCTTTTTCGGCGTTAATTGCGCTCCTAAGCTCTTCCGAAGCTTAATGGAGAGTCTATTGGCGGCTTGCCCCAATCTGGTAGGTATAATAATCATGTAAAAAAAAACATTTTTTTAGACATCATTATCCCATTAGATCGGTTTCATCGACGATTTCCTAGTGTTCGGTGATACGGAGGAGGCTCATGACAATGCGTTGAGGACAGTCGTTCGTAGGTTCGAGGAACTCGGGGTTCAACTAAATCACCAAAAATGCAAGTTCAAACAGCTAGAGGTTGTTTTCTTAGGGCACAGACTTTCAGAGAAAGGAGTTCTTCCGTCAGACGATAAGATCCGGTCTATTTTGAATTGTCGGTCTCCGAAGTCGAAAGAAGAGCTACGAAGCTTCCTTGGCTTAGTAACTTTTGTGTCACGCTTCATCCCTGATTTAGCGACGTCTAATCATCCATTACGCGAACTTGTCAAACAATCCACAAATTATGTTTGGAACCGGCAACATGAAGATGCTTTTAATTTAATAAAACAACGAATTGGATGCCTAGAGCACCTAGGTTACTATGATCCAACAGATCGAACCTTAGTAGTAACCGACGCATCCGGCGTTGGTCTGGGAGCGGTCCTCATACAACTTAAGACGAATAATCCAAGAGTCATTAGCTTTGCGTCCAAAAGCCTTTCAGAAACGGAGATGAAATACCCTCCGATTGAAAAGGAAGCGCTCGCCATTGTGTGGGTCGTTGAACGATTCAGAATCTATTTGATTGGCATCACGTTCGAACTTGAAACTGATCATCGACCGCTCGAGACAGTGTTTACTAAAACCTCCAGACCGACTCTTAGGATTGAGCGATGGCTTCTACGACTTCAAGCTTTTTTCGTTCAACGTAGTTTATCGAAAAGGATCGGCAAATTTAGCTGATTATCTATCCAGGCTGGCTTCTCACGTGGATGACCCTTCCTGGAATGAAGAGTCAGAGGTTTACATACGCAGAGTTGCAGTAGAAACGTTGGTTTTGTTAAATGGTGATGGTGCAGAAGAGTTCGATAAAAACACAGAGATTGAAATAAAAGCTATCCAAGAAGCCGCGGCCATCGACATTTCAGAAGTTGTGGAGGAAACTAAATGCGATGAGGAACTAGGTACAGTGCGTAAAGCGATAATGTCAAGCAATTGGGGAAGCTCGACACTAAAACCATATGCCCCATTTCAGAACGAATTAAGTTACATGGTTATGCGAGGTTCAAAACTAGTTATACCACGAGCCCTCCGAGACCGGATGTGCCAAATAGCACATGAGGGTCACCCTGGCCAATCTGCCATGAAAAGTCGTTTGCGAGATAAATGCTGGTGGCCAAACATGGATAAAGAAATTATAAAACTTTGTGAAGCATGCGAAGGTTGCCGTTTAGTACATTCTGCAAATCCACCGGAGCCGATGAGCCGACGATCTATGCCAGAAAAGCCGTGGATTGATTTAGCCATTGATTTTCTCGGCCCATTACCAAACGGGGAATATATTCTCGCTGTGATTGATTATTTCAGTAGATATATGGAACTTGAAATAATGACCAGAATTACAGCTCAAGAAACAATTCAAAGATTGAAGAGGATTTTCAGGACTTGGGGTTATCCGAGGACAATTACTTTGGATAATGGAAAACAATTCGTCTCGAAGGAATTTGAAACATTTTGTGAAAAGCTTGGAATCCATCTGAATCACAGTACACCTTACTGGTCACAGGCGAATGGTGAAGTGGAACGCCAAAACAGATCGGTTAATCACATCTTATAGTCGTGATCGTATGATGATGAAGGAATTCGCATCATAAATTGGGACACTGGGTTTGCAAGTAATACTGCTGTGGACGAATTGATGGAATTGGAAAGTTATTTTCATCGCGAAGAAAATTGTACCCCTTTGACCCACAAGCAAAACGGTATTCAAAACTGTCCGAAACTGTCTTATCGCTCCACTTTTTTGCTTTCAAAATATTGACTTGATCTGGGTTCAATAACTTTGAAGCTGCATCCTCTTTATTGCCGGAATACTTTTTCATACGGGTTATTTTCTGTCGGAATAGCTTTATGCTTCTACTCTGCCGGATATTCCGTTGTTTGAGACCGTTCAATTTTCGGACAAGTCTGAGAAATGCGAAGAAAAGACAAAATTAGGATTAAAAATGCCTTTTCGTCAAAAAAAATAATCGATTCAATTACTTTTCGATCGTCTTCGATGATCCAGAGCGTCCAAAAATGCTGTCAACGTTGTTCCTAACGATTCGTTTGAAATGGTCATTGAACCCACAGACGGATTCAAACTTACTGAATCCTGTTAAAGATAAAATATGCACTTTTCAGCTTACTATGTAAATGATTGAGTGTCAAACCGAAGCACAGTCGTTGGTACCCTCAGTAGAATATAAATCCGGTACGTTTTCGTAAATCGGAACTGAATTTGGGAGCCTCAAAAGTCTGCCGTTTTCCGATATACGATAAAGATCATCGTAGTTGAAATGGAGCTGAAAATATTGTCAGCACTGAGAACTGACATCCCAACAAACATTTCGTGGTTTTATAAACGTTTTAACAGTTGCTTTATTCAGCTCTAGCTGAACATTGGAAGTATACGTGTAATCATATATCGTTTATTCCACCCTTAAACATCCGGGATTTGGAGAATTTATTCAGCTTGTCTGATTAAGACACATGAAAGAACAATTCTTCAGCACGTATACAGCCTGAAGAAAACCACAGTTCAGCTTTACCAATAAACCTTTTCGTTACCGCTATTCAGCTGAGAGAATTATCATAGGAAAATTGTTAAAAAAGACATTTATTTCAGGTTACACACGCCATCAATCTCTTTGAAAGCCATATTCTTTTATTAGTGTTACGTTACAGTTAGAGAAAAATTGTATTACATTGTTGGATATCATATCACGTACCTGGGATCCGAACCAGCAACCTGTTGAATACTAAGCACTTACCTTACTGTCTGCACCAATCTTGCATACATCGAATGCTTAAGATTTCACCGATGTACCGACAAGTCTAGGCTGCTGAATAGAGTCTGTACAAAGGCTACAGTAGCCTTCTATAGATTTGAGTGAACCTAGTTGGCTTGGGTTCGAATCCCAACCTACGATAATTTTTTTATTTCAATTTTTTTTTAATTATTAATTTTTAGAACATTCGGGAATTTTAAATTAGATAATTTATTTAATTCAAAAATGACTATTATAGTCGTTTTTGTTTCCAAGGTGAGGAGGTGAGTCACAAAACATTAAGATAAGTAAAAATGGGTGTTATATGAAAGTGGTGGTAACTGAATGATGGATTGAAGTCATTTATAATTCTAAGGTGGCAATCTCAATTACCACTCCCTGCCAAATGATTTTCTTTCCATTGTGATTTTTTTTGGTAAGCGGAAGTCGCTGTTCGAATTCAATAGTTTATTTATTTATATCAACTACGTTCGCCAGCGTGAATAATCATTTCATTGTACCTTTGTTTGCAAGTCGATGGATAGAAAAAAATCATGGTAACAATGCTGGTGTCAAAAATTTATAGCGACGTTGGAACAAAAAGTTTCTCTTGTTTTCAATATGATAATATTCATGTTTCACAAGTAAACAGACCGTTTCGAATTAAAAGGTAAATTTACATAAACGAGGGCGCGTGTGATTTGGTAAGCTTGTACATTGAAAAACTGTAAATCGTGTATTTCCCCTGGTGAGAAATCAGTAGATATAAAAAACTAAATAAACTTTCTTTATTTCTTTATTCATTTATTGATCTATTGCTCCTTAACTGTAATATATGCAAAACACCTCAATTGGAATATACCGAAATAATAAAAAAAATCCTTCACTTAATCGTGAAAAAAAATATTGTGTGTGTATTGGGACTCGAACCCAGGTCGGTGGCCATTCCTCATGATTTGCTAATCGCGCCAATTTTTGTAGTAGTTACAATTACCTTTGTTAAACACATAATTGAGCTAAAAGTCATAGGTGGTATAACGGCAAATGTAAAGGTAGAAACAACCTTTTGAAGACATGTAGTGCAGCTTAATGATTAAAGGTAATACTATTGGTAACAGCATCGTTTATTCAACTCGCAATTCAGTCTAATTAAGATGGTTGAATAAAAGCTTTAATATTGTCGCTATTACATTTATTAGCAGTATAGTTCAGCCTAGTTGGAACTGGCGAATACTGGATTTTAAATAGGCTGAATAAACTGTTGATGTTTAAATAGTTCAGCGAAAGTTTTATTCAGCTTACATAACCTTTAATCTGCTTTAAATCAACACGTAGTCGTATAGTTCAGCTCCTAATGTTTGTTGGGATCCAAGTAAAGTTTTCAACTTGTGTAAGAAATAAAACTGTCACTTTGAAATGACAACAGCAAATAGCAACTTGCCACTGGCCGGCGCTTCGATCGGCCAGCAATCGCTATACGGGACTTGTGTGCAAACTTGGATTCAATGGTGACTCACGCATGCGAACCTGTATGCGATGGTGATTTTCAACCTATTTTCATTTAAATGTTTACACAGGTTTTTCAGAAAAGTTTGTTCCAGGTTATATGTCTGTTCTCTGTGTTGTCAGTTATGCATAAAATCACAGAGAACAGACATCCATGATCGAACAAAAATATTTAAAAAACGTGTGTAAACATTTGAATTAATATACTAAAAACACTAGCGCCGCCACACCAACCTATCCCAACTATCCGTCAAATCGATTCCGGAACCGGTTCGAAATCCTGGATGGATTCTGCATGAAATCTAGCTCAAAGAAAACAACCGATCCGACTCTATCGGTTGACGCATTTGAGCTGGAATTCATGCTGGAAGTCCGAATCGGTTCCGGACTAGTTTGACTGCCCTCTAAGAACGGTTGGTTTCAAAATCGTCCAATAAAGGACGTTCGTTGGACCGTCCAAATAACCGTTCAACGAATGTCCATCATTGGACCCGTGTTGAACGATTTTGAAACAATTTTTTGGACGTCTCAATGGGTGGGTAGAGGAATAACCGCTGTCAATTCTGTCGCACTCAGCCACAAAAAATCATGACGACAGTAGCGCACCTGGTTTAGATATCCAAACTACCTTCGAAACCGTTAGAGATTTTACACAAGTTGAACGCTGAAGAAGTCTGTTCTCTGTGATAAAATGGTTCCAAAGTAACCAAAATGTCTTTCGCTGCAAATCCTGCAATTATCAGAAACGATGTTTTCATCTAGCTTACTTCAGCCTTAAATCCTTTTTCGCTGGAAATCGAAAAAAACTTATATTCCGAAACCCCATCAATTGGTTTCTACAAAAACTCGCGACGCACATCATTTTAATTTTCACCGAAAACAAAATTATTATCGATCACGACACGATGCGAATTCAAAACGAAATTAAAGTCATTTAAAATTGTCATGTCTTAAGTCTTTGGTGGCTGGGCAAAACTAGAAAAACTCTAGAAAGAGAACTGCGGAGACTCCATTTTGGATCGATTGGATTCGCGTTTAGCTGTCAAAAACCGAATCCAATTGAACAATTCCAGCCCCCTGTTAGGCAGCCATTTCCCAGTGAGCAAATTTTCTGGCAGAGACCGCCCCGGTCAAACCATTCGGAATTTGATTCGGAATCCTGAATGGAGTCAGTATGGATTCCAAATCAAATGCAACAACCGATTCTGAGTCGGAATCGGTTGTTGCATTTGATTTGGAATCCATAATGACTAATTCCCAGTGAGCAAATTTTCTGGCAGAGACCGCTCTGCTAGATTTCTGTAAGTCTTGGTTTGGCAGCCCTGTCAGATTTCTGCGCGTATCCTGTCGGGTGAGTTGAGCTAGGGCGAACTCGGTTTCGCTCGCGTTTTCTGGCAAATTTTGACAGGAACCAAGCAAAACCCTGGCATAACTCGGACACAAACTGTGCAAAGATCCTGGCAATTCCTACCTGGTAGAATTTATCACGAATCGAGCAAAACATCTGACAAAGATGTGGCAGGAAGCGTGCAGAGATCTTGGCCGTACATTTCTGGTACGATTATGGATAAAAGTGAGCAGCATCGGTTGGTTTAACCGCTTCTGTCAGAAACGGTTGTTGCATTTGAGCGAATTCGTTGTCAGAATTCTCGCACAAATCGCGCAAAATACTCGCAGAAACTCTGCCAGCATCAATTTCGCTTTGCTCAACTTTTGCTAACTTTCTGCTTGCCACGCTGACCGGGTTCCCAGTGAGCAAATTTTCTGGCAGAGACCGCTCTGCTAGATTTCTGTAGGTCTTGGTTTGGCAGCCCTGTCAGATTTCTGCGCGTATCCTGTCGGGTTAGTTGAGCTAGGGCGAACTCGGTTTCGCTCGCGTTTTCTGGCAAATTTTGACAGGAACCGAGCTAAACCCTGGTATAACACGGACATAAACTGTGCAAAGATCCTGGCAATTCCTACTTGGTAGAATTTAGTACGAATCGAGCAAAACATCTGACAAAGATGTGGCAGGAAGCGTATACAGAGATTCTTGGCCGTACATTTCTGGCTCGATTCTGGATAAAAGTGAGCAGCATCGGTTGGTTTAACCGCTTCTGTCAGAAACGGTTGTTGCATTTGAGCGAATTCGTTGCCAGAATTCTCGCACAAATCGCGCAAAATGCTCGCAGAAACTCTGCCAGCATCAATTTCGCTTTGCTCAAATTTTGCTAACTTTCTGCTTGCCGCGCTGACCGAGTTCTACCAGCATCAATTTAATTTCGCTTTGCTAATCTTTTGCTAACCTTCTGCCAGGGCACGCTGACTGGGTTTGGGCAAAACCTCTGTCTGTGCCAGTAAAATTTGGCATAATGGCATCCCTGCACCAACACCACAGACAACAGACATCCGCATGTTCGAACCAATTAGCCCAGTAAAGTTCAGTCGGAAATGAGTCGGAATTCCGGCTGGCTCCAGTTAGTATTCCAGCTCCAGCGACACAACCGATTCTAACTAGAATCGGTTGTGTCACTGGAGCCGGAATAGTAACTGGAACCAGCCGGAATTCCGACTGAACTTTATTGGGCTGGTAGCTCACAATAGCCCAGTCACAGAGAACAGACATGCATGATCAAACAAAGATGTAAAAAAAATTTGTTTAAACTTTTGAATGAATATACGTTTAAGCACTAACGCCGCCGCACCGACTTATTCCAAATATCCGTTAAATCCATTCCGGAACCGGTTCAAAATCCTGAATGGATTCTGGCTCAAAGGAAAAAATCGATTCCGACTCGGTTGATGCATATTTGCATTTGGTCCAACAAACGTGCTTCATTGGACAATTTTGAAACCAACCGTTCTTAGAGGGAGCTCGTTTACAACCACAGATGCAAAATCAAACCATAGGATGTTTTTTTCCTCACGAAATAATTCACCGCCTTTTCTTTTTTTAACGGAAATAGGTCAATGACACGAAGCGGTCACTGTAGGAGTTGGAGCGTTTTAAGATCCCAGTCTCTAAAAACAAATCCTCGTCGACCTAACCCATAAGAAATGATAAAAACAATCGGTTTTTATTAGTATGTTATATGTAATACAAAGTTTTATTTTTCATGAAAGCAAAACATTGTATCTTTCTACTGTATTCTCGGGAAATGTAATTTTTTCTATCCCGAATTTCTGGAAACTGAAAACTATCCGGAATTGGATGCTAAGAACAATACTTTTTAGGCATACGCGGATCGAATTCTATAGACGCTACGTGACTACGCACATGGGTCACATATTTACTATTCTCCAACCGGATCTTCGCCTTCCTCTTCGACCGCTACCAATTCTTCTGGAACAGGAAGCTCCAAATGTGTACGCTTATGCTGTACCAACAAACCCTTACTAATAAAACCCTTTTCGCACAAGTCACACTGAAAAGGTTTCTCGCCGGTGTGGATGCGTTCGTGTACAATGAGCACGCTTTTTGAGACGCATCCCTTCCCACACACGCCACACTGGTACGGACGTTCGCCTGTGTGCAGTAGTGCATGAATTCGGAGGTACGACTGATACTTAAACCGCTTACCACAGATGTCGCAACCGAATGCTGGTATACTGGAATGAACCGGACCATGATTTGCAAGCGTAATTTTGTCTACAAACGTTTTGGGACAAAATTCGCATTTGTACGGCCGCTCGGTGCTGTGGCTGAAAAGCACGTGCCGTTTGAGGCGAGGTAAATCCAAGTAAGCTTTGTCGCAGACTTCACATTTGTGTGCTTTCTCATCGGTATGAATGCGTCGATGATTTACAACATCTGTGCTGCGGAAAAACTGCTTGCCACAGATGTCACATTTGTGCGACCGTTCGCTATCATGAGTCGCTGTGTGCCTTTCTAGGCTACTATTGTAAAGGAACTGCCTGCCACAAATAGCACATTTATACGGTCGCTCACCGGTATGGTGACGCATGTGACAGTTGAGGTTGTAACGCTTGATGAAATCTTTGCCACATGTGTCACATTTGTAAGGTCGTATTCCGGTGTGTACATTCATATGGTCTTTAAGATTATTCGCATATGGATATTCTTTGCCACAAATTGGGCACTTGTGTAAATCTTCGGTGTGGATACGGCTATGCTCCGCCAGATTTTTGCTGTTGGTAAACTTTTTACCGCAAACTTCACATTGCCATTGGTAGGCATGCTCGCCGCTGTGGGTTCCAACATGATACGCAAGGCTAGACGAATGTATAAATCCTCTGCCACACACGTGACACTTGAGACTTTTTTCACCAACGTGGATGCGCATGTGTGATGCAAGGCTAGCACTTCGGACTAATTCTTTGCCACAAATATCACATTTACAAGAATTCGCTTTGCTGTGAACCTGCGTGTGAGTCTCCAGATCTTTGACCCGACGGAAAGTTCTGCCGCAGACATCACATTTGTGCGATCGTTCGCTGTTGTGAATGCCCATGTGATTCCTTAAATTACTGTCGCGAGAGAATCCTTTGCCACACACTTCGCATTTGTACGGTTTCTCTCCAGTGTGGGTAGTGATGTGTGCAGCGAGGGCACCTTTAGATGAAAATGCATCCTCACATAATGTACATTTGTGCCGAGGTTTGCGAAAATGTCGTTTGCAGTGTCTAGTAAGAAGCTTGCTCTTAAGAAATGTTTTCCCACAAATACTACATCGATGGTCGGAACTAGTTTCGTCGGTTAGTAAAATGGTTTGCACCGGAGGAGTAAAAGTATTTATCGGTAGTTCGTTGCTAGAATGTTATTGAACATATAAGTGGGACTATTTATTAAAACAACACTTTTACAAACCTGTTGAAGACTTTCTTCTCTGCGCTGCCCTGTTCAACTTTAATGTTAGTTAGCTCAGGATGGAGATCATTGTCGCGTTTGATTATTGCACTTGGGTCCCGTGGAGTGAATGTTTCTGTCCAAGCTGCAACAACACCTTTATACTCGTCCTGCATTCTAGCCAATTAATTATTCAATCAAAATAGCAAATTTGTTTTGCTAGCTCACAAGTTTTCGTACAACGAATACATTAAAATTAGAAATCGATCCTGAATATTGATTACTGATGCTTGAAATTTGCGATTTCATTCAATTTTCTTTTCTTTCCATGAAAATATACACAAAAGGTGAATTTGTCGATTGTCACTTTATCAGTCAGGTCGACTGATCAGTCATAAATGTTTGCGTTACTGCGTTACATTTCACTGAGAAGCCCAAAAAATTGTATCAAAATGACCCAGTTAAGCTCAGCCGGAAATGAACCGGAATTCTGGCTGGTTCCAGTTCGTATTCCGGCTCCAGTGACACAACCGATTCTAGTTAGAATCGGTTGCGTCACTGGAGCCGGAATACGAACTGGAACCAGCCAGAATTCCAGTTCAATTCCGGCTGAGCTTAACAGGGGAGGACGTTTACCCAGTAAAGCTCAGCCGGAATTGAACTGGAATTCTGGCTGGTTCCAGTTCGCACACGGGCTCCAGTGACACAACAGATTCTAACTAGAATCGGTTGTGTCACTGGAGCCGGAATACGAACTGGAACCAGCCAGAATTCCGGTTCATTTTCGGCTGAGCTTAACTGGGTATTGAACGGTTAAGGACGATTCAGACGATACATCAGCTTCCGTCAATGTCAACGGAACGTCACCGTTCCGTCAGGATAAGTTACATGCAGTTAAATGGAGGCATTCACACACAACATCAACGGCACGGAACGTTTTGACGTACGGCATGTGTGAACGGACGCAAGAGGAAAGTATTTAACTTATCCTGACGGAACGGTGACGTTCCGTTGACGTTGACGGAAGCTGATGTATCGTCTGTATCGCGCTTTATATGGACGTCGTCAAACGTTGGTCCAATCAACCAAATCACGTTGTGTTACAAGCGTTACCTTTGGAGCCCCAGAACTGGAAGGAGTATACCCAGTTAAACTCATTCCGGAACCGGTTCGGATTTCTGAATGGAGTCATTATGGATTCCAAATGAAATGCAACAACCGATTCCGCCTCAGAATCGGTTGTTGCATTTGATTTGGAATCCATAATGACTCCATTCAGGATTCCGAATCAAATTCCGAATGGTTTGACCGGGTAGCTGAATTCTGGCAGCGCCATTTTGATAATTTTGACAGCTGCCGGAATCCTGACGGATTTTTGCTGGCTGCCCGTTTTTGTTCCAAGCGGGTGGAGCTGGAGTCAAATCAAAAACGTCAAAATACGACAACACAACAACGCAAAGTTAAATTTTAGTAGTATATTGTTGTAATGTTTTCGATAGTAATCTGAGACATGGTAATAATTGATTAAAATATTTGGATAGATGATGTTAGATATCCGCTTAGTTCATAGATTTAATTGGCACAGGCATATACGGTGCGGATAAACGACGGAATAAACTGAAAATGTCAAGTAACGCTAAAGAACAACCTGATCAATCGCTCAATGTAGATATCAAAAAAGAGAAAGATGAAGTACAGCTACATGCGATGGGAATTACTGCCGTAAAGGAGGAGGCCAACTTCTACCTAGATAACTCAAAGGAGAACCAAGTTGAAGAAAAGTTTAAAAATCTACCAGGAGATTTTGAGTGGTTTGTATAAATTTATCGTTTTGACACAGCATCGCCTTTATCTTACCCTCAAATGGTTTTAGTCCTGCGCTTCTGCAAACCCAGTCATATCCTTTAACAGATGGTACACATCCCGATGGGTTTCAATCATCCGAGGATCGTCCCCACAAGTGTGACATTTGTGACAAAAGCTTCGCTAAGATGTACCAGCTGACTGGTCACATGCGTATTCACACTGGCGAACGGAAGCATGAATGTGACATATGCGGTAAGCGCTTTTTGACCAGCAATCACCTAACCAGTCATAGACGCTGGCACACCGGTGAAAAACCGTTTGAGTGTGAAACCTGTGGAAAACGGTTCCCTCAGCGCGAAGCTCTCGCGTATCACAAAAGTATTCACAATACTGAACGTACGCACAAATGTGATATTTGTGGTAAATTTTATCTTCGCAAGCGGGATCTCATCGTTCATGGTCGTATCCATAGCGCGGAAAACCCGTACAAATGCGAGATTTGCAAAAAAGAATTCAAACATCATAATAGTCTTGCGTATCATGTGAGTATTCACAGCGAACCATCATTCAAGTGCGAGGTCTGTGGTAAAGGTTTTCGAAGGGAAAAAGAATTGTTGTCCCACAGCACGATGCATTTACAGGAAAAATCGTACATATGCACCATATGTGGCAAAGGATTTCATGACGATAAACGTCTTGCTCGGCACACGCTTATCCATAATGACAACAAACCACATAAATGTGAACACTGTTCTAGAGTGTTTCGAACCAAAGTAGAGCTAACGAAACATACTCGTGTTCATACTGGCGAAGAGCCGTTCCCTTGTGACGTTTGTGGCAAAGGATTCAAAGATGCAGGTTACCGAGCACTACACATGCGGATGCATACCGGGGAAAAGCCACATGAGTGTACACTTTGTGATAAAAGGTTCTATTCCAGTAGCGGGCTGTCAATGCACATGCGGAGCCACATCAGCGAAAGAGATCATAAATGTGACGTTTGCGGTAAAGGATTCCAAACACCCAGCCATCTTGCTCAGCACGAGCGCATTCATACGGACGAGCGCCCATTCAAATGTGAAATTTGCGGTTTAGAAACGGCGCAAAGTAGTTACCACGCTCGCCATATGCGCCGCCATGCCAAAGGCCGAGCTTACAAATGCGATGTTTGTGACAAAGGATTTATGACTCAAAGTTACCTGAATCTGCACATGCGTTTGCACACTGGGGAACGACCGCACGCTTGCGATGTCTGTGGGAAAGGATTTACTGGGGTTTCGCTTCTCAACCAGCACAAACGCATTCATGTTGAGGATCGTCCCTTCAAATGTGACATTTGCGATAAAGGGTTCATCAGCACAAGTAACCTTAAAAAACACATACGTTCCCACACGGGCGAACGGCCGTACAAGTGTGAAATTTGCCTGAAAGCATACAGCTCAAGTAGTGCTCTAACACAGCACATACGCAGCCATACCGGTGAACGGCGGCATAAATGCGACGAATGCGGGAAAGAATTCTTCAGGAAGGGACACCTCCAACATCACAGACGGGTTCATACCGATGAACGACCGCACAAGTGTGACATTTGCGATCGAGGATTCTTCGAGGCGCACGAACTTATCGTCCACAAGCGCACCCATACGGGGGAACGACCGTTCAAATGTGACATCTGTGGCAAAGCGTACACGAGAAGTAGCGAGCTTAATGTTCACAAGCGTATTCATACCTATGGAAAGCTGAGCAAATGCCCGACCTGCGGAAAGGAGTTCCTACAAAGCGAACATCTAGCAGTGCATCAGAAGGAACACGAGCAGCAGAGCGAAGGACTGGTGTGCACGCTGGAGACGGAAATTAGCGTTAAAAGGGAAGATGAGGAAGTAAGTTAGGAGTAATGTAACGCTTCCACGCTATGAAATGCGAGGAGTATGTACTATATCATTAAATTTGTTTTATAAGCACGATGTATTATGTATTAGATAAATGAAAATAAATTGCCTGACCCAGAATCGTTAGTAAATATATGGTTGGATTGATTCTATCATATTTGCCCGAATGACGTTCGCCCGACCGAGGAGCTCAGAGATCAAAGGAAGAAGTATGGACACGTTTTGAAAGACACTGAGCTTCGTGTGCTAGAGCATGTGGAAAGGCAAACCTGGTTAATTAGCTCAAGGTGAATTAAAGGCGAGTTCAACTGGAAATCAGCCGATACAGATAGTGTTCAGTGGATCGATTGGTAATCCAAACCCGTAATCGTTGGGCAGCAGATTAGATCTACGGGTTATCAGCCACAGCAGGTGACCAGCGCAAGATCAACGGCAAGGGCGATCCGAAATCAACTGTTGCCGTGGACGTTGAGTGCCGGACCGACAGCAAGTTCGACGAAAATCCACTGCCACAAATTAATGTACACGAGGTGTGGCAGGGCGCTGAAGTTCTAGCACAGAAGTTGATGTTGCTAATACAGTTAGTGCTCAACCTTCGAGTCAAGTCGAGCAGACGCGTTTAGTATCGCTGGTCATCGGAAGCCGTGCATTTTTGAGCTTGTATTCACTCGCCGGCAATAGGGCATCGCCGGCCCGTTTCTCGAGTGAATTAATCGCGATCAGTGTCAAAATGAGACGTCGCGAAAACACGTTTCGCATTGATTATGCGCATCTACCACGGAATTGGTCCACAATGACTGGGCAGTGCGTAAGCCTCTTGTACCTGAAGGCATAAAATAGACCCCACTTGCGGTCCTTAGCTTCCTGCCCAGTAACTCCTAGCCCTGGCCTCCTCGTGGCGTCGACTGGAATACGAGTAACCTTAGTGAAGATCGGGTAACCAACCCCGGTGGGAACTTTGGTCGTATGCTGGCAGGGAAGGGGGGGGGGGTACCTTTCTTCGGAAGGTGTAAACCTGTCCTGGTGCCCAGGTGGGACCTTAAGCAGTCCTGGCACGATGGCCCACCGGCGAGACAGGTGGTTGGCGTAGGCCCTATAAGCCATCCCTTAAAAAATCCACATAACGAACAATACAGAAGAGAATACGACCCAGAACAATCGGCAACGACCTAGGCGACGAATAAAGGATCACGATTGGAAACTCGGAACATGGAACTGCAGATCGCTCGGCTTCGCAGGATGTGACAGGATAATCTACGACGAGCTACACCCCCGCAACTTCGATATCGTGGCGCTGCAGGAACTTTGCTGGACGGGACAGAAGGTGTGGAAAAGCGGGCATCGAGCGGCTACCTTCTACCAGAGCTGTGGTACAACCAACGAGCTGGGAACCGGCTTCATAGTGCTGGGCAAGATGCGCCAACGTGTGATCGGGTGGCAGCCGATCAACGCAAGGATGTGCAAGTTGAGGATCAAAGGCCGTTTCTTCAACTACAGCATCATCAACGTGCACTGCCCACACGAAGGGAGTCGCGACGACGAGAAAGAAGCGTTCTGCATGCAGCTGGAGCAGACATACGACGGTTGCCCTCTGCGAGACGTGAAAATTGTCATCGGCGACATGAACGCACAGGTAGGAGGAGGCAATGTACAGACCGGTGATCGGGCCTAACAGCCTGCATCCCATATCAAATGACAACGGCCAACGATGTGTGAACTTCGCAGCCTCCCGTGGAATGGTAATCCGAAGCACCTTCTTCCCTCGCAAAGATATCCACAAAGTCACCTGAAGATCACCGGACCAAGTAACAAAAAATCAAATCGACCACGTTCTAATCGACGGTAGATTCTTCTCGGACATCACAAACGTCCGCACTTATCGCAGTGCGAATATAGATTCGGACCACCACCTGGTTGCAGTATGCTTGCGCTCAAAACTTTCGACAGTGCATAGCTCTCGTCGAAGCCGAACGCCGCGGCTAAACATCGAGCGGCTACAAGATGGCAGAGTGGCTCAAGAATACGCGCAGCAGTTGGAAGTGGCACTACCAACGGAAGAGCAGCTAGGCGCACCTGCCCTTGAAGATGACTGGAGAGATATCCGATCCGCCATAGGTAGCACCGCAGCCACTGCACTAGGTACGGTGGGCCCGGACCGAAGAAGCGACTGGTACGACGGCGAATACGAGCAGTTAGTCGAAGAGAAGAATGCAGCATGGGCGAGAATGCTGCAACACCGCACGAGGGCGAACGAGGCGCGATATAAACAGGCACGGAACAGGCAGAACTCGGTTTTCCGGACCAAAAAGCGCCAGCAGGAAGACCGAGATCGCGAAGCGATGGAGCAGCCAACGACACGACTAGACACTGGCATTCCAAAACTGTATCGAAAATCCGACTACCCCCCAGTGACTCAGGTAACTGGTAATGTCAAATATGACATTTGGTAGAAAATGCATGAAACTAGCAGCACTTATGAATCTGTTATTTTCTTTTAACAATCTGCTCCTATAGTTACCGTTGCTTCTCCTGGTTACTATCACTCATTTTTGAATAATAAAAAAATACAGTCGACAAATTCCGGAAATTATAGGGATGATATCAAGGAGCGTAATAATTGTATATAGTGTCATCAACGTTGGTCCATCGTGTGTGATACGGCGAAAGCTTCAAAGGTACTAGAATAGAAAGTCGTAAAATGTTAATAATTTGTGCAGTTCTTTATAGGTTTGGAAATTTTCGAATGGGATTCATCATAACAGATTGACAAAGTTCACGTACTAGCCAGTCGACAGGAACCTTTGTTTTTTTCATGCACGACGTGGTGATTGTAAGTCTTCTGATTGAATCTGGTTAATGAACAGGTGCAGTATTGTCCTAGCAGTGTGTCAGTAAATCAGCCAAAATCTCTTATTTAGCGACTTAAAAAAAACATATTTTTACTAGAACGATGTATATTGGTCGGGCGATGGCTCCTCAAAAGGAAACCTGTGATCCATTCGTTTGTACGAAAAGGGGCTGTGGCTAGTGTTTAAATGGGCGGCAGCGACTAATGACATGTAAAATATGATGCTGAAAATATTGCCATTGTACGGGACTAGGAAGTAGACTGAAACTAAAGCAAAGACAATCCAGGCATTCCGGTCTCTATACTTAGTTTCGACGAAGCTGTCACGGAAGCGATGTGCAATTTTCATCGTCATTACTATAAGGGCCAAGATAGGCGCAGATCTAAAAACAAATGGAGGGAGCAGTAATAAGAATTTAAATAAAATTAGTAGAACATTTGGTTTGAAAATAAAACAAATTGTATTGTATTAACTATCAGCCTTGTGGTATCTCACTAGTTACAGAAAGATATCTATTTGAAATTTCACAAGTTGAATATTACGGAAAACAAATCCAGAAACCTCCCCTGGATCCACTATTGCATTACTAACACTATGGCTGAGCCAACCGACCGCTTTGCCAAAACTTACGGCACAACGAAATCTCAGGCCTAGAGTTCAAAAAAAGTTTTCTATCAAACAACTGCCCTTACATGCATCAACTGCCCTTACATGCATCAACTGATGGAATGTAATGTTCGTAGCTGGGTCCTAAGAGAAGAGAAACAGGCTTCCTTCTCTTCTTAATTTTCTTTACTAGGCCCCACCGTAAATCTAAAGACAACAAGCATCCATCGTTGCCAGATTCCTTTTGCATGCTTTTCACAGACTGGAAATAATTGTACCTCAAAGATTACACCTCAATAAGAATTCACAATACTATAGCTGCATTTGAAAATTAAATTTTATTTTCATTCATGTCTCTCTTAACAGTTCACGTAGCTATACCGTCACTCAGAAGTTTTATTCAATTTGCATTAATTGTTGATATGTATAAAAAGTAGCCAGAATAGATTCAGTACCACTGTTTTTCATCTCGTTCGTAAATATATCTTGTCTGGAAAAACAACCAATCAGAAGCTGGTTCAATCTTGAGGTTAGAGCTGGATCATATTAGCTACGCAATTGTCTTCTCTTCTCTTAGCTATTGGTGTAGCTACGCAAACCGGAACTCTGTTAACGACACTCAATCATCATATGACCACTAATCGTAAATAATAACAAACCTGTCAGTGATCCAGTTCAAAATAAAAAGTAATCTTGATCGAAAGAAAATGAAATTTATTTAAAACAGCAACATTTTAATAAGTTGCGAAAAATTTGCCAACTTTATTGCCTTTCATTACACCTGCACTATCCCAGTAAATCCACCCGGAAAATGATTCAGCTCCAGCGACACAACCGATTCTAATTAGAGCCAGCCAGAATTCCTACTGGACTTACTAGCATACTGCCACCGGTCATCACCATACTCTGGACTTTTCGTTCATAGAATGTTGAACCGTGCGCCTCGAGTCAGCAGCTTGAGACGGAAATTCTTCTGAACATCGCGAAGCAGAGTCGCTTTATACCCGACAGCACGTTGCGGCAACGGTATGTTCAATTGGCTTTCCCAGTATTTAGGAACTAGAATTGTTCGAACGAGTAACAGCACGTTATGAAAATGAAACAAATCAATAATAGGAGATTTTTTATCAAGGTTACTTACGATGACACAATCCCTTAACACCAAAGAATTTACTTCGTGGAACATTTGACAGCAACACTTTTGCTATCATCAATGTAATCGTTGTCTGAATGGTATGCAAACCATCAAATTAACATTGTATAGTATGCTTAATTATCAAATGACGCACTTCTTTTAGATTCCTGAAAACTAACAAATATTGTCGTTTCCGCACATCGTTCCTCCAAAGCGATTGACAAATCGAATTGGAAGGTCAAGAAAGATTTTCAGAATCATCTTGCTTCCAGTTACCTTGACAGTGTCACCACTGATCTTATTGGGAGTACCTATGGGAGGAACAAGTAGCTCAATCTTATGTGCTAAGGGTGGTTTAGCATTAAATCCAATTTAAACAAGTCTAAAAAAATAATGTTATTTCGTTTGAATCGCACTTATTGAAAGATAAAATACCTGCTAAATTCCCACGATGGCTAACGATGCCGGAAAGATACGGAAAAAAATGCTGTCCTAGTTGATAGTCCGGCAGCAACCCCACTTGAGTGGTCAGGAGTAATCTAAGGGCTCACGAACGTTTCTCGTCCGAATAATTTCTATTTGTCTGTTGGAAATTTACTATAAATGTACTCCGCACTCGTTTCCAAGATGTATTCCATTTTTTTCACAAACAGAATGGCACAACAAATGGCATGGTAACCAACTCCCTAGTAAACAATAACAAAACAGTGTTGCTAGAAAATTTATATTTTGTGATTTCCGAGGGGTAATGCAATGCTCCGGTAACTTGAGGTGAATGGCAATGGACACTTTTTTCATTTAACTTTTCATAGAGTGGTACGTCGTGTCGTTGGAGCAGCTGTACCGCGCTAAAGACACACGGAAATTCTACGAGAAGTTGAACCGCTCGCGCAGGGGCCACGTACCACAGGCCGACATGTGCAGAGATACAAACGGGAATCTTCTCACGGACCAGTGTGAGGTGATCCAGAGGTGGCGGCAGCACTACGAAGAACACCTGAACGGCGATGCAGCAGACGACGAGGATGGCACGGTAACGCACCTGGGAGCACGCGCGGAAGACATTACACTACCGGCTCCGGATCTCCAAGAAATCCAGGAGGAGATCAGCCGGCTCAAAAATAATAAAGCCGCTGGGGTTGACCAAATACCAAGCGAGGTACTAAAACACGGTGGCGAGCCACTGGCTAAAGCGCTGCACTGGGTGATTACCAAGATTTGGGAGGAGGAGATTTTACCGGAGGAGTGGATGGAAGGTGTCGTGTGTCCTATCTACAAAAAGGGCGACAAGCTGGATTGCTGTAATTACCGAGCAATCACCCTGCTGAACGCCGCCTACAAGGTACTCTCCCAAATACTATGCCGTCGACTATTGCAAGAGAGTTCGTGGGGCAGTACCAGGCGGGTTTCATGAGCGAACGATCTACCACGGACCAGGTGTTCGCTCTTCGTCAAGTACTGCAGAAATGCCGCGAGTACAATGTGCCCACACATCATTTGTTCATCGACTTCAAAGCCGCATACGACACTATCGATCGAGATCAGCTATGGCAGATTATGCACGAGTACGGATTCCCGGACAAACTGACGCGATTAGTGAAGGCGACGATGGATCGGGTGATGTGCGTAGTACGTGTCTCAGGGACGCTCTCGAGTCCCTTCGAATCACGCAGAGGGTTACGGCAAGGTGATGGTCTCTCGTGTCTGTTATTCAACATCGCGCTGGAAGGTGTAATAAAAAGAGCAGGGGTCGACACGAGTGGTACGATTTTCACAAAGTCCGTTCAGCTACTTGGCTTCGCCGATGACGTTGATATTATTGCACGAAACTTTGAGAAGATGGAAGAAGCCTACATCAGACTGAAAAGAGAAGCCAAGCGCGTCGAGAAGTTCACGAGTTCACGAGAAGAGAATGAGAACCGCCCGCTTCGAGTTTGCATCGGTGGCGACGAAATCGAGGTGGTTGAAGAGTTCGTGTACTTGGGCTCACTGGTGACCGCCGACAATCATACCAGCAGAGAGATTCGTAGACGCATCGTGGCCGGAAATCATGCTTATTTTGGCCTCCGCAAGACACTTCGGTCGAACAGAGTTCGCCGTCGTACGAAGTTGACCATCTACAAGACGCTGATTAGACCGGTAGTTCTCTACGGGCACGAGACCTGGACCATGCTCGTGGAGGACCAACGCGCACTTGGTGTCTTCGAACGGAAAGTGCTGCGTACCATCTACGGTGGAGTACAGATGGAAGACGGCACATGGAGACGGCGAATGAACCATGAGTTGCATCAGCTGTTGGGGGAGCCGCGCATCTGTCATACCGCGAAAATCGGACGACTACGGTGAGCCGGGCACGTAGCCAGAATGTCGGACAATAGCCCGGTGAAAACGGTTCTCAATTGCAATCCGACCCGTACAAGAAGACGTGGCGCGCAGCGAGCACGATGGATCGACCAGGTAGAAGACGATTTGCGGACCCTTCGCAGACAGCGTGGCTGGCGACGCGCGGCCATGGACCGAGTGGAATGGAGGAATCTTTTGTATACGGCACAGGCCACTTCGGCCTTAATCTGTTAATAAATAAATAAAATCTACCACGGAAACCGTCCTATGAAGAGCTTCACTATTTCGTTAATAGCGTTCTCGAGTTGCAGAAAAATCAAGTAGTGCGAATTCAACTAAGCTGAAGCCTTGGTTGTGCGTTTATGAAAGTCAGCGAACTCGTTGTGGCACAAGCAATCGTCGAAAACCATGACAATGTACACGAGACAGAGATAGACGCTAATACCTACAAACTTCGGATCACGGTGGAGGACGGAGCTGTGGAAATTAAACTTTACGATCTCTCTGAAGACGTAACGAACGAAGATATTATCGGCTTTCTCCAAGAGTACAGGGACGTACTCTCAATCCATGAGATCATGTGAAACGAGAAGTACGCTTTCGGTGGCATATCCACTGGTGTTCGAGTGGTAAAGATGATGGTAAAAACAAACATTCCATCATTTGTCACCATCGACGGCGAAATGACAGCCGTATCGTATTACGACCAACACCAAACGTGCCGACATTGCAACGAATTCGTTCATAGCGGAGTCTCATGCATCCAAAACAAAAAACTTCTGGTCCAGAAGCTAGCCGCGGACCAGGTAAACACGTCGTACGCAAAGGTCGTAAAACAATCGGCTCGATCGAAGACAGCTCAGCAAAAACCAACACTAGAAAAACAACCGACCAACGGCTTCCAACTTCGGGTCCTAAACCGCCGTGGACAACAAAGCCCGTGGTAGCCGCTCAACAAACTGAGACGTTCCCTGTACCATCACCGAGCACGAATAATCCAACATAACGAAATCCCGAGCCCGAACCTCCCGTTCGGCAACTCACCGACGACATCTTCAAAATGCCTCCCAAATTCACCAGCGTAAGAGACGCATCTCGCAAGCCTGTGCCAAATGAGCCGAAAAACGATGGTGACGATACAGACCGATCCTCAACTTCAACGAGCAGCCGACGATCTTTACGCCGTCCACCGGGCAAAAAACAACGTCAATGGGACGGCAACGATTCGCGGGAGGAAAATCTCGCCTTGTGATGGAGCGCGCCAGCTATAACATTGCAACCATCAATATCAACAACATCACGAACACAACAAAGTTGAACGCCCTCCAAACCTTCGTTCGTACAATGGAGCTGGATATCGTTTTCATGCAAGAAGTAGAGAACGAACAGTTGTCTTTTCCCGGCTATAACGAAATTTGCAATGTGAATCACACGATAAGGGATACGGCAATCGCACTAAAAGAACACATTCGCTTCTCACACGTAGAATAAAGCCTGGATGGTCGGCTTGTCGCCCTACGAATATCTAACACCACTCTGTATAATGTATATGCCCCATCCGGCACCGCAATGAGAGCCGAGCGGGAGTGGTTTTACAAAAATCGCTGCCATACTACCTCCGCCATAGAACAGAGAATGTTATTTTGGTAGGTGATTTTAACTGCGTGCTACGACAGTGCGAGGCAACAGGGAGTAACTCGAGTCCGTCTCTTCAAGCGATCACCCAACAAATGCAACTCCATGACGTGTGGGTTAAACTGAACCCTCAGACACCCGGGCACACATACATAACGCACAACTCGATGTCCAGACTGGATCGCATCTACGTGAGCCCAGGCCTCTGCGAAATGCGAACACACACGTGTGCCCCTTCACGAACCACAAAGCCGTCACCGTTCGAATATGCCTTCCCTACCTTGGAAGAGAATTCAGCAGGGGGTTCTGATCTCTCCACATCTCCTTACTGTAGAGAACTTCGACGAACTACGAACCAGTTGGCAGTATTGGACTCACCAACGACGCAACTTCCCGTCATAGATAAGCTGGTGGCTATCGTGCGCCAAACCCAAAATAAAATCATTCTTCCAATGGAAATCACGTTTGGTCTACAACGATTTCCATCGCAAATACCAACAACTATATTTACAATTGCGACAGGCGCACGATAGCTACTTTCACGACCCAACAATGTTGTCGACTATCAACCGCTTGAAAGCAGAGATGTTGAAACAACAACGAGAATTCACGCACATGTTTGTGCGCATCAACGAAACACGCATCGCCGGCGAGCCACTGTCGATGTTCCAGCTGGGAGAGTGGAGGAGAAAAAGAACTACGATAACACATCTACAAAACGAGCGGAATGAAAGTCTTGACCGTTCCGAAGACATCGAACAACATTTTCTACAGTACTACCAGATCCTATACGCGAGGGATGAAACGGTTGACGCTACAAACGACGATTTCAGATGCTAGGGAATAATTCCCGAAAACGACGAAGCGTACGAGGCCACGCGGCAACCAAAACAAGCGCATCTAGAAAATCTGGACCCGACGGAATCACGAAGGAATTTTATCTACGAGCTTTCGACGCTATCCACCGAGAACTTAACCTCGTTATGAACGAGACTCTGGCGTCAAATTTCCCTGCCGAGTTCGTTGAGAGTGTGATCGTTCTCGTGAAGAAGAAGGGGACAGATGACACTGCTTGCTCCTACAGACCAATATCGCCAAAACTACGACTTCAAGCTCCTCTCACGAATCATCAAAGCAAGAATAGAGAATGTTATGCGAATCCACCGAATCCTGAGCGACGTGCAAACATGCTCTAACAACGAATGCAACATATTCCAGGCCACCCTGTCGCTAAAAGATAGAATTGCTCAACTAATCCACCGTAAACAGAGAGCCAAGCTGATATCATTCGATCTGGACCATGCTTTCGATCGTGTCGACCGAAGATTCCTGTTCGTCAACATGTGCTCGCTCGAATTCAACCGCAGGTTAGTCTCTTCACTCTCTCGACTCGCCAAGATATCGTCGTCTCGCTTACTCATTAACGGGCATCTTTCCGCCGCCTTTCCCATACAACGATCGGTACCGTAAGGGAATCCGATTTCAAGCTGTCTGTTTAGCATCTACTTACAACTACTCCTAACGAAGATCGAGCAAGAATGCGGCAATGATCTCGTCGTTGCATACGCCGATGATATAAGTGTGATAGCAACAACCGTACCCAGAATCTTGGCAATACACGAACTGTTTATCCGTTTCTCTCGTGTTTCGAGAGCGAAACTAAAGGTTTGTTCCAGTACACGGAAGTCACTCCGGAGTAAACAGGAGCAAAAAATCTTTGCTCCTTTTTACTCCGGTTTGCTACCAGAAGAAGAAAAAGGAGAAGAAGAGAGTACAGGAACGATTTTCTCCGGAGTACTTCCAGTTTCTCCTGGTACTGGAACAGACCTTAAATCTGAATAAAACAACAGCAATCGATATTGGTTTCATCAATTGAAATCCTCTCAACGTACCATGGTTGCGCACGGAAAACACTGTAAAAATTTTAGGGAAGAATCTTTAGCAATTCTATCCGCTTAATGTGCAAGCAGAATTGAGATGAGATACTGGGAAAATTTAGTCGGTTGATATGGCTACACTCGATGCGATCGCTAACCCTTCTACAAAAAGTGACGCTATTGAATACTTTTGCGACGGCAAAGATCTGGTACCTTGCCTCTATCCTCCCGTCGTCCAACATACATACGGCAAAACGTACTACAACGATGGGACTTTCTCTGGCATGGAATCCCAGCTCGTGTACCTATCCAACAGCTAGCACGAAATTTTGCACAAGGCGGATTAAAACTGCACTTACCAGCGTTGAAATGCAAATCACTGCTGATAAACAGACATTTGACAGAGATCGACTCTATGCCGTTTTACAGGTCGTTTATCCGTCAAAATAACCCCAATCTGGTAAACCCTCCCGCAGACTGCTCCTGTTTGAAACTAATACAACAGAGCATATCCCAAATCCCTCCCCAAATCCAGCAAAACCCTACCGCTAATCTCATCCACCAATTTTACGTGGACAACACAGAAGTGCCCAAAATCGAACGAGAGAACCGTCAAATGGATTGGCCTCGAATATGGATGAACATCCATAAAGCGCGAAATTTGTCATCTCAAGAGCGAACCGATCTATACTTGATGGTGAATGGAAAAACGGTGCACCGGCGTCTCATGAACGTAATGCGACGGGCGGATAGTGAAAACTGCTTACACTGCAACGCAGCAATAGAAACACTGAAACACAAATCCAGCGAGTGTCCTCGGGTAACGCCAGCATGGACACTACTGCAACAGAAGCTTCGACATAGCTGAATGGGTGGCGAAGAATAAACTTCATGGACTTTGTGCAACCACAGATAACAGACGTTTAGGCTAGAACAAAATGTCTTCAAAAACCTGTGTAAACTTTCAAATTGATAAACGTTGGAAATCCGTGTTTCACTATTGCCATCTGCGCAACTGTTTGCTACAGGTGTTTGACAGCTGCACTCTAACTACATTGTATCGATCACTGCGCCATCTACAAACGTTTGCCAAACGTGTTTCAGACGTCTGATTTATTTGGAATTCCAGTAGCGGGTATTTACACACGATTCAAATCGAGCCTAAACATCTGTTATCTGTGGTGCAACCAACCTTGAATGGAGTTCCTCGGATTACAAAACCATCGATTCTAAAGCTGTTTGTGATATACATACAATTCATCAATGAAAGCGAAAATGCAATAAACACAAATTCATTGCAATTTAGATTAAATTATGAACTGAAGATATTTTATTAATAAACCAATACATGATTTCTTTATAAAAATGAAGCAGCAGGCACTAGAGAGGGAGTATATGGTGGAGCGAAGCCGACTTTTACAACGGCATGCGATGTTCGGCGGAGGAGCAGCCGGTGGAATCGTACTGGATCCTCAGGCGACAGCATTCCAACCGATTAGTAACGGTTTCTTCGGTGTTTCTTGGCTAAGTCAAAGCCAGATTTCAGCATGTCAAGCTGTCAACCAGCAGTTTTGTTTCGATTTAAACGCCTCAAGGGAAGGCAATGGAAATGGTACTTTATTGTTTGTTGCATCCTGCTAGCTTTCCGAGCGTTATAGCGATGCTGAACCCTGTTTGAGAAACCGGAAGATATTGTTTGTGAATGAGATCCGGGATGCCATCACGGTGCACACTGAGCAGCAAGTGACAACCTATGCGTTTCTCGACGATGGATGGTCGGCGACCTTGATGGAGCACAGCCTACTCAGACAAATAGATCTTAATGGAACACTCTATTGATTGAGCCTGAATTGGACGAGTGGTCACCAGCGAGAAGATGAGTTGGTCTTACTGGCCTTGAAGATCTCTGGCGTAAATGACGCCCGCGAAGTGTTCGATCTCCCTATATGGTTAGAGATCTTTCTCCTCCTAAACAGTCTTTTTCAGTCTCGCAGTTGGCAACTATAAGTACAAATATCTTAAAGGTTTGCCACTGAAATCCTACGATGGTGTTTCTCCACGGATCCTTATAGATCCGATGGTGAACAGCGCAGAACGGGTAAATAGGGTGTTGATAACTTGCATCAGAGCGCTTTTGGATGAAGATCATCGAAATTGGGACGAAAATCTAGCATCGATCGTAGCTGCCATCAATAGCGCGAAACACGAGGTCACGGGAGTTAGTCCGCACTTTGCCAACTTCGGCTGATTCTGCATACGGATCTGTATAAACAACAGAATCTCAACACGCCGCAGGATCTAAAGCTTGCACAAGATCTGCGTTTGTCGAATTTAAAGCGGATCCATGAATGCATGTTGCAACGGATCAGAAACTCGCACGAAAAATCGAATAAACGGTACAACATGCGTACGAGAGCGGTGGCGTTCAACGTCGGAGATCTTGTCTGGCGAAGGTCGTTCGGACTATCATCGAAGGTAGATCGCATCAACCAGAAACTGAACCCGAAGTTCTTGCCAGCTATGATCCGGAAAGTTTTGGATACCAATTCATATGAACTGGAGGATGTTCCGTCCGGAAAAGTAGGAAGGTACCACGCGAAGGACCTAAAGGCCGATTAGAAGAAATTCGCTCAGCTATGTCGGCAGGCTCCAGCCTGCTAACCACGAGTTTAGTGCTCCAGAAACACGTTAGCCGATCGGGATAAATCGTGCCCTGTCATGGTGTGGCGAGCAATAACTTTTCAAACTACCTTCCCACCATGGCACACCAGCCAGCGTCAATTGGACTTGAGGAGCTGTCTAGGAAGGCCCATGACAACTCGCAGTCGCAGCAAGTAGCTGTCGAGACGTGAGGGACGGGACAGGACTTCCACCAATCAGAACAGTAAGCCTCAGCGGGCATGCCGTTTTCGGAACGGGAGAAACCGTTCGTCGAGAAATATAAGCCTTAGCGGGCATGCCCCTAGCGAATCGTGAGAAACCGTGCATCGAGAAAGCAGAAGCCTTCAGCAGGCACGCCGTTAGCGATTCGGGAGAAAACGCACGTCGGAAGCAGAAGCCTCCAGCAGGCACGTCGTTAGCGATTCGAGAGAAAACGCATTTCGAGAAAGCAGAAGCCCACAACATGCGCGCCATTTCGGAACGAGAGAAATCGACCAGCGAGCACGCGAGCGCAACAGGTAGGAAAGCAGGCAGCCGAAAACTAGAGACGGAACTTTCGGAGCGAGTCTCGGGAAAACCTTGAGCCGTTGCACAGGGGTGCAGGTCGACGAAGGCGGACCCCTCTGGACTCCTCAGACATAGCAAAAGTCAATCTCATAGGTAAGCTGCTTCATGGTGACACATCAAGCTAAATCATGCACCTAAGTCACTGGCGCAAGCGTGCGAACCGTTTCAGAACGTGAGAAACCGACAAGCAAGCGCAACCGCGCGGGTCCTTCACGATTCGGGTGAAATCGCAGAAAATGCCACAAAAGTGAGGCGGGCGTGCAGAAACAAAGGAGGAACAGCTGAACAATCCAGGCTTGTCGCAACCGGAGCGGGAAAGAATCAGACGTAAACGCGCTGGATATAAGCCTCCCAGGCTTGCCGTTACCGTAGCGAGAGAAAACGGGCGGGTGTGAGAAAGCACACGAGACAGATCGGCAAAAGCACAAACAGTGTCCAGCCCGAACAAGTAAATCTACATATATGAGCAGCGCCAGTTCCCAATGCTTAAGCATGAAAACACGACAGATCGGTATTAATCTTCCTAAACTGGACGGGCGTTTGAGTCCAGTAAACACAAAACTCAAATTGAATCACAGGTCTCATTGGTCGAGGAGGCGTCACCACGACAAATCTCTAAAGCAACGCGAATCAGGGGCGCGGACGTTCAGGCGGCTAGTCCAAATGAACTTAACCCTTGTATGGACTCGTGGTGATAGGAGAGACTAAATCCTCTCATACCTCGAATATACAACCGCCTCTTATGAGACTTTCATTCTTATGAGAGTTCAAGATTTTCTGACCCCAGAGCCGTTCAGACCATTTATATTCTTGCGTATTTTTTGTAGATCTTCTAGTTTAATTTAGCCATTAAGATTAGATAATATCATTGAGTGTTGCTACTCAGTGGAAGTTTGAGGAAATGCAAGCAAGAACTGAACCGGCGACATTTTTGCCATAGATAGTTGGCACACGATTACACAATTCTGAACAGATGAAGTCTGTTGTGTATATGATTTGGAGAGTTATGTTTTGTCTTGAGCTCAAGATTTGAAGAGCAGCTGTTAGGCTCTTGTATGTTTTAAGTTAGTGTTTATGTTAGTAATCAGCACAGTCTTCGGTACACTTCTTAAAGAAGTGAGAAGTCTTTTGAAATTTTTCGTGAACCGCTTTAGCGCTTCACGAAAAAAATTTGCCATTGGGTAGGGTTGTGTTACGTTTAAAGTGGGTAAAGCGTAATTATAAGTGCAATAATGAGGTGTTAGACGGGAGTGTGCAGCACGCGCGTGAACGCACCCCACCCGCGATGGGTTGTCGGGATAACGGCAGCACTGGAGCTGTCAGAAAAGAAAACCGCATGTTCACAATTTTGGATAGCAGGTTGAGTGCGGACGTGAGGCGAGAGCGGCCAAGGAAAAAAAACCGCAAGTGAGTCGTGCGAGCCTGCAGCAGAAGGTAGGAGCAGATATTCTCCGTGGCACGATAAGTTTTCCTCGCGCGGCCCACGAGTGTAGGTTGCAGTGTACGGGTCCAGTCGCTATCTTTTTCGAAGTGATTGCGAGAAGCTAACGGTAACTTGTGAGCCGGAAGAGTACGGACGGCCAGTGTATCGTACGATAGAGCGGAAACATTTGTCTCCCACGTTTTGAAATTCGCCAATGAAAACCGATCGCTGTGCGCCGTCCTCGTGGTAGTTGTAGGATTGCCACTAGCAAGCAGCATTTATTTAGCTTGTTCATCAAAGGGAGCGACACAAGCGCCACCGGCAGGGGTTAAGAAGACAGACGAATGCATGCCGGACAGTGAAGAATCTACAAGCAGTAAATCCAACCTCAACTTACCCGGCCAGGTTGAACGGACACCAATAGACTCTCCAAAGGAGGAGGAGGAACCACGACGGTTGAGCGGTAAGTCTGCACATTTCTCATCTTACCTCAGGCACTCTGTTCGGTTTTGTTAGTGGGTCAGCGAGCCTTTTTTTCTCTAGATTACAGGATAAACAATTATCGCCTGGGTCATGCCTAAAGAAACGTTAAAGGAGGCGAGAACGAACCAGTGGTATCCAGAACCCACCACCATGGATTCTGGCGTGACGCACTGGCTATTAGGCAATCCATTAGACGTTTGTTTGACAATTCAGCGGTGGGTTCTGTCAACAAGTCTACTCCTGCGAACAGAAAAACTCGTCCGACAAACAACTTTGTTAGTCCGATTCGTTTGATGTTGGATCGAATCAACGATAATGTCGGACGTCGCACCCCTCGGAGTAACGTCAGAATAAGTAAACAAGAAATAATCAGCTGATCAGAAACGTCTCATGGATTGCCTAATAGCGGTTATCACAGTCCCCACATTTGTGCGTGTGTCAAGGAAGAAGAAGGGAATCTGAATATGGTATTAAAGGACTATTACTCAATTGAGCTACTGGGAATCTGGTTCGTATAAATCGATACATTCAAAGGATTCTGTCTACCGAAACACGACTGGTTGGGAATTCGCTACGAGACCGGCATATTGTGGCGTCAAAGCACAGCTACCCGACAACAAGGGGATGGCTAGTCTGTCTACAGAAGCGAATGAAACGGGAACCCGAGTTAGCTGCGGCGATGCAAGCGAAAATACTCGGGTACGATGAAAAGGGTTACATTCGGCAGCTGTCGGCAATGGAGAAGTATTCTAGCGACTAGTTAGTGCCAAAGCCAGGGAAGCTACGAACCGCATCCGACGCGGCTGCAAAGGTCAACGACGTTTCACTAAACCCGTTCCTCCCAACAGGCCTCAACCAACTGGTGCCACTGCTCGCAGTTCTGTACAAGTTTCACGAGTTTTGCATCGCCGTAGTGGGGGATATTCGGGAAATGTTCTTCTAAGTACAGATGGAGAAGCCAGACCAACAAAACCAGATGATTCTGTGGAACAATGGTAACCTGGTGGATGAACCCGAAGTGTATGCGGTTGCAGTTATGACGTTCGGAGCGGTATAATTTTATGTGAAGAACCGAAATGCCAAAAGATTCGAAGAGCAGTATCCGCGAGCGGTTGAGTGCATAAAGCACGGGCGCTACCTCGACATGTTAGTGAGTGAGGACGAAGTTGTAAAACTAGCCAGTGAGGTATGTTCTATCCACTCTCGGGGAGTTTCGAGATAGGCTATAGAATTCTCACACAGTCATCGGGAACCTGCACGAGGTCAATACCATGGAAAAGAACATGAATTTCTGCGCAGAGATGACGACGGAAAAGTTGCTCGGAATGTGGTGGGACACCAAAACAAACACTTTCACCACACCTCTGTACTTTCACGTTCAAATTATCACAGGAACACGATGAGCAGCTACTTTCCGACATCAGGATGCCCGTAAAACGAGAAGTTATGAGAACATAGATGTGATATAGGTGAGCCTATGGGATTCATCGGTCACCTACTTGAAGATTTTGATGCAGAAAATCTGGTTTCTCGCTGCTACAGAACTATAACAATTGCCAAGCCAACGAACAATGAGTGGAATTGCATATTTTCTGCGATGCTAGCGAGAATGGGATGGCCGCTGTGGCCTACTTCATATTCGAAGAGGAAAGAGAGGTAGAATGTGCGATGATTGGATCTAAAACACGCTTAGCTCTTCTGAAGTTTCTCTCTATCCCTCGTCTTGATCTGTAGGCAGCCATTATTGCAGCTCGTCTAGCCGACTGTATTGTCTAATCACATCGAATGAATAATATGCGCCGCGTTTCCTGGATCGACTCGCGTTGTCAATTCGTTGTCTTCACGGTCGGCGAGCTGCTGGATACAACACGAGTGGATGAGTGAGATGGTTACCAACTAAAGCGGACGAAGGTGTGAGATGGAAAAGGCCGCCAGACTTTCGGCCTAGTAGTCGCTAGTTTAGCGCATAGGATTTTTTTATGGGAATCAGAAAATTTTGAGAATAATAGCCATTTGCCCTAGTTCTGTTCGAAACTATAAGGACCCTATTCTCACAGTCACGTCACCTAGTGACTAGAAGAAAATTTTCCTCTAGTTACTAAGTGACGTGACCGTAAGAATAGGGACCTGAACAGTTAGGCTTAGTAGGTCCTCATCTTGACAGAGTCTAGATGGGCGGATGAACGTCTGCCCTAGTGCGGGCTGAAAAATGACAATAACACAAATATCTAATTTTTGTACTTGAGTTTATTATAAAATCTTGTGTTGTGGGCCGTGTTCGGAGGTGACCGATAGAGAAGATTACACGACCCACACGTTAAAACATATATATACTTTATTTAAAATAGAGACGCGAACAAACGGAGAGGTAAAATACGCGTATTACTTATAGTATGGTATATCACTTTCTGATTCCTGACCGGATGCTGTTCGGTGCGTCAACTGAGTGACAGGCGGGCTGCCACCAGTGAGCCCAGCAATTCCTGTTGAGTTGTAGGGATGTCCACGTCTCCAACACCTGGCAGTTGAAACTATTTTTCTGATTTCCTCTATATGACCTGAAAAATAGTTTCAACTACCAGATTAACGTTGAAATTGATAAAATCATAAAAAACATTAGCATTAATCCTGTATTGCGTCAGCTAATCGCTCTTCGTGAACCTCAAAGAATTCTGTTTTCAGTGGGGATTCCTCGATTTCCCCATCCACGTTTACGTTCTGATGCCCGCGTACGTTTCCTTCTACATCATTCTGTAATATACAGTTTCATTAGCGACAATTTTAACATCACGTTCTCACTCCACTTTACTAACCAGTTTCAATTCCCTTGCCGGATCACTGGCCGGTGGCAATCCATGATTCTTCCTGTGTCGATTCAGGCTTGTTTTTCGAGTGAATTCAGCACCACACACATCGCAGTGAAACGGTCGAACTGGGTGGTCGATGTGTGTGCGATTATGTGCGGAAAGTGTACTGAGTGTCTTGAAACTTTTGCTGCAAATGTCACAAGTGTACGGTCTTTCCCCGGTATGAACTCGGATGTGCTGTTGTAGAATACTGTTGCTTCTGAATCTTTTCCTACACGTCGGGCACTCGTAAGTGTCATGGATTAGGCGGTGTGCCTTTAGTTCTTCGTAGCTGCTGAACTGCTTTATACAACCGTTACATTTAAATATTTCCTCGTTGTGGATGTGAGCATGCCTTAATAGACCTACGGAATAGGTGAAATGCTTAAAGCAAATCTCACAAACGTATGGTTTAGCGTTGCTATGGACGCGGCTGTGTCGCATAAGATCTGTATTTCGCATGTATTTTTTGTTGCAAATGTTGCACTGGTGAGGACGTATTCTACCTTGAGATTGAACGGATTTCTCAACAATTATTTCTGAATCCGTTCCACATTCATATGAATTTCCACTGTTATGTGTCATTTTGTGATTGTTCAGGATAGCACGTGTACGGAACTTTCTAGCACAAATGTTACACTCGTATGGTTTTTCGCCAGTATGAATACGCTTATGGTCAACCAAAACAAATTTCAAGCGAAAATCTTTCCCACACACATCACATTTGTGTGGTTTTTCGCCGGTGTGGATTCGCTTATGTTGAAGCATATCAAAATTGAACGAGAATTTTTTGCCACATATTTCACATTTGAAAGGTCGTTCACTTTTACTACAATGCTTATGATTATACATGCAAGATTTCTTAGCAAACTTCCTACCACAGGCATCGCATTTGAAGGGCTTTTCTCCTATGTGCGTCTTCTGGTGTATCACGAAATGGGTCCTTTGCTGAAATTCTTCATCGCACACCTCACATATAAGTGGCTTGTTCCCCCAATGAATGCGTTTGTGAACCGACAGGGTACTACGGGTAGAAAATGTTTTATCACAGAAATTACACCCGAACGGTCTTTCACCGGTGTGGATGTTTCGGTGTTCTTTTAGTTTACTATCCTTGCTGAACCCTTTGCCGCAGATTTCACAGTTGTGAGATTTTGAAACTTGTAAAATGTTCTCTTGTACTTGGTCATAGCTGTTCGCTATTTGCATTTCGCCTGTCGGTTGTTTCGTAGTGGTTTCTATTTGAGTATTACCTAAAATACAATCAATCAAGTATATTTAATGTGTTAATCGAAAATTTATAACTACGAACCTTAAATCTAATCTCTAATTTTGAAATTATTCTAACTGTAAATGAATCTATGTTGAAAATTCGATAGTTTTTTCGTTCTCTTTTGAATTTTGTGCTTTGCATATTTATTTTACCATTAATCAGGTCAAGGATACCGATTTTCGATGGTAGTGCTGGTTTTTTAACTTTCGAGTAGAAGCGCTAGTGGAAGTTTTTTGCTATCCCGATGCACATCAACCCAACAGCCCAAAAGTAAACCAAAAGAGACTCTCATTTGCAGTTACATTGTGTTCAGAAATGTTGCTGGAAATAGTTTTATACTATAAAATAAACAAAACTTACTTGCTTAACTAATGATTAATATCCTTCTTAATTGCGTTATGAGCATTGCCTTGTTCGCTAGCCTAATAATAATAATAATAATATGACATTAAGCAATACTTGGCATCGTTCCTGATCAGCTGATTATTTTTTGTTTACATATATTAATCAATCAAAATACGCTGTGTTACAAGCGTTACGTTCCGAGCCCCAGTAGCTCGACCGGAATCAATGCGGTTGCCCATTCACACTCGTAAAAAGTTACTCAGATTCTGAGTACTTTTAACTCAGTTTTGAATGATGTTCGTAAACGTCAAAAATTGAGTTGTCATGTATAATATCTCTGAGTAACTCTGACTCTATTTTTGGGTATTACACAAGAAACCGTTTTGGAGTTACCAAACGGAAAAGCCGTTTCTCGCCAAGTTAAAAATTCCAAGCGTCATCCGCCATTTTCCATTAGTAGGTACACGCTCGTTTAGTTATCGCTCATCACTTTTTCACAAATAAAAATTTGTTCAAATATTTATAATAGTTGAAGCTAGAGTTGTAGTGTGTAAAATACATTTTAATTGAAAGAGTGGATTTGAACAACCAGCATGCAGAAGATTTCGGAAGAGGTGGATGCTGAAACTGCAATGAAGTTGCGAGGTAATGTTCACGTTATATTATATATATATATATATATATATATATATATATATATATATATATATATATATATATATATATATATATATATATATATATATATATATATATATATATATATATATATATATATATATATATATATATATATATATATATATATATATATATATATATATATATATATATATATATATATATATATATATATACTGGAAAAAAGTGTAAGGTTTCAGGTTTCTCATGCCATGTGCCAAATTGTGGGAAGATGATTCCTGGACACGTGGATGAATTGAAGGAACACTTCCGGTTGGTACACAATTTGAACACCAGCAAAGCAGTCGCTCAACCTTTCCTTTGTTCAGAATGTGGTTCACTGTACCAGAGGTTTAAGAGCTTGAAACGGCACATAGAGAGTGTTCATCCACTAATTACAGAAAATTCTACAAATATTTCATACGACCATGACGCTGTTGAACAAATTCAAAATAATCATCCGGAAAATATGCTCGTAGATGATTATCTGTTGAGAATAACGAATACTATATTCTTTAAAACGGCGCCGTCGTTGGATGAAATTACTAAGAAAATTAGTAAATTCGCCACAGATTTGCGAAAAGATGTATCTCTTCCCGAGACAAAAATCAAAAAGTTCTTACAGGTTACCTCGAATCTTATAGAAGATTACGAGTGTTACATGTTGAATCTATTCAGAGAATTTTTGAAATCGAAGTCGATCCCATTAAACGATACCGACGCTTTGAAATTTATAAACGACGCATCTTTGGATGGAATTTTTGCAGACGTAGCTTCTCCAAAAGACAACCTAGCATATTTGTCTGGAGTTGCGGGTTGTGCTGTGCCAAACCCTAGGGAAGAAGTCTTGGGAAGAACTAGAATCACTAAAACTGTCCCCGCGATTACCAAACTAGGCAAAAGAAAAAGTGTACAAATAGTGAAAGACGTTGCTCACTATATTCCACTAACCAGCATTTTAGCACTGGTTATGAAGAATCCCGGAGCTCGCAAGATGATAGCAGAAGAAGCAGTGAATGACGATATCTTGTGCGGTTTCAAAGATGGTCAACGTTTCAAAACACACCCATTCCTGACACGGTTTCCCGATGCATTACGACTCTCGCTTCATCTGGACGATGTCGAATATCTGAACCCTTTGGGATCACGCAAATCAAAAAAAAAACTTACCAATTTCAGTGTTAAAATTGAGAATCTCCACCCCGCAATTAATTCATCCTCCAACAGGATATATCTAACGCTTACAGTTCGCTCAAGAGATGTAAAAAAATATGGCTACAATAACGTTATGAAACCGCTGATTCAAGATTTGCGTGAGCTTGAATCAGATGATGGTGTTGTAGTACAATATGGGAGTGAAAAGTTTACGATGAGGGCAGTTCTGGTGCATGTTTTGGGGGACACGCTGGCAATTCATGAAATTTTCGAGTTAATGGGGCCCCAATCAAGTCTATTCTGTAGAATGTGCTATGCGACGCGTACTGCACTTCATTGTGGAAACATTGGTGATACCTTCCCTCATCGCACTGAAGAAAGCATACAATGTGATTTAAATGCACTTCAAAGCGGAACTAAACCACCTTCACAATGCGGAATCATTCGAAAATCAGCACTGAATGAAGTTAAATATTTCAACATAGCGGAAAATAACACGTTTGATCCAATGCATGATCTTTTGGAAGGCGTCGTCATGGTCGTAATCAAATGTGTTTTGAACGAAGCTGTAAATATCCATAAAGTGATAACGATTAGTCAAGTCAACCAAATTATACAGCATTACGAATACGGTATAACTGAATCGGCTGATAAACCTACCGCTAATTTTACTTGCGAGAAGTTAAAAGCACGTGGACATGCTATTCCTCAGTCAGCTTCGCAATGTTGGCTTCTCCTTCGAGCATTCCCTTTTATGTTCAACCAGATTCTCGGATTTAATTCAAATTTATCATCATTGCTTAGAGCTCTCATGAAAATAACTTATTATAGTTTCTCCAATAAGCTAACATTGAATCAGATTAACGATCTGGAAAACGAAATCGAATGTTTTTACAAGTTGTTCAAATCCTGCTTCCCTGCCATCAACCCTACCAATAAATTCCATCACATCTCTCATTATCCCTACATAATTCGTCAGGATGGGCCAGTTGTTAATCATAGTTGCTTACGCTTCGAAGCGAAATTCAAGGAGTCGAAATCCCAAGCGAAGACATGCAACAATTTCATCAATTTAACAAACAGCTTTGCTAAGCGCCTGAATCTAGCACAGATAACCACTATTCTTGACCATTCATACGAAATTGGTACGGTAGATATCGTTTCGTCAAAGCACATACACAAAAAATCTCTAAGTAATTTACTCCTGATCCGGGATCTACCAGATTCAATCAAATATATAAACCATATGAAAATAAATAACACAAGCTTTCGGCCGGGACTGATAGCGAAATACCAAGTATGCAACGAAATGTCCTATGGTTTGATAATAGATATATTGCAATCGGATAATCAAATTGTTTGCCTAATACAGCATCTCGAATGCGAATATTGTTTACAATACAACAGTTACAAACTCAAAACTGACAGTCAAGTTATTCGCATATCACACAAGAACTTGCAAACGAAAAAAACATACAACTTATGGAGTATATACGGAGATTCAGAAGAAAACTACTATATAAGTTTGAAATATGTAGATAGTTAGTAGGGAAATAAACTTGGAAATAAATTTATAATAAAATAAACAACAATCAAGAAGGTAGTGCAAACAACTTGAGATGTCACTTTAAACCTTTATATATACTTATTCGCTCTTTTCAGCCCAAAAAATAAACGATCAGAACCTAGTTCTGCTCAACGATGCCGACCTAGTTGAAATGGGGATAATCGAAAAAGGATCCTGTCTAACAATTCTTAACATAATAAAAAACTATAGTTCTGAAGCTAATCCGACCAAAGATAAAATTGATGAGACTTCCACTAATGTTCAAAATTTGGTAAACTTTCTACTATAATTACTGTAAGCGCTTGTCGTACTATACATATTTAACGTTTTCAGATTAACCGTTCGACATTCGAAGATGACGCAAAATTCCGAATGAAAATTTTGTATCCAATTTTGGATCAAGGGATCGTACCAGATAAGGACGGTTTAAATCATCTTACACGAGTCGCATGCAAGCAAATGGAGACTCAAATAATGGACGGTCAAAGGCAAGTAGAAAGTTTTATTTGTTACTCTACTAGTGCATCAAACTATGAACACTCCTTAAAGTGTGATAGAATGAATTGTTTACATTGAACCGCACGAGTCTCTCCGCTAGAGCAACCTTGCGGCGAAATGCGCAATGCCTATACATATTTATAGGGCTTACGGCCAATTTCTTTATCCTCGCTTAAATTTTAAACCGGGTTCACCAGTACGTTTAAACCTGGTTAAGACGTTAGGCGAGAATGAAGAAATCGGCCCTTAGTAGTCCTTCGAGCAAATATGCAGGTGATCTAACACTGTCTATGAGCAGAGAAAAGCAATGCCTTTCGTTGTGAAGCTTCTATTTCAAAAAACATCGTAGTCAATCAGTATCATGCATTATTACTTCATTGAGCCTATGAAACTATGAAGTATGCATAGTAATGAAGCACGGCCAAACAACTTCACTTCTGATTATAAATATAAAGAAATGTATGAAACACAGTACAAACTGCTAGAGGAAACCACATAGTTATCAGTTCTTCGCATCCTGATTTCAATATTGACCATTCTTTACACATCTTCAATCTGGTTCGATTTATAAACTTCGGCATAAGAACGTACATGCGTCTTTGACGGTGGTACTTAGAAAGCGTAATTCGTCATGTTCCGGCACAAAATTATAAAGACGACCGACGACGACGAATTATAATAACTTAAACATTTAAACCAACAGAATTTAAAGGTATACAATTTCTGTTTATAGCGAGCGTGTTTATTTGTTTACATATACAGTTCAATCGTAAATCGACCAAAGGGTCTAACTAAGCCGCAATGTCGTTGAATCGAGCAACAGCGATGCCAGATTTACAGACTGTGGACAGATTTGCTGCACTGAGAAACAAAAATATGCAGAATTAGCATACTTTCATTCCCGTCTCTTTTGCTGTAATTCTCGACGAACCTATGATTACGGCCTAAAAGCCAACCGTCAAAATCCACTTTGAATGGAAATTCCAGACAAACCGTTACTATTTGAACACAGCTCACAACAGTTTATGAAAGAGAAAACTTTTCTCTTTCGTTTACTACCAACATCTGTGATTGGCGTGTAACGGTTTGTCCGGAATTTCCATTCAAAGTGGATTTTGACAGTTGGCTTTTAGGCCGTAATCATATGTTTGTCGAGAATTTTCATGCATTTTCTAGCATATACTTCTAGTAAATATTCAATGAGTGGATAGACCGAATACGTCCAATGCACAAAATTTGCAGCAGAAGAAACGAGAGGCAGATCAAAAAGTATGATATCGGTGATTAAAAAAAAGTTCTGCGTATGCCTGGTCCAGACATTTACAGACTTTTAAAACAGTAATAAACTGACCGATTTTCTTCAGAAAATAATAGATGTGTCCCAGCATGCAAAGAATTACGAATCAAATACCGTTCATACTTTTACCATTTAGATTTTTTTTAAGAAATTTAGAACTTAATCTTTCACGGAATCTTTTTGGTCTTTTTCGGAGTAACGAACCAATGATCTCTAAATGCGCAGGTATCCTTCTGTTGATCAACAGCATGCGGCAGCTGTTCAAATCGTAAAATTATTTCCACAACTTAGTAATACGCGAGTCACACCAACTGCTCCTGATGAGGTTTGTTATTCTATGCTTATTTAATTTCTCTAATATAATTATAATTATTTTCATGCTAGTCATTTTTCTTTTGGCGCAACGGAGGCAAGGAAAAGGGTGCTCATACTGGCATGATATTTCATCGCATCCGGAATGTCATCAAACAGCTACCTGCAGGAAAACATAAATATAATCGAGGAACTATGCCTGTAGAAGAGTCCGTTTCAACTGAACTTGTAGAGCGGGCTTAATTGCTCCGAGTAATGCTTGCATCGGCATCAGTAGCAGAACATATTTGTGATGAAATGGACCGATGCTTTCCAGTCCTCAAACTGTTATTAAAAGAAAAGAAACCCGTTAATGATATCTTGGATATGTTTCCACACCTGTGTTCATATGAAGGATTGGTGGTAACATGTTTATTTTTTATTATTTACTATTTCACTTTATGGTATTCACGGAACATATGAATATTTATATCATATCACTTTTTCTAGATTCGTCAAATGTTTGAGAGATTGTATCCTAACAGAACAGAAGGTCTCAAAATCGAGGATGTCTTCTCTCAGTGTCTATCTTATTCACCGTCCAGATTCTCTAGAGTAGAAGATGGTGAGATATATTTTTTTTTACTTTAGCCCAAAGGTCTGTCATAAAATTTTAAATTTGTAAAACTATTCACAGATCACATTCGAGGATGCTTGAGAATAATTTCTCATATGCCAATTCGCGGACAAAAAAGAACGCTGGTAGGCTGTCCAACTGTAGGCGAAGAACATTCGGCTTCAATTTTAATTCGTTGGATTGGGGTAAATGCAATATAATATACATAAGGTTAGATGTAATGATTTTATATCATCATTAGGAGTGCTTAGATACATACGGGGCATCCCCCGCAACTGATTCCAAACTACACATGGTGTGCGTAGCAAGCCCGATGAAAAGAGGAAATTATGCCGTCATTTGTGAGAAAAAAGTTATATTCGAGACTAACAATTCTATTCATGCAGTGGAAATTTTATTCAAATGCTACGCAGTTCTCGGAGTGGAGGTGCCACCTAATTTTAGAATGTTTTGGGACTTTCTGGCATGTGCCATATATAATATAATTCCGCACAGTCAGAGGACAACTGTGAATAGACTCGTCCAAACTTTTATTGAAGTTTCCCGCGCACGTATTGACAACAAATAAAAGGACAACTTTTTTATACAATACTTACTAAAAACCATAAAATTTAATAGACAGAAGTTTCTTTAATTATTATTGTAAAAATATTCCATAAGAAAAGAAAGACTGCATTGTGTTGTATCCAAAACAAAATTTTGACGGCCAATTTCTTCACTGGATGTAAACCGGTTTAGTTCCAGTTCAAATGCAACAATCGATCATGAACCAATTTAAATAGGAATCGGTTGTTGCATTTCTTCTTACAGAAACCATTCAGAATTGCAAGTCATAATCCGGATGTTTCTTAGTAAAGTTCAGTCAGAAATGAGCCGGAATTCCGGCTGGCTCCAGTCAGTATTCCGGCTCCAGTGACACAACCTATTCTAACTAGAATCGGTTGTGTCACTGGAGCCGGAATACTGACTGGAAACAGCTGGAATTCCGGCTCATTTCCGGCTGAACTTTACTGGGTTTTAATGAAATATTGCACTCATAAATTGGGTAATATTCTACCCAAAAACTGAGGAATTACAACTGGCTTTGTTGTCTACTCAAAAATTGGGTAAGCTTCTGCTCATAATATGAGTAAAAATCGATCAATTTTTGGTTTTGTTGAAGTTCTACTGAACCCAAAATTTGAGTAATGTTCAACTCAAAGTCTGCGTAATAATTACTTAATTTTTGGTTTTGTTAAATTTGTACTGAACTCAAAATTTGAGCAATGTTGAACTCAAAATCTGAGTACTAGTGAAGCACTTTTGGGGTTAGTGTAGATAATATTGTACTCAAAAACCGAGTAATAATTACTCAGTTTTTGGTTCATGCTGGCTTACTCAAATTTGAGTAACTCCGGAATTACTCAATTTAAGGGTTGTTCCACTTTATCTGGAAATGGGTGGGATTAAACTCATTTTTGAGTAACTTTTTACGAGCGTGTTGAGCAAATTTTCTGGCAGAGACCGCTCTGCTAGATTTCTGTATACGCTTACCGGCCGTTACCTAATTTTGGGTAGAATCCTACCCAAAATGGACTAAAGTGCATCTCCTCACTTTTGGGTAACAAGCTTTGAACTTAAATTTTGGGTAGTGTGAGGACTACCCAAAGTTTGGGTTACAGATAACCCAAGCGTTGGGTACAGAGCGGGTAACCCAAAGTTTAAGTAACGATGAAATAATCCAAAATTTGAGTAACGAGCGGATAACCCAACATTTGAGTAACGCGCGGATAACCCAATATTTGAGTACTGAGCGGATAACCCAAAATTTGAGTACTGAGCGGATAACCGAAAATTTGAGTACTGAGCGGATAACCCAAAATTTGAGTAAAGAGCGGATAACCCAAAGTTTGTGTACTGAGCGCATAACCCAAAATTTATAACGAGCGGATAACCCAAAATTTCTGTAACGTTCGGATAACCCACAATATAGGCTTCCAATATATATTATATGGATGCTTGGCATTCGCACTAAGAACAACCATCAATATGGGTATCATTTGAAAAGTAGCCATTTGTAGAAGCTGTAAATTGATGATTGGCGCCATTTTGAAATTCAAGATGGCGGCTTTCGGTTACCACAAAACACTTGAAACTACCATAAATATGGGTGTCATTTGAAAGGTATTGATTAGTTGAAGGCGAAAATTGATGATTGGTGCCATTTTGAAATCCAAAATGGCGGCTTCCGGTTACCACAAAACACTTGAAATTACCATAAATATTGATGTCATTTGAAAGGTTTTGATTAGTTGAAGGCAAAAATTGATGATTGGTGCCATTATGAAATCCAAAATGGCGGCTTCCGGTTACCACAAAACACTGAAAACCACCATCAATATGGCTATCATTTGAACGGTAATAATTAGTAGAAGGCGAAAATCGATGATTGGCGCCATTTTGAAATCCAAGATGGCGGTTTCCGATTACCACAAAACACTAAAAACCACCATCAATATTGGGGTCATTTGAAAGGTAGTAATTGTTAGAAGACGAAAATTGATGATTGACGCCATTTTGAAATCCAAGATGGCGGCTTCCGGTTACCATAAAACACTGAAAATCACCATCAATATGGGTGTCGTTTGAAAGGTAGTAATTAGTAGAAGGCGAAAATTGATTATTGGCGCCATTTTGAAATCCAAGATGGCGGCTTCCCGTTACCACAAAACACTTAAAACCACCATCAATATGGGTGTCATTTGAAAGGTAGTAATTAGTAGAAGATAAAAATCGATGATTGGTGCCATTTTGAAATCCAAGATGGCGGCTTCCGGTTACCACAAAACACTGAAAACCACCATCAATATGAGGGTCATTTGAAAGGTAGTAATTGTTAGAAGGCGAAAATTGATGATTGGCGCCATTTTGAAATCCAAGATGGCGGCTTCCTGTTACCATAAAACACTGAAAACCGTCATCAATATGGGTGTCGTTTGAAAGTTAGTAATTAGTAGGAGGCAAAGATTGATGATTGGTGCCATTTTGAAATCCAAGATGGCGGTTTCCGGTTACCACAAAACACTAAAAATCACCATCAATATGGGTGTCATTTGAAAGGTAGTAATTAGTAGAAGATAAAAATCGATGATTGGTGCCATTTTGAAATCCAAGATGGCGCCTTCCGGTCACCACAAAACACTGAAAACCACCATCAATATGAGGGTCATTTGAAAGGTAGTAATTAGTAGAAAGTGAAAATTGATTATTGGCGTCATTTTGAAATCCAAGATGGCGGCTGGTAACAAAACACTTAAAACCACCATCAATATGGGTGGTTACCCCTCAGGTTTAAGAACAATTATTCACTAGTGGTCTATCCCCCATACGCTTGCTCATATGTCAGTGGCACCATAATTGCAAATGTGGCCATAGTCCCAACTACAAATATATTTGAAATGAATTAATCATCAACAAAAAACAAAAAAAAATGAATGCACAATTAAAATACTTGTCTCTTAGACAGCCAGAATTCTATATTATATTCCAGCCGGTATGACTAAAGTCAAATGGAATTGTAGTGGCTCGGAGCTCGGGTAAGCTACAGTCTTGTTCAAATGTTCCGTATTGCTCGATGTATCTGAAGTCAATAACCGAGATGACGTTGTTTCACCGGTGTTGACTATTGGAAGCCTCAGTTTGACATGACTGAATAGTTTCCTTAAAAAATGTTATTATATATACGTTATACCACAACCGATCATCTTAACCATACCTGAAGTCACCACGCAGATGCGAGGTCATCTAGAGGCAACCAAGGCCCATAGCAACAGGTGGAATATCGAAACAAGCCACGCGGCTCGCTACCAACGAGTTGCCGATCCACGAGGCAGCACGTCGAAGCCACGTGAACGGAATCGAACGACAGCAAGGAGTGCAGAGGCAGCAGAAATAATCTATAAAAAGTGGTAGAAATTAAATTAGTCTTATGGCGCTTTCGTTTGTTCTTGGTGCTACACAGGTGTAGTGCAAAAAAGAGATAGACTGATTACACTCAGGTTTGAATGAGTGTAGCACCGACTACACTGGTGTAGTGCAGAGTCAAAAACGAAAACGCCATTAGTTTATCTTCCAGTGTATCCACAAGTAATAGTGAATAAATGTCGTTTCCTTATTTACTTACCAAATATTTTGAGGAGAAAAATTTCTTCAATTATTTATTTGTTTTCCGTTCGTTGGCAACAAAAAGTGCAACTCGATCATCATCTGCAAAACGAAATGCGTCAGATTTTTAATTTTTAGTTTGTGTAATTTTGCAACATTTTCCCTTTAGATAGATTTAATAGGTGTTTGAAACAAGACGACCTAAAATGCACGGAATAAATTCTTCGATGCCGCACGCCATATTCTTTAGATTTGGAGTCACAGGACCGAATCAATTTTGCAACCCTGGGGGTATTGATGACAATGCTTTAAATATACGATTCGATTAATAGAATTAAATTACAGGACTAGATTTAAAATAATAAATATCCTTACATATCCAGCTGCTCCGCAAAACGATGCGAGGCTACCAAAATTTGTTTATATTTCTTTAACCGTATCCAGGCCTGCGTTGACGATTTTCGTTTTCTCAGTTTTCTCAAACCACTCAAAAGAAATATCAAACTGGGACGTCATCAAGCGGTAAGTGCGGTCAAATCTGAAGGGACATGAGCCACTCATTATAAAAGTGTTAAATGTACCACTATTTGCTATAACTTGTTCGTACGATTTACGTTTTGCCTTTCTCAATAGAAAACTGCTCTGAAAACCGTCTTTTCAACGGAGACCCGGAGGCTCGAGTGACATATACCATTCGATTCAGTCCGTCAATTCTCTGTGTGTATGTGACCACAATCTCACTCACTTTTCTCAGAGATGGCTGAACCGATTTTCATAAACTTAGTCTCAAATGAAACGTGCATCCTGTAGGCTGCTATTGAATTTATAATGGATCTGACTTCCGGTTCCGGAGTTACAGAGTGAAGAGTACGATCACGCAGAAAATGTTGATTTTAAAAAATTCTGTAATGAATGTATAAAGGTGAAAACTTTTTCAAACTGGTGCCACATCTACTTAGATTTGTAGTACTAGGTCACTAACAGCCATTCAAAGTCTCTTTGGTCACATTGGCCACCATCGTCGGTTCCGGAAGCCCCGGCGGAAGTATCCAAATTTAGAATTACAGTCTCATTGGTTTTTCGGAGATTCGACCAAACTTGGTCTCAAATGAAAGGTGTTTTATCCCCGTAAATGGCTATTAAATTTCATCTCGATCCGATTTCCCATTCCAGAGTTATGGGTTGTGGGGTGCGGTCACTAAGCAAAATCTGTTTCAAATCGAATATTCTAGGGGAATTGTATTGACCATTAGAAGGTAGAAATTGAGCAGCTTCTAGTGCTGCGAGGGAAGCTCCTATCTTTATGAAAAAAGAATTCGTGTTTCTTAACATCACTGTTTTCAAGGAAAAATAGTTTTGAAACCCTACATGCACTAGGAAAACTTTGGGAATGAAAGGGTTAAAAGCAATAGATAGATGATTTGAAAAAAGGAAGAGCGTCAGTACGATGATTTCCATTTCACCGAATGCTAGTTTACGAAATGGATGATTCTAGAAACATAGTTATTTTTAATGGTACTATCGAAGTACTTAGAAATATAGGGAAGATCCGATATTATCAGCCACCGATATTGTCTGTGCCTGATTCAGTCTACCCCCGATTTTGTCAGTGCATTGACCCCATTCTGTCACCTCTTGCATGAAAATTTGTTTGATGGGCTCTATCTAACAAGCCAAGTCAATCGTCTTAGATTTCAAAATGGCGCCAATCGTCGATTTTTGGCTTCTACTAATCAATACCTTTCAAATCACAACCATATTGATAATGGTTTTTGATGTTTTGTGGTAACCGAACGCCGCCATCTTGGATTTCAAATGGCTCCAACCGTCAATTTTCGCCTTCTACTAATTACTACCTTTCCAATGACACCCATATTGATGGTGGTTTACGGTGTATTGTGATAACCGAAAGCGGCCATCTTGGTTTTCCAAATGGAACCAATCATCAATTTTCGCCTTCTTCTAATAACTACCTACCATTTTGGGTGTGATTTTCAGTGTTTTGTGGTAACCGGAAGCCGCCATCTTGGATTTCGGAATGGCACCAATCATTAATTTTTGCCTTCTACTAAACACTACATTTTAATTGACACCCATATTGATGATGGTTTTCAATATTTTGTAGTAACCGGAAGTCGCCATCATGGAACTCAAAATGGCGCCAATAGGGATCTTTAATTTGGAAAAATTATGTCAGTGTTTCATATGTACTGATAGCGGGTGTCCTCACGAGTACACTCATATCATTCTTAAACCTTAATTATTCTTTTCTGATTTTTAAATTTAAAAAAACCAAATTAAATTCAACCAACAAACTGACAGTTGTTCTACTAAATGACGTATCTGCAATTATCTCGTTCACCTCATTGTCAACCGGGTCAGCACCCCACGCGGCATGATCTGGTACTTTTGCAATCCGCTAGCAGCCTGCCATCCCAAGTTTCATCTGCAAACTATGGTAGATCTGATAAGGCAACCTATAGAGCTGTGCAAGTCGCATGGGTTTGGATGTGTTATTGTCTTAAAAGGAAACAAACTAAAACATGTTTTTTCAATAGTTTTTGGCCTAAAATTGAAAAAGGACTGAGATATTAACTCACGGTACTAATATGCATCAGAAAATGCCATGGTTTTCAGTGTTTTGTGATAATCGGAATCCACCATCTTGGATTTTTAAATGGCTCCAATCATCATTTTTTGCCTTCTAATAAACACTACCTTTCAAATGGCACCTATATTAACGGTGCTTTTAAGTGTTTGGTTGTAACCATAAACCGCCTTCTTGAATTTCAAAAAAACGCCTATCTTCAATTTACGTCATTCAGAAACTTCCCAACTGCCATTGACCAAAAGGAAATGTTACCCGAAAATTCAAAAAAAAAAATATCTGAAAGTAAACGCAACACTTTTTGGTTCTAATCACCTACATTTTTTAGGTGAGCACGCGCAGAAAAATAATTATTAAAGTCGAATAAAATGAGGGTTAAAACAACAAATTTATCAAATTGTTCAGTGTTCAATAAAAAATGTTTGTTAATTTAAATAAAACAATTGTTGAAATAACTCTGAATAATTTATTGGGTCAAACATGAAAAAAAGTTGAATCAAAAAAATGTTTTATTGATCTCATCATAACAACAATCGAAACAAAAATACAAATTTGTTGTTTCAATAAGTCCGTTTGGTTGCTTTAAACAATACAAATATTTGTATCAATACATATCAAACATTGAAATGAAAAAAAAACTATTTTATCAATTCAAATTGTACATTTCGTTGTTTTAAATATAAGAAACGTTCAAAATAATGGTTTTGAAATGTTGAGTCAACACCAATTTTGTTGCAAAATGTAATTATATTTGTTGCAGGGCATATAATTTCAACCATTTCTCCTTCACCTGGTACATTCGCATCAACTTCAGTAGTAACAATCGGTATATTTTCCGTGACACTATCGAGTGTCTCCTGTTCATCTGCAGAATTCACTTATTCTGGGCCAATTTCAGTAGCATCTATAAGGACTATTTAAGCAAGAGAAAACATCGCCACTGTCGCTGTAGCCTGACGAATATCTCGTACTACTAGAACTGTGTCTTCTGCAGAGTTATTCTATAAAATGAAGTTGAAAGCAAGCAAGACTTTATGGATGCGATCGTCTCTGTTCTATTCTTTGATGCGTCGAAAAATCTAACAGCAGATTTTTCGTAGCATTCGTTGTACCTTCAAATGAATAAATTGTTCTCAACTCATTGCGCAAGACTAAATGATAAGTAACTTACCACTGAAGAATTTTGTTATGTTTAGAACCTTCGGCATAGCGACGGCCTACTCGCGTAAGACCATTACTTCCGCGGGATGCTTTTGCTCAGTTAGTTCCTCGGTCAAATGCTCGCTTGATATCGACTTCGAACGACTCAACGAATCCGGCAGTAATGCCAACTTGACCTTTGTTGCTATTGAATCCAACAAATCGCTGGAGAGTATATTTTCTTTGGGATTTTGTTTTCGATGTAACGCATCAAAAACAAATTACTTTCGATCGCTTCAGAATTCGATTGTTTGTCGCACGTGTAAACAACGTTCTTATTAGTTAGAACAAACTTTTATCTCTTTGTTTCAATCCAGCAAGGATTGTCGAACTAATACAGGAAGACTTTTGGAATCAATCAGACGCATGTTTATGCTTCAATCACTGATTTATTTGAAATAAACAATAATTTGGTTGATCTTCGAAAAACACAGATAACAAAACCTGTAAGATTAATGTAATAGATATTTTGGTTGATCCAACCCAAAAATCCATTTTAGTTTAATAAATTCCTGGATTTAAAATGAAAATTTTATCTTGATTAAAAGTGAAGAAATAATTTGTGGAATTAAACATAGATAATTCTTTTTCGTGCATTTAGTCACTTTTTCCCATCTTACGATGACCGTCGTCACTCAAAATGATTATTGGAATCGCTCTGCCAGGTGACTTCTGTCACCTTGGGTGACTATAGTCACCTAAGTGACTGCGGTGATCGCTTTTTCGCTCTCACCTCACCAAACTAGGCGAGGTGACGCGTCATAACGGTGATAATACATTATTCTGTTTTTTAAATTTTAAACTTTTGTTTCATTAAACCTTTAGTAACATTGGAACCTTTGTTATTTTCAATCATTTGCTATATTCGACCTTTTATCATTCAACATTTCGTCGCATCTTTTAGAATTACCCCGTTTACTAAATTCACACCGCTTGAGGTTTTTGCCTGCTTTTGATCAATAGACTCGAATTAGAATTGTTGCAGCCTGGAACATTTGGCATATAATTGCCAAACTGTATCGCTTTGTAGCTGCTATTGTTACTAATTACTTTAACCTGCGTGTGTCAGGGGCAACAAATGTCAATCTAATGGGCCCATCATATGTAAGAACGAGAAAATATTTAATCACCGCTAGCCGCTGCCATTGCCCTCTAATAGTTATATTCTATTTTAACTCTAGCGATATGCATTTCAGACATTTCCAAAAAATATGAATCATCAACGTCCCATCATGAGTTCAATGTGTCTTTCGAGGTCCGATCGGGTTTCGGAATGATGCGGTGGCCGCTATTTAAGTACTATGAGCAACTCAACATGAACCCACAAGCAAAAAATAAACAACGTTTCAGTACTCACCGACTCATGTTTTAGATCCAGCGCTAATTGCTTTATCCTACGCTAAGGCAAAATGCATAGCGAAATTCATAAGATTCATCTTATGATGACTAGAAAAGTAACAAAACTATGATTTCATAAGATTAATATGGAAAACATACGACTTGTATGATTACCTTTACATTTTACAATTTATTGCATATGTCAGTCGTTCGAGTTTCAGCATCTTATGATTCTCATAAACATAAGAGAAATGTATGATATTGTCTTATGATAATTCAAAGATGCCTTATGGAACATGAAATCATTGCAAACCGATTTGACCAAATAAATGCCGTTTCATAAGATAATCTTATGATTTACATACGTGCTGCTTGTGGCTAAAAATTATACGATATTCATGTGAAATTCGCTGTATTTTTTGCCTGAGTGTAAGTTTCTAGGCTGAAATAAATTAATCATTAATTTTAGTTGAAATTATTGCATTATGCATTATAATTACCATTCTTTTCCAGAGCCACTTCATGCAATTTGATTCACAACAATAACAATGGCTGTCAAAAACATTACCTACTACTTTGTTTGAAATGGACTACCCAAAATATAAGTACAAAGCGATGAACTTGAATTTGAGTAGACGTCATTATTCAATTCCTACCCAACACGAAGTTCACAGCGACCAACTCAAATTATGGGTAATCGCCATGTTCAAATTTCTACCTAATTTTGGGTTGCCCATGTATAAACTTTCCAGTGAGCAAATTTAACCCAAAAAATAGGTAACTTTGATTTTCAGTGTATAAGTCTTGGTTTGGTAGCCCTGTCAGATTTCTGCGCGTATCCTGTCGGGTTAGTTGAGCTAGGACGAACTCGGTTTCGCTCGCAGAAAATGGCAAATTTTGACAGGAACCGAGCAAAACCCTGGCATAACTCGGACATAAACTGTGCAAAGATACTGGCACCCGGTCAGCGTGGCAAGCAGAAAGCTAGCAAAAGTTGAGCAAAGCGAAATTGATGCTGGCAGAGTTTCTGCGAGCATTTTGCGGGATTTGTGCGCGAATTCTGGCAACGAATTCGCTCAAATGCATCAACCGTTTCTGACAGAAGCGGTTAAACCAACCGATGCTGCTCACTTTTATCCAGAATCCAGCCAGAAATGTACGGCCAAAATTTCTGCACGCTTCCTGCCACATCCCTCTAAGAACGGTTGGTTTCAAAATCGTCCAATGAAGGACGTTCGTTGGACCAATTTGGACAACGTCCAAATAACCGTTCAACGAACGTCCATCGTTGGACCCGTGTTGAACGATTTTGAAACAATTTTTTGGACTTCTCAGTGGGATCTTTGTCAGATGTTTTGCTAACGGTTTCGAAGGTAGTTTGGATATCTAAACCAGGTGCGCTACTGTCGTCATGTTTTTTGTGGCTGAGTGCTGCTCACTTTTATCCAGAATCCAGCCAGGAATGTACGGCCAAGATCTCTGCACGCTTCCTGCCACATCTTTGTCAGATGTTTTGCTCGATTCGTGCTAAATTCTACCAGGTACGACCCGGTCAGCGTGGCAAGCAGAAAGTTAGCAAAAGTTGAGCAAAGCGAAATTGATGCTGGCAGAGTTTCTGCGAGCATTTTGCGAAATTTGTGCGAGAATTCTGGCAACGAATTCGCTCAAATGCAACAACCGTTTCTGACAGAAGCGGTTAAACCAACCGATGCTGCTCACTTTTATTCAGAATCGAGCCAGAAATGTACGGCCAAGATCTCTGCACGCTTCCTGCCATATCTTTGTCAGATGTTTTGATTCGTGCTAAATTCTACCAGGTAGGAATTTCCAGGATCTTTGCACACTTTATGTCCGAGTTATTCCAGGGTTTAGCTCGGTTCCTGTCAAAATTTGCCAGAAAACGCGAGCGAAACCGAGTTCGCCCTAGCTCAACTAATCCAACAGGATACGCGCAGAAATCTGACAGGGCTGCCAAACCAAGACTTACAGAAATCTAGCAGAGCGGTCTCTGCCAGAAAATTTACTCACTGGGGAATTGCCAGGATCTTTGTACAGTTTATGCCCAGTAAAGTTCAGCCGAAAATGAACTGGAATTCTGGCTGGTTCCAGTTCGTCCACGGGCTCCAGTGACACAGTCAAGCTAGTCGGGAACCGGTTCGGACTTTCAGTTTGAATTCCGAGGGTCTGCCCCAAAATGAAAAAGAGCGTGTCCGGATAAGAATAAGAAGAGTGGCAGATTTGACAAACGCAAAACAGATTCAAGATAATCTGCATAACACAGAGAATAGACATCCATGATCGAACAAAAATATTTAAAAAACGTGTGTAAACATTTGAATTAATATACGAAAAACACTTGCGCCGCCACACCAACCTATCCCAACTATCCGTCAAATCGATTCCGGAACCGGTTCGAAATCCTGGATGGATTCAGCATAGAATCTAGCTCAAAGAAAACAACCGATTCCGACTCTATCGGTTGACGCATTTGAGCTGGAATTCATGCTGGAAGTCCGAATCGGTTCCGGACTAGTTTGACTGGGTAGATGAATAACCGCTGTCAATTCTGTCGCACTCAGCCACAAAAAAACATGACGACAGTAGCGCACCTGGTTTAGATATCCAAACTACCTTCGAAACCGTTAGAGATTTTACACAAGTTGAATGCTGAAGATGGACGTCTGTTCTCTGTGCTATAAGGTTTAACTACAGATAACAGACGTTTAGGCTCGATTTGAATCGTGTGTAAATATCCGCTTCTGAGATTCCGAATAAATCAGATCCCACTGAGACGTCCAAAAAATTGTTTCAAAATCGTTCAACACAAGTCCAACGATAGACGTTTGTTGAACGGTTATTTGGACGTTGTCCAAATTGGTCCAACGAACGTCCTTCATTGGACGATTTTGAAACCAACCGTTCTTAGAGGGATGTCTGAAACACGTTTGGCAAACGTTTGTAGATTTGTAGTGATCGATACAATGCAGTTAGAGTGCAGCTGTCAAACACGTATAGCAAACAGTTGCGCAGATGGCAATAGTGAAACACGGATTTCCAACGTTTATTAATTTGAAAGTTTACACAGGTTTTTGAAAATTTTTTGTTCTAGCCTAAATGTCTGTTATCTGTGGTTTAACCAAAGATGCTTTAGAAAAAACATGGTTATAAAGTAATTCTGTCAAACCAAAAACTATGCTGCTTCTTAAAAATACAAACAGTGTCAAACTTTCAACGAATTGCAAATCTTATAAAAATACTATTTTACCCGTCGGAAACAATTTGTGTTGAATTGTTCCCGGCCGGATTTCTGTGTGGAAAGTTTTAAAATCCCGTGATGTTTCCCGAGGTTTACACTTCAGGAAAACTGTCATTTTTGTGTAGACTCATTTCCTGTCACGGGATTTGAAATCCCGAGCTCCATTTAAAATACACAGGGGCCCAAATCCCGTGACACCACTGAAAAAAATCCAAACGTTAATTCTATTTGCTTCAAACAGCTTAACATTCATATGAAGAAGAAATGCTATTGTTATCACGCGCACACATACCTTCTATGTGTCAACTGTATAAACTATGTATGCACACACATAAGTTATATGTGCATATTGTTATAGAATGGGGTTTTATGTGCCTAATAGTTATGAAATGTGAATGTAAGATTAATATTTTTTGTAAATACACACATTAGGTTTATGTGCCAGCAAATAGTGTCTATGTGCCTCCGTTAATTGCAAAAATCTATGTGTAAAATCAATAGGCATAACGTTTACTTTTTTTGAGTGACGTTTTCCGAACTGTAAACTTAAACAAGAAATGTAATCAGCTGATCAGAAACGTCTCATGGATTGCCTAGAACGACCCAGTCACCTAGCCCTGGCAAAAGTCAGTAGAAGTTGAGCAACGCGAAATTGAAGCCGGCAGAATTTCTGCCAGTGTTTTGTGCGAGAGTAGCTTTGTTCCAGTAAACGGAAGTCACTCCGGAGCAAACAGAAGCAAAAACTACTTCTTGAAACAATTTTTTGGACTTCTCAGTTGGTAGGCTAATGAAACTTTGTTCTAGGCTACCCAGGCTACCTGACGTAACTTACCGTTTACTATAAAAGTAGAGTGGGTGAAATAAATCGTTGTCAGAAGGTATTCCGGTCCCAGTGACGTACAGTCGTGATTCGCTGGTTGGGCCACACCTATGTCCAACTAACGAATTTGATTCGTTAGTTGGACCGACTGACAGACACAGATAACAGACGTTTAGGCTAGAACAAAATTTCTTCAAAAGCCTGTGTGAACTTTCAAAGTGATAAACGTTGGAAATCCGTGTTTCACTATTGCCATCTGCGCAACTGTTTGCTATACGTGTTTGACAGCTGCACTCTAACTACATTGTATTGATCACTGCGCCATCTACAAACGTTTGCCAAACGTGTTTCAGACGTCTGATTTATTCGGAATCTCAGTAGCGGGTATTTACACACGATTCAAAACGAGCCTAAACGTCTGTTATCTGTGTGACAGATGTCACAAACTCTCCAAAGGAGACATTAGGAATGTAATTGCATCTATTCACATCTCTAATAAATGTCAGATTGATTGTCAAAGTAAATTTGACATAAGATTTTGACATTCGGATGCTTTTTAGTTGGACAATGGACAACTAAAAAGCGGTCCAGTTAAAAAGTGTCCAACCGGCGAATCACGACTGTATATGCCATTTCTAATAAGAACAGATTGTGTCACTGGAAATGAATCGGAATTCTGGCTGGTTCCAGTTCGCATTCCGGCTCCAGTGATTCTATCGGTTGTGTCACTGCAGCCGGAATACGAACTGGATCCAGCCAGAATTCCAGTCATTTCCGACTGAACTTATCTGGGTAACTATTGTGCCTTGCAGGATAATCGCTCGATATGCGATTATATGAAAGCTCAATTGAGATAGGCGCGTGACAGCCGCCTATATAAATTCATAGGCAGCTTTTTCCTTGAAACTTTCGAAAAGCACACAGCTGGCAGAAAAATAAAGCTCCACCGAAATCTCCTTGCGGAGCAACTGCGGCTATATTTGATGCGCCTTTCAGACGCCCGCAATGTGAGATTTTATTATAAGCGCGACAATACAACCAACCAGAATTCCGGCTCACGTTCCAATTCAATTTTACTGGGTTGTCTGCACATCTGGCATCCCTGCGACGAAGTGATGATGATCTACACCGAGCAAAATTTACATTGAATTTCCATAAAAACGTCTTATGACTTTCAGACATAAGGATTTTAAATGGATTTTATAAATCTGTCTTATGATTTGGAGGGGAAATTTTCCAAATCCATCTCTTATTATTTTCATAAGACAGTCTTATGAAATTTATGAAAATGTCCGAATGAACGCCATAGGTGCCCATTTATGAAAATTGCTGACATTTATAAGTAGAAAACATAGTAGAAATAACGATTTCCATAGAACAGTCTTATGAAATTCATTACAATGTTCGAATGAATGCCATAAGTTTTTTTATTTATGGATATTATTGTGCATTTATATAAAAAAAGAACATGGCTGACATTTCTCGAGCATTTTTAGTAGACAAAAAATCAACAGTAAAAATCAACCTTCAGAGGATATTAGGTTTTACACCAACCGACATAACCCCACAAAATGAGCCGGATAAACTTCGTTTAACAATTCTCGGTGGTTTGTTTACATGGGAATTACGTGAGTTTGAATGTAACAGATGGCCACCCGTTGCACTCCAACCCACGCAACTGACAAAGTAAACAAATCACTGAGAATTGTCAAACATGAACGTCATTCCTCATGAGTTCATTCGTGTGGTCATCTTGTAGAACTCAATTCGGGACAAATTAACCGCCAAGTATAGATCCCTTCAGAAGATTGAAGAGAAAACTCTCTTTAAATATTAAAATTTGTACATAATGAGCAACGCTTCGTCAATATTTCTTGGGAAACTGGGCTTAGACAACTGGGAAACTGGACTTGACAACTGAATGATAATGATTGTTACTTCTCAAATGATTTTGATTATTATAAAATACGCGTCAGACACTAATTATATGCACAACTTATTTCATTTCAAATAATCGGATATCTTCTGTAAAAATCATAACCATGTAAACAGATTTAATGCTCACAGTAATTTATTCAATAACATAAAAACAATTTAAAATTGTTGCAATTTGACTGAAAATCTCACTTCTTTTGTTTCAAACAGCGGTAATCAAAAAGTGCTGAAACTATTAACTCCTGGTCGGCCGTCCAGGCCAGTACTGAATTCATAAGAAACAATTATGAACTTTTCACAAAAGTGACGTTTATGAAAAACAAAACACAATTTTATAGAATCAATAACAGATCTTATATGGGTTTCATCAGAAAAACTTATGAAATTCTTAAAGGCATATATTGGAGCGAAGTCATAAGACTGTTTTATGAAATACATTATTTGTACGTCTATGGAGTGCATGAATAAAGATCAATGAATTCATAAGTCTGCCTATGACATCCTAAAGCGTTCAATGACATCGTCAGAAGGTTGGTGCATATGCCGAGACTTATGAAATTCTCAGATGCTTTTTGCTCAGTGTACTAATCCCTGTTGAAAACGACATACCCCCACTCGACCAATGTTGCCAAAATATTTGTTTTGTTTCGGTCGTATATTTGTTCTGATTAAAATATTCTATATTATTTACCAATTTCATGCTTCTGGAAAAATCATAGATTTAGTCTTTATATCCGCATTCAAACGATCATAACGTCTCTTTCCATCGGAATACAGCAAAACAAAATAATATATATTCGTTGTTGGACATTACGAAAAATATCTTCATGCCTCTTCATTTTTGTAAGTTGTTTTCTGAGTCAAGCAACCTCTGCCACAAGAATAATCTTCTCTGTTCGGATTTATTTTAAATATTCTAAAACTACTTTTCTGCAAGGTTTAATTTTTGTTTTGGAGCAATGTATAGGTTTGTTCCAGTACTACATGTGATCATTTTTGTAAAATTCAACTGTATTGATAATACCAAAGGAAGAACAAGAAGCGACTTGCGACTTTCCGCATTATTCCGCACACAGAACAGAATCCATGATAACCGCGCTACCTGATCTCTCGGGAACTTCAGTTCTGGATAATATGTTTGATTTCGATGTTATAGAAAGAAAGCGGTATCTCGAGAAAACAAAAAAATCAACACAGTTAACAATCGTCGTTTCATGTTTGATATAACAATATGACAACACTTCCAAGCAGCCCTTTAGTACTTTTAGTTTCCAAGCTGAATGTTTGCCTATGTCACTTTCGTCCAATCACGAGCTGGTTCAGAATTGGTTCAAAAATAGGGGACAGAGCTGGCGGATCCTATCCTAGATGATGATGACAATCTATAGATGACACTACCCAAAATTTAAGTTCAAAGCTTGTTACCCAAAAGTGAGGAGATGCACTTTAGTCCATTTTGGGTAGGATTCTACCCAAAATTAGGTAACGGCTGGTAAGCGTGTATATGGTCTCTTCAGTATTACCTGCAAAAATTAGTCCCAGTGGCCAGTAGTTCAGTTGAAATAAATATATGAATTATAATTTGAATCACCACACCTATGACGGAGTTATCCACCCGGCTGTTAATGCCGGGATCCTGCCGGTGCTGTTTGTTAGAAGAAGGCGAAATGTTTTGCATCCTTGATACGATGGATGAGTTCGAAAGTACCATTTGTGACTTAATCAAAGATTGCATCGGAATAACGGTAATCTGTTTATATTAATTTTGTTACAGTATCAGAAGAAATTGGAAGTACTCTGGAGCAAACAGGGAAATAAAATGTTTCTGTATTATCTTCTTTCTTTTATCTGTTACCAAACAGAAGTAAGCAGCAAGTTTTGTTTTGCTCCGGAGGAACTGGGAGCATGAAACGTGTACTGTAACAAACCTATTTTTCTTGATGTACCATTTTCTATGTCTGTTTGCCTTTTATAGATAATGGAAAATGATAGTTTTTCAAGGAGCATCTGTAACGCTTGTTTCAATGATCTATCTACAGCAGTGCGCTTTCGACAGCGCTGCTTGAAAACCGAAGACATTCTGCTAAATACACAAATAGATATTGGAAAGTCAGAAATGAAAGAATTGACCGATGAAAGTCGAAAATCACCACAAAAAATAACTTTGGAAGAGAACGAACACAAAAATAGCGAAACTGGTTCATCATCACAACAAAAAAGTACAACAATCGATATCGGTCACGATAAATTAGCAGATCGACCGGCGGTCAAGCTCCGAAGACCTCGCACCGGTGGACCACACAAATGTGACATATGTGGTAAGGTGTTTACCAGAGCCAGTTATCTTGACAAACATTATCGGATACATACCGGCGAACGACCCTACAAGTGCAGTATTTGTCCTAGAGCGTTTGCTACCAGCGCTAACTTTAGAAATCACGAGCGTCTTCATACCAACAATAGACCACATAAATGTGATCTGTGTGACAAACGATTCATCAGCAACAGCCATCTAAAGGAACATAAACGTGCTCACACCGGTGAACGACCCTATCCGTGCGATATCTGCGGGAAAGAATACTCTTCAAACAGTCATCTTATGTATCATCGAGCTATCCACACCGGTGACCGGATATTTGAGTGCGACTTTTGTGATAAAAAATTTGTTTTGCGGAGTAAACTCAACACGCATATGGTGACGCATACGAATGAGAAACGGTTTCAGTGTGATGTTTGCGGGAAAAAATTCAAACACAAAGATTACTTAAAAAGTCACGTGCGTATCCATGCCGGCCCGCAAAAGTGTGACATATGCGGGGAAGAGTTTCTTAAATTTACCCCGTTTGAGCTGCATCGAAAATTGCACAAAGAGGAAGCACCGCAGAAAACATAGAACCAGAGCTTTGCTTATCGATTATGTAATTTGAATTCAGTTATTTGAAGGGTATATTAAATGTTTATTTTTATGTTTTTACTGCAACCAGTACGCGAATTTCATCATTTTAATAGCCTACTTTGTACAGCTACACATTCAAAATTGAAGGTTAAATCTCTTTCGCAGTTTTCGCTTCACAAGTAAGAGTAGCGGTCATGGTCTCATCTCTTTATGTTCATTTCTAGTTATTTTTCGTCGGCCTATTTCCCTACGGCGGTCACGCTTACCATTCAACCACCCGCACCATCATTAACTCATCTCGAACCATATTAATTTCTTCTATCAACTTGAATCGTCAATCAATTCAAATTCGAAAGATATCGAGTAATTGTGCACTGGAGCTGGCTCAAAGAAGCCATGGTCTGAAAAAGTAGCAACAGTCGAGAGAGCAGTTTGAATAAAATCAAATGACTGAGCGAGTTAAAAGATATCAAGAAAACCAGCCCAAATGCCACATCATGTTCAACGTGAGCAATTTTTGCCTTTTTCGCTTCTACCGAAAATGCTGTGCACCGTAATCAACTGATCGTTTGACTTGGGAATCGATTGTAGCAAATTGAAAACGACCGCTTTTTCATCGAATTTTACTCCAGCGGACTCCAGATCTCGAATATTCCTTTCGAACGTTATTATGTGCTCTTCCAGCGAACGAGCAAGTAGAAGATTCCAGCAACTCCTTTCTTTTCAAATAGCCGCTCTAATGTATTCCATATCTCTTTCATGGACGCATTCCCTTTGATGAAATCGCCGCTAAGCCGCCGCTTTTTTGGATCAGGGCCGGATTTGCCTTTGGTGTCCTGTTGTTTCCGCCATTCACGCAGTATTTCCTTCTCTTTTATTTCTACGGTATCTTCTGCCAAATTGACAAACTACTTTTCTTCCGCTAGACTCTTCAAGGTGTGCTTCCATCCGGTAGCTCCGGTTTGAGAAGTTCGTGCCGTCGAACAGGTATACGCGATGCGTCCTCTCTTCATCCATCGCTGCTTCGTTTCCGGATGACTTCCGTTTAAAATTTCGTTTCAGGCCGACCGATCGCGTGATTTTCACCTTGCTCGTGAAAACATTTTCTTCGCGAGAAAAAGACCGGACGGCGTCGATGATTCGTCCTTTCGGCCAACAATTTCTTGGAAGTGTCTCGTCCACCAACACGACAATGTCTCCCACTTCTATGGGTTTCGCCGGACAAAACCATTTTGTTCTCCTCGTTAACGTTGGCAGGTAGTCAGCTATCCAGCGTTTCCAGAACCTGTTTGCGTAGACCTGCGACATCTTCCATGTGTGCTTCAGGGCGTAGCTACTGTCTTCGAATGTGACCGGTGGCTTAGAACCGTCTGATGACGGTCTAGAATTGATAATTAGTTCGATTTCTGCCAACATGTTTCTTAATAGTTCATCGGTAGGTGTGCGTGTGAGTTGTAGGTGTTTCAAGGCTTTCTTCACTGACTGAACGAGGCGTTTCCATGCGCCACCAAAGTGCGGAGAAGCTGGCGGGTTGAATGACCATTTTGTATCCGTTGTAGTGAAATGTTCCATCAGCTTGTTCTGATCTATCTACTGTAGTGCCTGTTTCAATTCACAGCTTGCACCAACAAAATTCGTTCCGCGATCGCTAAATATCTCCAAGGGGGAACCTCTTCTGGCTATGAAATTCCTAATGGCCAAGATGCATGAATCTGTTATGAGGGTGTGCGCAATTTCGAGGTGTATTGCTCGAACAGTGAGACAAGTAATCAACACACCCCAACGTTTTTCGGTGCGTCTGCCAACAGCCACGTGCATCGGCCCAAAATAATCAATGCCTACATATGAAAACGGCCGACAAAAGGCTTTCAACCGCATTGGTGGTAGAGCGGACATTTCAGGGACGGCTGGTTTTGCCTTGTGGATTTTGCAAAGCTGGCATCTCTTACGAACACGATTATACACCGAACGAAATTTGGAAAATAGAACCGACGCTTGATTTCGTTGAGCGCCGTCTGCTGGTTCATGTGGCAGTATCGTTGGTGAATGCTGGCGATAATAAGATCCGAAACTGGATGGCACTTAGGCAGCAATATCGGGCGTTTCGTACACTCTTCCACAAATTCGCAAGCATCTATGCGACCTTTCATGTGAACTAACCCATCTACCTCAAGAATTGGGCTAAGCTTGTACAATGAACTATTTTTGGGCAACACGTTCTTCCATGGCAATGGATTAGATTTCCTTAAGTGTTGAATCTCTCTGGCAAACTCGGAATCTTGAACGAACTTAAGTATAGTCAGCTCTGCTTCTTTTAGCTCCTCATGGGATAGTGGACCGCTTTCAACAGGTTGTTTGACGATTTTCTTGTGTATATTAGCTGGGAATCGTTTCACAAAAGCCACATGACGTAGCAACCGTTTCCATCTGGAAAATTTCTCCCATTCGAATATCGCACGTTCTTCGAAGTGATGTAGTACTTTTACACGTTTTTCTTCTATTGTCACCAAATTTTGATATATTTTCAGGCCAACCTTCTTTGGGGCCCCACAGGAATTCCAGTCCACGAAACCTACGACTTGTAGGATCCAGTTCCGGTAACTTTTGCCATTTTGTAGCCTCGTCCGCAACGTTCAATTTTGATGGGATCCAGTTCCATTCATGTGGTTCCGTCAACTCCAACATCTCACTGATTCGTACCGCTACAAACTGGCTATATTTCCGGTGATCAGAGTTTAGCCAACAAAGAACATCTAGTGCATCCGTTCAAAAGAATCGTTGCGTAGGTTTTAATTTGTGCGACTCCGTGATGCTGTTCGCCAAGCGGGCGCCGATTACTGCTGCCTGCAGTTCCAGTCTGGGTATTGACACAAATCGCAGTAGAGCTACTTTTGTTTTTGCCCCGACTAGTGCACATTCCACAACGCCACCTTCTTCGAAACGCAGACAGCATACCGCAGCAACTCCATTCTCAGACGCATCAACGAAGACATGGAGCTGAATCGAATTTCGTTCACTGATGCTACTCCTCATCCGGTAACATCTGGGCACCCTAACCATCTCTACGGATGAACTTGCACCCAGGTCAACCATTTCTCCCGTTGTTCACTGTTGATTGGCTCGTCCCAATTCACACCGCTACGCCATATTTCCTGAAGCAATATCTTCAGAAACATAAGAAGTTTGCCAAGAATCCCAAAGGATCATAGATCGTCATTAGCGTGCTTAAGATCTGCCTCTTTGTCGGAATAATATGACCGTTAAGTAGTTCCGCGTTAATCCTTGGGGATACTTTGAAGGTGAATGAATCAGTAACAATACACCACCACAAGCCCAGAACTTTTTCTGTCCCCATCTCGCTCAACAGATTCATACTTTTTACACTTGGTGTCGCTCGCAACTCCCGCAGTACTTGATTTGAGTTTGACAGCCAGTTGCGTATTTCGAAACCAGCCTCAGCATGGACGAACTGGACCTCTTTCGCCAACTCTATCGCCTCTTCTTCCGTTTCCACACTAGTGAGCATATCATCGACGTAATGTTCCTTCACTATCGCTTCAGCTGCTCTTGGAAATCGGTCCTGGAATCGTTGTGCATTATGGTTTTTTACACAGCCTTATTCTGCATTACGACGGATCACATTTTCGAACGAATGTGGTTCGATCGAAGCAGGCTCCCGTTTGATTTTGGTGTCGTTATTGAGAATGCAAATCACATTCGTTCGAAAAAGCGATCCGTCGTAATGCAGAATAAGGCTGACATACTGCGCGCAACTCGGCGAACACGTTGCCCCAAATATCATCACCTTCATAGCAGAAACGTCTGGATCACGGTCAAGCTCACCGTTTCGCCGTAGAAATCTCAGACATTGTTGGTCATTTTCATTCATCATCACTTGTAGGAACATTTCCCGTATATCCCCGGTAATGACAATCCTGAATTCGCGGAAGCGATGAAGCACGGATAACAGAGAAGTGAATAAATCCGACCCAGTAAGTAAAAACGAATTCAACGATACTCCCGCAACCTTCGCAGCCGAATCCCAAACTATTCGTAGTTTTCCTGGTTCATTGGGATTTACTATGGGGAAGATTGGCAGATACCAGACACGCGGGTATTTCTTGGATAGTTGCTTCTCAGTCAGTCTCACGATATATCCACATCGCTCGTAATCTCTAATCTTCTCCTTCAACGATTCAGCCATTTCAGGGTCTCGTTGCATTCTCTTCTCCAAGCAGCTCAGCCGTCTCGCAGCCATAGGTTTGCTATCAGGCAGTCGGACATCATCGTTGCGCCAGAGCAATCCTGTCTCGTACCTTCTGTCTTTAACGTGAGTTAGAGATTTCAATAACTGCTGCGCTCGCTCATCATCCTTTGATGGGAGTGGCTTGATGTTGTGCCCGATCCCAATGCTATCCAAGGCGAAGTATGCTTTCACCGTTTTATGCAGCTCAGCATCGTTTCGCTCGCAACACTGGCACACATGAAAACTATGATGTACCATGTAACTAATTTGGGGTATTACAGAGCAGGGTCCAAACACTATCCATCCCAAGCGTGTTCTGGTGGCAATCGGCTCGTTTTTCTTCCCCTCTCTGCTGTCTAACGTGTGCCCCAAATGGCAACTATCGATTCCAATCAATATTCTTGGTTCGACATTGTAATATGAATCCGCCGGAAGATCATGCAAGCATGGATAGCGAAGCTTCAATTCATCTAAAGCAAGGGTCTGCCTTGGCAATGCCAGCCTTTGGACAGTATGAACTTTGGGAATCTGATGCACCTTAGTGTCGTGTATTCCCGAAATTTCTAAACCAAGCTTAACGGAATTCATTTCCTGCCGTTGATAGTCTGATGTCCAATCGAGACACAAAGGATACGGTTCACCTTGAATATCTAGTTCTTTTAGCAAACTGTGTTCCATAAGTGTGACCGATGAACCATCGTCCAGAAAGGCGAACGTACTGACAGACTTGCCTCGTCCATGTAGGAGCACCGGGACGTATCGAAACAATACCTTTCCTACGTTACTTGAATGCGTGTTGCAGGTTTCGACGGATGTCTCTGAACTACCACGAGGAAGTCATGCTTGTTGTAGCTCTCGTCGTTGATATCTGGAATCATCGTGTAACAATTGGTGATGTATATAAGTACAACCATTCTTTCCGCAAGCTTTCCTAATCGTACACGCTCCGAAATGTTTTGTCAAACATTTACGACACAACTTGTGCTGCTTCAGTGCTGCCCACCGAGCATCGATATCCATTTCCCGAAACATTTTACATGAGCCTAGATTTCCGCATTCTCCGTGACAAAGGACACACTGAGTAAACGCTGGCTTTGGCGTAGTCCTGAAAGGAACCACTGGAACAAGAGATGGACTAGAACTCGTCTCGACATGTACGTGCACTTTCTCCCTTCGACCTCGTTTCTCTGGTTTGCCTGCGTAGCTGCTTATTGACGACGGAACCGTTACTGTGCATGTCGCTTCCACGAGCGTACCAAGCCATTTGCTAAAGTCCGACAGTGTAACAGCATTCAGTGCATGACGAAATCTCGCCCAATCGAGCTTAATAGTTGGTGGCAGTCTCTCTCGATGAGCTCTTGAAGGAGTGCCACGTTGCAAAGATGCTCGTTTAGACCACAAGCCACGATCGTTGCACAAATATACTGGACGGCGACGCCAAAATAGATCAGAGTTCCAAGCTTCTCTGTCTTCGGCGCGGGCATTTCCCGAATCTTGCATACTAATGAGTGTACAATCACTTCCGGCCTGCCGAATAACGTCCTTAACGTGTTTATGACACCTTCGATCCCTGCTGGATATAACAAACGGCTCCGCACTACTTCTAGAGCTTTTCCCTTCAAGCTTTTCTGAAGTCGAAGTAGGTTTTCTTCATCACTATAACCGCACATCCTGGTAGCACTCTCATAAGTAGCAATGAACAGAGGCCATTCTTCCGGATTGCCTGAGAAATAAGGAAGTTCTTTCGCAACTGCGTGCCGTGCGGCAAGTTGATTTCTGCTGAGCTCATGAGCCGTGTTCACTGTTTCTTCTTCGGTCGCAAAATCATTCCTCGGTGGGATAGATTCACCGATTTCCATCGCTTTCACTCACCTTCACCTAGCAAATTCTTGGCTTCGATTGCAATTACTGCCTTTGTTCTAACCGTGTGAGCTCAGCAATATATTTTAACAGCCACTGATGTTATAATAAGATAGTAATAAGATAGACATAGTAAGTAATTTTAAGTATTTTAAGATAACAATATTAATGTAAGTATTTCAGTAGATAATAATTACCGTAGTTGATAGGAAATTACAAATTCTCGCTATTTTAAATATTTTTCGTGTAAGAACTAACTTCGTATAACAATTCGCTAATGTCATTTGTTTCTTTCTCTGCCTGTCCTTGCGTAACCTGTCAATTCTATCGATCCCTTGATCGGTCTCCGGGTGTGGAAAATGTCTTTGGCGCAGAGGCATACCTAAAGAAAGGGTTACACCAGCACGAACCAATGTTGTTGAATAGTAGGTGCGTAGCAACTTGAAAAGTTGCGACATAAGCCTACTGCCTTTTAACTGATTCACGCTTCGGTGTGTCTCTCATCACTAACGACGTTATGCCAAATGCATTTCCACCATTACTGGTTTAATTGATTCAATTTGTTAACGAAACATCTTAACATATATTTACCTCGGTTGATGATGTTTCCGAAAGTTGTCTTACTGTTTTGTCCGGTTTTTAACGAGATTCCGCCGTTCGAGCTGACAACTGCGCCCTATATGCCTCAGTTTGCACCTGAAGAGCATTTGGCTCGTGATTATGCTGTCCGTGTGCACTACATGTTGTCACGCCATTATCCGTTCTCGTTATCGCTATCCATTTGCAACGGTCCTGATCGCATGGGTTACGTCTGAGCTTGCATTCCCAATATTTAGCATCATCGATCTTATATAAATGAAATATTGGTATAGTCATTATATAAAGAGTGAGTGTATACCATTTAGCATTTATGTATTTATGCTGTATGGCATACTTACTCACGAGTCACGAATAAATATTAAACTTACTGTTTTATTTAGCACATATAAAAATCCCTCATAAACTAACTTTGTGCCTCTCGATGTTCGGATCAACGTAAAATCTGTTCTTTGTTCGCCAGCCTCAATTCTGGCAAACATGACACGAACGAATGTTGTTCCAAAGACGACTGAGCCGGTGGTGGTGTGATCAACGCTCTTTTGTTCTGAGGCGATGGCAACCGGGAAACCACAGAAGACTCCGATGACGATGTTTTGCTCGATAGCCTTTTTCTGGCAGTCTGCTGCTTTGGACGCGTAGTAGTCGGTGACGGGAATGATGCGTAAACCATCAATGATGAAGACGAATATGTTTTTTGGTCGCGAACCTGCTTTTGAGATTTATCTGGCGGAGGTATAAACGATGGGTATGATGATGTCGCTAATCGTTCTCTTCTACGGTCAAATTAAAAATGAACAAAACAAAAAAATGGGTTTCATCCCCGCGAAATCTGTGACAAGGCCTTTTCGAAACAGTAGACAAATTGCATTAGGATAATAACCATCCTGGTTAAACCTTAAATAAACAACAATAAACAAATTGGTTTAAAAACTCTAAATGGCCATTATTATTGGTACTACATTATACTATCTACCCTATTCACAATATAGTTTCCGTACTAATTATGGTCTCAAATTCCACTTTCGGAAGTGTAACATCCTGACTATCTAACTGGACATGTGTTCGCTTATGGTGCCGTAGATTGCCGATCCCGGTAAAAGTTTTTCCACACACTTCACACGCGTATGGACGTTCGCCGGTATGCGTTCGGATATGCCCTTCGAGTTCCGAACGCCGAAAAAACTCCTTGTCGCATGTGTCACATTTGTGACTCCGTTTGCCAGTGTGGATTCGCATGTGGCTGTCTAGATTATATTTGCCAAAGAATTCTTTATTGCATATTTCACACCGATGAGTTCGTTCACCGTAGTGAAGAACCATATGCTCTACTAGATGACTGTTTCGAACGAAACATTTCCCGCAAATATCACACTGATGTGGTCTGTAATCGGCATGTTTTCGCCGGTGTATGGCCGCGTCTCCTGCGGATTCAAATTCTATGTCACAGCTTTTACATCTGTACCGTTGGCGTTGGCCGGTGTGAATTTTCGTATGTACTGCGAGAGCATTAGAGTTGAAAAATGCTTTACCACACACGTCACACTTGTACGGTCTCTCACCCGTATGTCTTCGTCTGTGTTCTGTCATATTACCAAGCGTGGTGAACTCTTTGCCACATATATCGCATCGGTGTGGCTTCTCACCTGTGTGGATGCGCCGATGACGGGAAAGATCGTGATTTCTAGCGAAATCTTTTTCACAGAAATCGCACTTGAACGGGCGTTCGCCAGTATGGGTCCTCTCGTGATGAATCAAGTCGTTATGAGCGTAGAATAGTTTACCACAGGACGTGCATGCAAATCGCTTTTCTCGGTTATGGATACGCATATGTCGCACCAAATTTGACTTGGTCAAAAATTGCTTATCACAAATATCGCAACTGGTAGGTTGTTCCCGAGCATGTATCAGCCTATGTTGATCTACTTTCTCTAAACTAATAAATTGTCTACCACAAATATCACATTTTGGTCGTTTTACGTTATTGTGAGAAAATTTGTGGTGTGCCAGTTCAGTACTTCTGTAAAATGCTTTTCCACAAATGTCACATATGTGAGTCCTTTCAGCGGTATGCCTTTGCCTATGCTGCGCAAGATTTCCAGCTAAGACGAATGTTTTGCCACATATATCACACTTGTACGGTCGTTCGCCAGTATGAATTCGTTTGTGCAGTTTAAGGGAGCCTTTAGTTGAAAAGTGTTTGCCACAGCTGTCGCATTTATAGTTAGTTGGTGATCGTATATCGCTAGAAAGGTATACATTTCAATTTATCTTGCATTTATGGCTGTTTATCAGCAGACACTCACTAACCTTCTGATTTCTGTAGTGATTCCGGCATGAGTTCTAAGATGTTGGTCCAACACTATTTGCAGTGCAAACTCAATACCACATTCCTGACAAATGAAGCGCTGATCGATGCTTTGGTTCAAAGTTTTTGATTCCTGTATATTCTTGGTGAGAAGTTCGCTATGTTCTGTTATTGTCCATCGATTTGTACCATCATCTAAACATTTAGTTTGTGCATTATCTTCTAGTTTTGGTTCGATTGTGAAGTTCATGTTGTAGTAGTATTTTTGCATTTTTATTGGGGCGTCACCACAGATTTTTAATCATTTTATTATAGCTTTCCTCTTATCTGATTACACTATTTACTTAATAAAACCAATAAGAATGTGTACATACCGTACACTTCGATATACGTTTACTTCTCTGGTGACAGCTGATAGGTTTATTTTTTTCATTTTTTCAATCACTTCTCCAGCGATGCCAGATGTGATGGGCAGGGCTGCCAACCTTCCAGATTTATCTGGATTCCTCCAGATATTTAAGCGTCATCCAGACATACAGATTTATGTTTGTCTGATCCAGATTTCAAGGAATTTGTCCAGATTTATCCAGACAATTTGAATAATAAGTTACAAGAATACATGGTTGATTTTGAAACCGCTTTTTGAGCTACAACTTTTCAAAGCAAAACTTTTTAAAGAAGCTGGAAACATACCATACCCTAATTTTTTTCACCGAAAGCTCGCTAATTTTGTTGAAGCGTCTTGGATTGCAGGAATATACAAATGTTTCATTAATAAATTGCAACATTTATAGCTCTCCCAAAAAAATTTAGGCCATCCAGACAATTCCAGATTTTTTAAAAAAAATATTACAGATTTTTTTGAAAAACACTTGACATGATGGGTGTTTTTCCTTTTGAGGACAGTTTTTGTTTCAAATGTCTAATTTCTGGCAGAACTCTGGCTCAAAAAATCAAACACTGATGCAGAATCTTCCCAAACACGCTCATTCAAAACTACTCAGAATTTGAGTTTCCACCACTCAATTTCAAAAATCGTGGCAAACTGTCAAAAAATGAGTATCGATTTGAGTAGAATTGACTGAACTCTTGAGTAACCATGAAATTACTAACTATTTGAGTGAAAACAAAACTTACTGCTGCACGAAGTGATACAGCCCGCAAACAAAAAATTGAAAATGCATTTAAATGTTGATTCAACAGCAAAAGAATCGACGAGGAGACATTCGGAAAACTAAAAGCGTAAGTTTTCACAAGTGTGGTTTGTTTTTATAATTAACATACTTTATTATTTTGCAGATCAAGTAGCACGAGATGCTATTCACCGGGAAGTGAAGAAAGGATGCAGGTAAGTGGAATTTTATAAACAGATTAATGCGTTTGTTACTATTATTAAAAATACGGGGGGGGGGGGTAGCGTATTGGTAAATCGATTGCCTTGTACGCAGCGCACCTGGGTTCGAGTCCCGACCCCGCACATAGGGTTAGAAATTTTTCCTAAGAGATTTTTCTAACCCGAAGAGGCGAATGACCTTAAGGTTAAAACCTCTATAATTGAAATAAAAAAAATACAGAGCGTTTAAATTTCATATTTCGTCTTAGCGTAAAAAGTACTCAAAATTGACATTTTGTACCCGAACTCAAAACTGAGTAAGTGAGGAAAACTCAATTTTTGACCATGTGCACTTTTTATGGAATTGAGTGGCTGGTCATTCACTTTTGAGTTATTTTCAATGAGCGTGAACGGTGCGATTTTCAAAATCGTCCAATAAAGGACATTCCCACAATCTAATGTGGTTTTCGCACAGAGAACAGACGTCCATCTTCAGCATTCAACTTGTGTAAAATCTCTAACGGTTTCGAAGGTAGTTTGGATATCTAAACCAGGTGCGCTACTGTCGTCATGTTTTTTTGTGGCTGAGTGCGACAGAATTGACAGCGGTTATTCATCTACCCAGTCAAACTAGTCCGGAACCGATTCGGACTTCCAGCATGAATTCCAGCTCAAATGCGTCAACCGATAGTGTCGGAATCGGTTGTTTTCTTTGAGCTAGATTCTATGCTGAATCCATCCAGGATTTCGAACTGGTTCCGGAATCGATTTGACGGATAGTTGGGATAGGTTGGTGTGGCGGCGCTAGTGTTTTTCGTATATTAATTCAAATGTTTACACACATAAGTTTTAAGTTTCGAGCCACACTGAGAAATCAACATCTTTCCTTTTGTCCTTAAAGGAAATTACACTTAAAACTTAAGTGTGCCACTCGATGACACGATCGACTGTAATCACTTTTAAATTTTAAGTGTCAACGTATTAAACCATAAATGTTTTGACCATGACATCCAAGTTTTTGACAATTGCGGCAACATTAAGTGTCATCGCAATTAAAATTTAAAAGTCAGCGTACCAGATCATACATGTTTTGCCCATAACAGTGAATAATGCACACTTTTTTCGAATAGATTTGACTCATAAGATTTGACTTTCAAACCACACTGAAAACTCAAGTATTTTCCTTTTACTCTTTAATAAAATAACACTTAAAATATAAGTCTGTCACCCGATGGCAAGGGCGTATATTATCGCATTTAAATAGTAAGTGTAAGCACAGATAACAGACGTTTAGGCTCGATTTGAATCGTGTGTAAATACCCGCTGCTGAAATTCCGAATAAATCAGACATCTGAAACATGTTTGGCAAACGTTTGCAGATGGCGCAGTGATCACTACAATGCAGTTTGAGTGCAGCTGTCAAACACGTGTAGCAAACAGTTGCGCAGATGGCAATAGTGAAACACGGATTTTCAATGTATATCAATTTGAAAGTTTACACAGGTTTTTGAAGAAATTTTGTTCTAGCCTAAACGTCTGTTATCTGTGGTGTAAGCTTATTAAATAGTAAATGTTTCGCCCATGTAAACCATGTTTTTGACAATTTCGGTGACATTAAGTGTAAAAACATGCCGAAATATCTAATTCAATGCATGGCAAATTTGGAAGGTTTTGGGTGGTAAGTTAATGCTTGAAAATATTTATTTGCATAATTGATATATTAGCATGTGTGTGTAGATAATGTAATCAATGTTCCTTGTTTTTTTACAGCTATATGATTTATATCGGATGCAAAAAGAGACGCGGTAATGGTGATTTTTTTTAATTCGTATATGTAAGAATAATATTTTATTATCTTATTTTACAGAATGTATATCATTATAATATATTTTTATATTCAAATAAAAAATACTTAATCAAACCAAAGAATCTTCTATACAAATGTTCTCCCATTTAAAAATTATTATTTTTGCACATGGCTTTTATAGGAAATGATTTAATCACAGAGAACAGACATCCATGATCGAACAAAAATATTTAAAAAACGTGTGTAAACATTTGAATTAATATACGAAAAACACTAGCGCCGCCACACCAACCTATCCCAACTATCCGTTAAATCGATTCCGGAACCGGTTCGAAATCCTGGATGGATTCAGCATGGAATCTACCCACTGAGACGTCCAAAAAATTGTTTCAAAATCGTTCAACACGGGTCCAACGATGGACGTTTGTTGAGCGGTTATTTGGACGTTGACCAAATTGGTCCAACGAACGTCCTTTATTGGACTATTTTGAAACCAACCGTTCTTAGAGGGTAGCTCAAAGAAAACAACCGATACCGACTCTATCGGTTGACGCATTTGAGCTGGAATTCATGCTGGAAGTCCGAATCGGTTCCGGACTAGTTTGACTGGGTATAGGAAAAACGGCTGTCAATTCTGTCGCACTCAGCCACAAAAAAACATGACGACAGTAGCGCACCTGGTTTAGATATCCAAACTACCTTCGAAACCGTTAGAGATTTTACACAAGTTGAATGCTGAAGTTGGACGTCTGTTCTCTGTGATTTAATATTCAAGTTGATGCCAACTTAAATTCGATATGAATTTCATGCAATATTCATTTGTCGCACACTTAATTTGAATACGTCATGCATTTGAAACTTAAGTGTGCCGTTTATTGGATCTAACGTGTTTTCAAAGAAGTGCGTTATTAAGTGTCTGACACATGAGTCACAGAGAACAGACATCCATGATCGAACAAAAATATTTAAAAAACGTGTGTAAACATTTGAATTAATATACGAAAAACACTAGCGCCGCTGCACCAACCTATCCCAACTATCCGTCAAATCGATTCCGGAACCGGTTCGAAATCCTGGATGGATTCAGCATGGAATCTTGCTCAAAGAAAACAACCGATTCCGACTCTATCGGTTGACGCATTTGAGCTGGAATTCATGCTGGAAATCCGAATCGGTTCCGGACTAGTTTGACTGGGTAGAGGAATAACCGCTGTCAGTTCTGTCGCACTCAGCCACAAAAAAACATGACGACAGTAGCGCACCTGGTTTAGATATCCAAACTACCTTCGAAACCGTTAGAGATTTTACACAAGTTGAATGCTGAAGATGGACGTCTGTTCTCTGTGCATGAGTTCTAAGTGTCAAGACAGTTGCGGCAAAATTAAGTGTTAAACACTTGAATCTAATGTGCGGATTATTTGCAGTGTACCTAAAAGATCGCACCTCTACAGGGGCGGATCCAGAAAAAAATTTCGGAGGGGGTCCGAAATTTCGCTTTTGAAATGTTCATTGTACAATAAGTAATATATAATAAACTAATTTAATTTTTGGTTGTCTAATATTGTTTGGGATGATTTTGAGTTTAGAACGAACTAAAATAAAAATTATTTTAAAATTTCTCAACAAGTTAAAAAATTTCGGGAGGGGTCCGGACCCCCAGGACCCTCCCCCTGGATCCGCCACTGCACCTCTACCAAGAATTTATAATGCTAGCTGCATTTAAAAATTAAATTAAATATTTATTCATGTCTCTCTTAACAATACACGTAACTATATCGTCATTCAGGTCTTTTATTCAATTTGCACGAAATGTTGATGTGTATGAAAAATAGCTAGAATAGATTCAGCAGCACTGTTTTCCATCCCGATTGTAAATATAATGAACGCTCATGACTGGCAAAATGACCAATCAGAAGCTGGTTCAATATTGAGGTTAGGACTGGATCAAATTGGCTACGCGATTGTCTTTTCTCTTAGTTAGAACCTGACTCAGTTTCAGGTTCAAGCGAAATCGCCATAAGAACGCCCACTGAGTAGAGCACTCTAGTTAGAGGCCATGACGTATCCAAACGAACATGAAATTTGACGTATTTCTATTGTGTATACGTCAAATTCCATGTTCGTTTGGATACGTCATGGCCTCTTGGCCACACTCTAACTAGAGTGCTCTACCACTGAGACGTCCAAAAAATTGTCGACTTGAAAATGACTTTTACTGTGAGCCGTGTTTACAAACATTGCTTCACAGTTTAAAGGCAGTGTTGGTAAACACGGCTCACAGTAAAAGTCATTATTTATGTCGACTTCGTCTGCGTGCACAGCCTCCCAGTTAAGCTCAGCCGGAAATGAACCGGAATGCTGGCTGATTCCAGTCCGTATTCCGGCTCCAGTGACACAACCGATTCTAGTTAGAATCGGTTGTGTCACTGGAGCCGGGGTACGAACAGGAACCAGCCAGAATTCCAGTTTATTTCCGGCTGAACTTTACTGGGCTAATGCAACAACCGATTCCGACTCAATCGGTTTCGGAATCGGTTGTTGCATTTCAGCTGGAATCCATACTGATTCCATTCAGAATTCCGAATGGTGTGACCGGGTTGTAACGTTTTGTGACAGCCCTCTAAGAACGGTTGGTTTTTAAATCGTCCAATGAAGGACGTTCGTTGGACCAATTTGGACAACGTCCAAACAACCGTTCAACAAACGTCCATTGTTGGACCCGTGTTGAACGATTTTGAAACAATTTTTTGGACGTCTCAGTGGGAGAGAACAGACGTCCATCTTCAGCATTCAACTCGTGTAAAAATCGCTAACGGTTTCGGAAGTAGTTGGGATATCCAAACCAGGTGCACTACTGTCGTCATGTTTTTTGTGGCTGCCCTCTAAGAACGGTTGGTTTCAAAATTGTCCAATGAAGGACGTTCGTTGGACCAATTTGGACAATGTCCAAATAACCGTTCAACAAACGTCCATCGTTGGACCTGTGTTGAACGATTTTGAAACAATTTTTTGGACGTCTCAGTGGGTGAGTTCGACTGAATTGACAGTTATACCTCCCGGTCAGCGTGGCAACCAGAAAGTTAGCAAAAGTTGAGCAAAGCGAAGTTGATGCTGGCAGAGCTTCTGCGAGCATTTTGCGCGATTTGTGCGAGAATTCTGGCAACGAATTCGCTCAAATGCAACAACCGTTTCTGACAGAAGCGGTTAAACCAACCGATGCTGCTCACTTTTATCCAGAATCGAGCCAGAAATGTACGGCCAAGATCTCTGCACGCTTCCTGCCACATCTTTGTCAGATGTTTTGCTCAATTCGTGCTAAATTTTACCAGGTAGGAATTGCCAGGATCTTTGCACAGTTTATGTCCGAGTTACGCCAGGGTTTAGCTCGGTTCCTGTCAAAATTTGCCAGAAAACGCGAGCGAATCCGAGTTCGCCCTAGCTCAATTTCCCCGACAGGATACGTGCAGAAATCTGACAGGACTGCCAAACCAAGACTTACAGAAATCTAGCAGAGCGGTCTCTAAAATTCTCAAATTCTAAAGTCCTCCTGAATTCAAAAATTCTAAAATTTCCAGATTTTAAGATTCTAAAATTCTGTAATTTTAAAATCCTGAAATCATAAATTTCTAAAAATAAATATAACCAGAGGATAATCAGGTTTCTGAGAAGTATCGGTTCACGTTTTGGCGGGTTCAGATAATGATGTGTTAACGGTCGGGGCATACTGGTGACACAGCGACAACGTACGCGGGTTCTTCATAAGTAAAGGAGTCAATGGGCAGGGCACAATGAGTCGGGTAAAAATCCTGCGAGGGTGGCTGGATGAGAGTCAGAGTTTTCGGCTGCTTCGGATTTGTTCACGTATCGACGGGTTCAGACATTGGCAACCGTCGTGGATAGATTGTCTACGCGATTTTGAGTGAATGATATAGAAAGCATGTATCACAAGAATTTCCTGCCATGGCGTCCTAAGACTTATAGCACAGAGAACAGACATCCATGATCGAACAAAAATATTTAAAAAACGTGTGTAAACATTTGAATTAATATACGAAAAACACTAGCGCCGCCACACCAACCTATCCCAACTATCCGTCAAATCGATTCCGGAACCGGTTCGAAATCCTGGATGGATTCAGCATGGAATCTACCCACTGAGACGTCCAAAAAATTGTTTCAAAATCGTTCAACACGGGTCCAACGATGGACGTTTGTTGAGCGGTTATTTGGACGTTGACCAAATTGGTCCAACGAACGTCCTTTATTTGACTATTTTGAAACCAACCGTTCTTAGAGGGTAGCTCAAAGAAAACAACCGATACCGACTCTATCGGTTGACGCATTTGAGCTGGAATTCATGCTGGAAGTCCGAAACGGTTCCGGACTAGTTTAACTGGGTATAGGAAAAACGGCTGTCAATTCTGTCGCACTCAGCCACAAAAAAACATGACGACAGTAGCGCACCTGGTTTAGATATCCAAACTACCTTCGAAACCGTTAGAGATTTTACACAAGTTGAATGCTGAAGTTGGACGTCTGTTCTCTGTGCTTATAGTGTGTACGAATTTATTTTTTGAAACGAGACAAGATATGGATCTAATTACAAACAAAAGATACCGTACTGAACATTTATTATAAAAATTTCGATTGAATATTAATGGCGTTTTTGCTTGAACCCGAAACTGAGTCACCTTTTAATCCCAACCGCTGTCAGTTTATACATTTTGGCAGCAGTTGGGGCTAGAAACTGACTCAGTTTCTCTTTAAGCAAAAACGACATAATACGAATTTGAGTGCATATCTGACTATCTATGATTATGATTATACTTATTTTACATTTGCAGTTCAAAGAAGATGATTGTATCGTCCCTATGGTGTTTAGTAAAATCTTTCTACATAAATTAAAAATCTCGAATAATTATTTTTTACTTTAGTTTTTGCTTGTGAAATGCGTTCCGTATAGCGGTGTACGAATTTTATTTTAACCCTCCGGAAGTCGCGCAAATGGCCCACTGAACGAGCAGCCGCTGGTGCGCTTGGACGATTTCGCTAGATTTTCAGAGCAGCGTGCACTCAGTGCACTAGCGCAACTTCCGGAAGGTTAAGGCACTGTTACAGTAGAAAGAGTATGATTGTGAGTAAGAAATGTCGAAATCGGATATACGTGGCGTATGAACCCACGTATATCCAATTTCGACATTTCTAACTCCCCCTCCTTTTTTGGCTTTAGTAGACTTTTCCCAAACCATTACCCCCTTCCTCTAAAGTCTATGTAGACTGGTATCCACCCGAAACATGCCTAGACAGTGAAGGGGATTATCTCCTTGACACTATCTGGAAGGAAAAGCTCCCCGTCTATGCGAAGGAAGACAAATGTCCACATTAAGAAGGATCAGATTACTTTCCCCGAAACAAGAGTGAATAAAGCATACGCGAGTTTATTATTTAATAGACTTAACCCGGAAGCGGACGACCGAGATTGCCGAATAGTGTTACTAAATGGTGAGGGCACCAGCCAATATTTGGCCGTACGGCGGAAGAATATATCGGACGAGAGAAATATTACGTTATTAGCAAACCGGTTGAATTTAACGGAAACTCCTACAAACGCAAAAGCCCCTTAAAGGCAGAACCAGTCAGAAACCCACCCAGACACTCCACAACCAAAACCAGCAAAATATATTAAACAAATCAACCAACCTCCAAACAACCAAAACTTCATGGAAGATATTAACTCGTACTGATTCACCGAATATCTAACCAACACCTCATGACACCTAAGTCACTCCAAAAGTTTTGTTTTATAAATTGTAAGCAGCACGGATGCTTAAACAAAACAGATGCAGTTAATAGTCAGCAAGCCATGTAAAACAACACTCACCCCACGGTGACATCTTCCGGAAATGTGCCGATGTCCCCGGATAAGCTTCTAGCAGCTAGTTAAGCAGGAATTTACGTATGCTGGCACATATTTGTTTTCTCTCCTGAGCAGCAGAACACATGAAGTGTACACATTCAACGATGCTCGCGATAATACTATCATTTCATTGAATTTGTATAGGAACGTACTTGCGGTAGATCCTGTACAGATATGAAGTGAAACTCACACTTTTTACACTCAGCAATTAGAAATTGAAAAAAGTTAGGTTAGGTTCGTGTCCTTCATTGATGTTAGTGCAATGTTTCTGGAAAGGATAGGCAGGTATGCGATAGTTGAATCGTTAAATAATTACAAATTTGATAATCTGTTAACTTACCCAACCGCCGTGCTTTGACTTTATAATAAAAACACGAATCAATTTAAAGAAAACGAGTTTTTAACCTCTGCGAAAATTTCAGCATAAAAAAAACGAAAATAAATTGAATAGAAAAAAAGCGTCGCCATGCAACGCGGAAACAGAACAGAGATAGGAGTATAATTCGAAAAGCAAAAACGCAAATCCGAATCACCCTCTCTTTCACTCTAATGGCTTGGAACGGGAACGTCAAATGCAATCCGCCATATTGGAGCAGGATTCGCCTTTTGTTTTCCGCATTGGCACAGTTGATCTCGTGTACTGGCCTTGTCAAATTTGTTTGTCAAACACGTTCATTTGATCAAATTTTGCTTCATCAAATATTTCACGTTATGACAAACAGTGTACTGGTAGCTAAAACAAATTATTTTGCTTATGTGCCTTTTCGATAATCCATTATTTCGCCAACAGCCAGGCTTCACAATCGGCTTATTCAAGGTATGTATAAAGCTTTGTTAGTGTTCATTTGAAGTAAGTATTAACCGGAATTGTTTACGTTTTGTTTATCGGCCCATTTGAAATGTTCTCGTCGAATTGTATGTTTGCTGTTTTTAGAATGTAATTTATTCAAATATTAATGATTGTTACTATTTTTTTGTGCGGTTATCTATTTTTATATAACAGTTTTATGCAATGCTTGTTCTCGTTGATTCGCTAAAGAAACCTCTTTCAACTTCCACTTGGATCGTTTTGTTCAAAAATAAATCATACTATGTTGCGTTTCGGCTTCGCCTCATCAGAAACCAACACTAACACATTGTCGGAATAGATTAGCGCCGGCTTGACGCAAATCCCTAAAACTAAAACACACTATGTGTTTCAATCAAACGACTGATCAAACGTGATGTCCCGTTCGAGCAGAAGTTCTGTTTATGCCGATGAGACACAAGTGAAGCCGAAACTTGTCTTGGCTTAGCAGGCCTATGCGAAAGCACTATGCTATATTTCACCCTAAGGAGAAAAAATTGGTAAAAACCAAAATTTCTCACTAGGGTGAAAATTTGTTGGTAAAAACCAGTCTTTGTACAGGAGGGCACAAATCCTTATTTCATACTATGTTGCGTTTCGGCTTCGCCTCATCAGAAACCGACACTAACACATTGTCGGAATAGATTAGCGCCGGCTGGTTTTTACCAACAAATTTTCACCCTAGTGAGAAATTTTGGTTTTTACCAATTTTTCCTCCTTAGGGTGAAATATAGCATAGTGCTTTCGCATAGGCCTGCTAAGCCAAGACAAGTTTCGGCTTCACTTGTGTCTCATCGGCATAAACAGAACTTCTGCTCGAACGGGACATCACGTTTGATCAGTCGTTTGATTGAAACACATAGTGTGTTTTAGTTTTAAGGGATTTGCGTCAAGCCGGCGCTAATCTATTCCGACAATGTGTTAGTGTCGGTTTCTGATGAGGCGAAGCCGAAACGCAACATAGTATGAAATAAGGATTTGTGCCCTCCTGTACAAAGACTGGTTTTTACCAACAAATTTTCACCCTAGTGAGAAATTTTGGTTTTTACCAATTTTTCCTCCTTAGGGTGAAATATAGCATAGTCAAAAATAAAGTCAAGCAATGTAATTTTAGTGAGAACATATTTCGAATTTGAAGCGAAGACTGTTTTGAGTTCATATAATATTTCTCGACAAATATATGATTACGGCCTAAAAGCCAACTGTCAAAATCCACTTTGAATGGAAATTCCGGACAAACCGTTACTAGCCGAACACAGTTCACAACAGCTTATGAAAGAGAAAACTTTTCTCTTTCGGTTACTATAAACATCTGTGATTGACGCGTAACGGTTTGTCCGGAATTCCCATTCAAAGTGGATTTTGACAGTTGGCTTTTAGGCCGTAATCGTATGTTTGTCGAGATTTTATTTTATTTATCCATCCTATTCCTCATAGCCAGCAGCAAACCCTGTGCACAGGTATACCTGCTGAAGTATTTGTCTATCTGAATAATTGAATAAAATAAATTTCGTAACTCACTATTAGGGGGATTAATCATAAATCCGATAAAACGAAAAGAAGGGGAGTTGTACTCCAAGAAACTTTCTCAAAGACACCACATTGCTAAAGTCAACAGTTTTGACGCAATCCAAAAAACCCCTTTTTTGCTCTTTGGGACCAATGTGCAGTGTGTTACCTTTTCAGCAGAAGGAAATTACATTTGTATTTAAAAATTTGTGTTCAACTTACAATAAATCTTAATTAACTAAACTAAAAATAATTAACTTAACAGCAAACGGTGACGGAATTGTGATGAATTGGTATCGAAGTCGAAGTGCTCGACAAACTCGTTGAAGCGACGAACCATCACTATAATCGGACTATTGGAAGCGTAGTTAATGTTACGCATTTCGATGTGTCCTTTAAGTGATCAACGCGTTGTAGCTGAATATACTTGTGTTCAATTTTTTTTAATCTATATGCGATTCAAAACTATAATAAAACTGTTAATAAAGACAAATAAATTCTACAGTCTTAATTACGCAAAGTCGTCACATTAAATATTGTTTATAAAATGTCAATCTAGTAGCGTTACTGCAACGGGTTAAGTTTAAAAGAAATTGTAAAAGGAAGCAAAAAACGTTTTCGTAAGAGGCAACAAAAACTAGAATCATTTCTCCATTTATGGCATTTTCTATTTTAGCACTTTGCCATATTAAATTAGTAAATCAGTTTCTTTTACTTCATATTTAAGTTATACTCCCGGTCATCGGTTATCCGTGATTGAAGTTGCATTTTTAACTATCTCAGAATTTCAGAATTGATTTGAAATTCTCGGCAGCCAGCTGCCCAGGGTAAAAAACACGCGCTAATTCTTCTCCGAGTTACATAGATCGTATCGCTTATCAAGGTGGATTCAGATTTGTAACTATTTACCCCACCTCACTAGCTCCTTCCCGTAGTAAACGTAGAGATGCAGAGATATACAGAATCTCCATAACCACGTTTGTTATAATAACATTAATTCCCTTACCATATTACTGTAAAGACGTGGCGCATAGAACTTTCGAAACGTGCACATGCAGCTACTCCCAGGCTCCATCCGTTGATTCTCGTTCATTCGCTTGTTCTGGTCAATCGCGAAGGCTACTTCTACGAATTGTACGATCGTTATGCTCATGCTCAGTTGGAAAAGAAAGCAAATACATGTTAGGTTTCATATATATTGAGTATGACTGCTCCAATGGATTTGAATACCATTTACAAATTAAACCGGGATAAATTTGACCTTTAGCAAATCTAAAACGATTGTGATGCGCTGGAACTTGGCTCAAATTTCTGTTGAACACAATTTTCATTATATATTGAAGCATTTGTATGAGGAGAAAATGGCAACTTCAGGCAAAGAAATGACAATTTTATCTTTGCTTCAGGTCAGTTTTCGAAACAATTGTTTGTGACTGTGTTTTAAATTCTACTTGTTTTATTTTTTTTTTATTTTTGGTTGTCGGTTTTTAAATAAGTCACGGTTTTCCCAACCCTACACCATACCAGCCTATCCTAACTCGGTGCATAATTATGTTGGCCGTTTTTAATTTCTATATGACCAGCCTTTAAATTCAGTAACACTCACCTACTTAACGAAATTGCGACAGTTTCGCATTTGGTGGTGTTCAATTACCTTTGAATATGTATCTTTATTTTTTCAACAAATTAAAAGCTTGAAATTGATGTCTGTTTTCTGTGGTTAGTTGTTGAAGAGAATATCATCTAGTGTAATTCGAAACCATTACCTGGTGGAAATAAAAAAAATCCATTAGAACGTATCTTTACCATTTTAATTTTGTTAAAAACCCTTACCAAACAAAAACATTTGCTTTCGGTCCGCCATTTCGTTTTTCTTGTCAGGCTTCGTTTTACAACCCACTACTTACACCCACGAGACGGTTGAGCTCATTAGCTATTCATATAACTTGAATATGCTTTTCTAATTATATTCATATTGTCCGCGCTGGATTCAAATTTATTGGATATCACTGAGGTTTAACATGAACTTTGTGTAACATTCATATGTATTCATATAAATTCTACACAAAGAATTGTGGTCTGATTCATATGACAAATCTAATAAATACAAAAGATATTTTCATTTCAGTGTAGGTTTTTATAGCGGCAAGATTTCAGTAGCGATTTTCGTAAGCCACCAATAGCCGTTCGTGTCATTCCCTGAGGAGTCTCATACAAAGTAGTCGAGCTAACAAACGACCGGTGATCTCTCGTGCGCGAGAGTGGCGCAAAAGATTTCGAGTACGAGGTCTTATTGGGCTCGTAGCACGGACGGTTACAACATTCGTTTGACCAACGTTTGACGACATCCAAATAACCGTTCAACAGATGTCTATCATAGGACCCGTGTTGAACGATTTTGAAATAGTTTTTTGGACGTCTCAGTGGGCACTGAGTTTCATTTAAAAAAGTCAATATGGGCCCTATTATCACAGTCACGTCACTTATGCTGATTTCGTTTTTAAATCAAAGTTGCTCCAGGTTCGCTCAGAGCTGTCACTTTTGTATAGAAACTGTAAACATTAGAGCGAACCTAGGGCAATTCGATTCTAAAACCGAAAACAGCATTTGTGACTAGAAGAAAATTTCCTTCGAGTCACTAGGTGACGTGACTGTGAGAATAGGGCCCTATGTGATCTCCTAGTTTTAAGTAGGTAATTTAAAATGTGAAACAAAACAAAATTGGCACCTTTAAGCTCACGTAAACGTGCCTTATCAAATAAACGAATTGGATTTAAAAAAAACTTGTAGTTTACTGTAAAAATATTGTGGGCTGTTACGTTTCTCTGGCGTTTATACCAGATTCAGTATCTTTAGCAAAAACCATACTATTATATAAGATAGATTTATTTCAGCATTATGAGTAGACTCGAAATACTTAACTAAGATTATGGCTGTGCGGATCATTCGGTATAGGTGTAAAAAATGGGCGCTCTACGAGAGCGAAATAGATAGAGCAAGCAACACCACTAGCTGCAATCCTAATCTAATGTTCTGTATCTACATTATCCAATTTACTTCTCGCTATTTCTATGTAAACTTATGCAAACTCATTCTTTGGAGGTATGTTCCCAACAATACTGTGCATTTTTCGATGGAGCTTAAATGGAAAAGCTTTGAGGAACTCTTCACCACATATATCGCACCTCTGAGGTCCGACATGAACACGCAGGTGGCTTTTTAGACCATCTTCCCTTTTGAAATTTTTTCCGCAAATATCGCACTGAAACGGTTTTTCATCTGTATGCGTCAACATGTGCTTGTTGAGTTTACTACGAACGGCAAAAATTTTGTCACAAAGTGTGCATCCAAATCTACGCCCGCCGGTGTGAACAAATCGATGATTGTACAGATGAATGTTTGATGAGCAATCCTTCCCACATACGTCGCACCGATAGGTTTGTTCACTGGTATGAGAAATTTTATGTCTTGTTAGTAAACTATTGCTTACAAATCGTTTGTCACACAGATCACACTTATGTGGTCTGTTATTAGTATGGAGACGTATGTGCTTCTTGAAATTATCGCTGGCCACGAACGAACGGGGACAAAAAGTGCATTTATAGGGTCGTTCGCCGGTGTGAATCCGAAGATGTTTGCTAAGGTAATTAGCTCTGTTAAAGACTTTGCCACACAGGTCACATTTGTGTGGTCCACCTGGGTGATGTCTTCGAGGCTTCGCTGCTGGTTGCACCGCCAACTTAATGGGCTCGATATCGACATCTTTCATTTGTGATGATAACCCAGGTGCACTACTTTGGTAATCGATTGATGGGTGATCCGTTGAACTACATTCCGAGTGTATCTCTTTCAAAATCTTCTGGTCTTCTTGTTGTGCGCCCTGAATTTCTCCAGCCTCCTTTACCTGTGGTTTTTCAATATCAATTTGTGTGTTTCGTAGTATATCTTCGGTTTTCAGACAGCGCTGCCGAAAACGCACGGCTGTAGATAAATCATTAAAACAAGCGTTACAGATGCTCCTTGAAAAACCGTCATGTTCTGTAATCTATAATATTGAGCTCTTTAAAATTGATACATGAAAAAATATTGCAGCTAATAACTACCGTTATTCCGATGCAACTGGCGATTAAGTCACAAATTGTACTTCCGAACTCCTCCATTGTATCAAGAATACAGAACATTTCGCTTTGCTCCAACAAACAGCACCGGCAGGATTCCGGCATTAATATTCGTGTGACTAACTCCGTCATCCTTGATACCTATAAGAGATTGATACAATTAATAGGTTTGTTCCAGTACCAAGAGAAAATAGGTTTGACCCAGTACTCTATTCGTAATGCTTTTCGTGTTTACATTATTATTTCGATTACCTTGGGGTAAACACGAAAAGCATTATGGATTCATCACCGTTGTGCTACCAAAAGAAAAGAGGAGAAACGAATACAGGAACGACTTTTTTGCCTGTTTGTCTCGGATTACTTCCAATTTATACAAGTATTGGAACAAATCTATTAGAACTCCGAAGTAATTAAGTTACAAGGGCAAATTTGTTTGCTCCGGAACAGCTGAGTGCCAAAAGTGTACTGAAACCAACCCAGTTTTTCAAAGAAAACGTTTCAAATGGATTGAAGAATCAAAGCAAAACTAAAACGTGTTGTGAGACATCTGTCTGTCAGGCCTGCAATTACAAAAAGGATGATGGGTTAATTTTTATAAAGGAAGTGAATTTCTAAACGATATTCTTAAAGGTAAATACAAATTATTTTGATATGGAATATAAAAGTGATGATAAGAAATTACATTTACTTTATTGCGCAATTTGGTAAAGTTTTAGTTCATGAAGTTTTGAAGTATTGCAAAACCTACTCTGAATTATAAAAGGTTATGTTATTTTTGTCATATTGCGACCATGAACGTCCTGCATTACGTCGGAGAATCCATCCGCCCAATAAAGGAAGGATATGCGGTTTTCGCAGCTTTTCTTACTTGCAATAATATCCGCCGAAGTAAAATGAGCATAACATATAATTTCGGCGCTTACCGGAGAAGTGCAAGAGCTGCTTTCATTTATGAAACACTGGAGAGGAAATTTTGAAAAAGGTGGTAAAATTTCCGGATGCACCAAAATAGCTCAGGCACGCGTGAACAACACATTTTTTCTTTTCTGAAAAATAACCAATGTCAGCGGTTATTAAAACAAAAAATATTTAAGTAACGTCAGATCTTTGCTGTTATATCTTTGATAGATTTCTATAACTTACCTAACGTTTTTCTTGCCGTTTTGGATTCCGTGTTGAAGATATTAGAGAAGGTTTCGTAAATACCAAAATAATTCACCGTAGTTTGACGGATGTCAAATTTCCCATCATCATTTTTACATACTTGCCATCTGTGAGTCAATCGCGCTTTGATTCGCCAATACAAAAACCAAACGTAAACAAGGTCACTCATTATTAAGAGTACTTATTCAAAAGGTCCTAAGTGACATTGAGCTCGAACTGAGAAAAACGAGGCTGAAGTTTCATGGACCTAAAACAAATCGACATAGATTTTTCATTAGGGCTTAAATCGCAAATGAAAACAAACTGCGTTTTCGCTATTATGACATTATGCAACAAAAATACTACAAGATTGAGGTGAAAATTAGTTAAAATGGTTTTTAGTTCGATGTATAATTAAAGAAAACAAAACGGCGAAACATGCATTTTCTTCGAGATTTCGACTCAGGCCCTTCTTCTCATATGGAATATAAAGGCCAAACTTACATTTTTAGACAGAAGCGGGCGTACGGTTATTATTCACAAATAAAAGAATAAACGGAGGTTCTGTTATATAAATGATAAGCAATATCTACTATGATCATGTCTACTCGATAGTTGTTGCACATAAACATTCGAATATTTCGATATTTTCATGAAATTCAAAGAAAAGATCTCGACTAACATATGATTAGGGCCGTAAAGCCAATGATGTCAAACCGAGAAAAATGGGAATGAAGTTTAGCATATCTTTTTTTATTCATTAATTAAAGTGGTCTATTATGCCTAATGAAAAAATATCGCTATTTGGTAGATAAAACATTATTATTTCACGTCAAAATACAAAATAGAAGCAAAACATTACATATCACCACTTTTTTAACAAAATGCAATTTACGTCCTTTTTGCACACTACTGGCATCCCTGGTGGATTATCGGCCGTTTGCTCCACGCCGTTTACATCAATGCATTAGTTTTGTTTTGGCTTTCAAGTCCTTGCCTTGCGCCGTTTACTTGACTTGTTTGTTTTGTTTTGGTTTTTGAGCCGCAAGTTAACGGTGCAAAAGTTATAAAAAATTTGCTTGTTCCTGCTTCTGATTACGAGCATTCTGATTGTGGAAACGGCCCAAATCGCCCGGTGGATCACAAGTGAAACCGTACAGTCAAAGAATAACTGGGCCACGGGTTTGTGAATTTTGACGGTGTCTATTACGATGCCGTGGAGACCACCAGAGTTTAGTACGTAGTGCTCGACAATATCGAATGTGCCGAACCGCGGGAGTTTATGCGGGACGGGTTTCCCTGCGTCAAGTACACGGACCATTTTCTTCGTGACCACACTGTTGTACAGTATACTGTTGGAATTTCTGGGCATTTAGTGATTCTGTCTCGGTCAGATCGGTATCGCCGTCGAAAAATTGCTCACGCTGGGAGGCGTCGGAATCTGGTGGATTGTCGATATCGTGCTATTAACGAACAATCTGCTGCCCGGGGATGGGAGTAACTGGAACTGGAGGTGTAGCGTAGGGAGAGGTAAGTGGCTTACGGGTTTATCTTCAACGGAATGGGTGTTGATTGGTTGAATTTCATTTTAGTTATAGTGTGACAATTGAATAGAGGAAACAGACTGATCGACTATGGGAATGGATGATATGTTTCTACAATACCATGGCTTTCGAGGGCGCCATCGAGGAGCCGCCTGGATGTTAACGTAGGAGATGCCATATGTGCGCGACTGCTAATAACCAATCGGGATTTGGAACCGGAACTGATTTGTGTTGATTCCCGCCGGAAGAAAGGCAAAATTGGTGTACTTCGCGAGGAATACATTTTTGGTTGCAGCATCAATTTGGTACAGAAAACTCGTAGTTCAAGTGCTGGCGAAACAGTAATGGAAATTACTGCGGTCGGCAAAGCGATATTAGCCGTGGAATATAAATCTAACGAAGAGTTGAAGGAGTTTTGTGATGAAATAGGGAATCACCTAGCGGGATAGTGTAAGAATTTTATGATTATATTTTCTCGTTAACCGATTCTCTAGTTTGTAATTAATTTTTTAATGTAAAACTTTCCATAACATCTCTCCTTGTCCTGCTCCTGACAAATAGTTCATCCACCAGACTCTCGTTCGCTTAATAAATTTCAAATTACAATTGGATTATTTTTTAATGGCACGAAAAATCAGAAAGCATATCGTTACTGACCATTTTGGGTAGCGTCCAAAATCTAGTATTAAATGTTTTATTCGAAAGTAGAACTGTTTTATCGTTAAATTGTAAATAAATTCAGCTATTTCAAACAACTTTGTCACTGGGATCTACCAATAAGTGGTTTAAACTAAAGGGCTCAAACGCGCTTACGTTTTATTTGAAAGTCAGTCAAGGACTCAAGTTAACGGCTCAAAAGCCAAAACAAAACAACCATGTGAAGTAAACGGCGCAAAGCAAAGGACTTGAAAACCATATCAAAACAAAAATTTTGATTTGGCTTTTAAGTCCTTTGCTTTGCGCCGTTTACTTCAACATATGTTTTTTGTTTTGGTTTTGAAGCCGTTAATTTGAGTCCTTGACTGACTTTCAAATACAACGTAAGCACGTTTAAGCCTTTTACCGTTGAAATATATATAATACTGTTGTATTTTATGTAAAATAATAAACGTTGCATTTTTATTTTTATTGTCAGCATATACACAAACAATCATATGAGAGGATCACACTCGCTAAACAAAGGGTTACATCAATTTCTTCTTCATGAAGTTCCATGTCCATATCCATATCGAAGTTATCGGGAGCTTATTCACTGGTTTCCGACCTCTTTTTTTGGGAACTATTTCTTTGAGGAACGTTTCGTAGTATGGTTTGTTTTTAATATATTTTAATTGCTTCCTCAAATCATCCAACTTAGCTTGTGGCAAAGCGATTGGCTTTCTGTTAATTGGATCCGGTCAAACAACAGTTCTTATATTAGCACTCCCAAATATGAACTGTGACCAGGTTGGATTTGATATATCGTATTTGAGCTCAATACATCCGGGAAGTGTCGTTTGGTACCTGAAGCACATAATTTTTTGAAATCTTAAACCATTACCATCACTATCAGGAGAAGGCTTTTTGAATATTTTGTCCAAATCACCGGCAAAGTAAACCGAGCGTTTGAAGATTTTTCCAGATATTCGACAGATTCGGGAAGAATCCCTTGATGAGTGGACGGAAGAGATGATATGGTTAAGCTTTGATTCTGTTCGGGTATCGCCACACAAATTTATCGTCTTTTCCGTTGCTAACTTCTTCGGAGTATTACTTTTCGGCATAGCCAGATCTAATGGAACATCGCTAGTGTGGATCGTTAAATTTAAAGGATGCTCGTTCTCAATCATTGATACTGACAGATCTAGTGGAAGTGTTTGTCGGGGATCAGTGAATGTTATGACTCCGCTTCTTCTTATCGGCGTTGACGATATAATCATCGAAACACCTTCGTTTGTAGTTTTGTTTACAAATTCTACTTCCTCGAAATTTGCAACCGTGGGAGTATCAGCAACTATACTTGCCACCTCTTCCCCAACTGGAGGGTCAGAAATACCAGCGGCCACTGAAAAAGAAAATAGTACATTGCTTTGTGTATAGACAAAACAGTAAGTTGAGGTAATACTTACGAAGAAGTAAGTCGAATCCTGTTGACGAGAACATTATTACAAATCGTAAATCGATCAGTAGTATTCGGGAGGTTTGCTTTTTTGCCGTTCACTCTGTTTGTTTATGTTTGTTTTCGTACAGTTGTTGAGCCGTTGAATGAATTTTGAATATAGCGTAAGCGTTTACTGTTAAATTGTAAAAAAATTAAGCTATTTAAAAAAGCTTTGTCACTGGGATCTACTAATAGGTGGTTTGAACTAAAGGGCTCAAAAACGCTTACGTTGTATTTGAAAGTCAGTCAAGGACTCAAGATAAAGGCTGAAAAGCCAAAACAAAACAAACATGTGAAGTTAACGGCGCAAAGCAAAGGACTTGAAAGCCAAATCAAATCATTTTTATTATTTGGCTTTCAAGTCCTTTGCTTTGCGCCGTTTACCTCAACATGTTTGCTTTGTGTTGGTTCTGCAGCCGTTAATTTGAGTCCTTCACTGACATTCAAATATAACGTAAGCACGTTTGAGTCTTTTAATATATAATATTATAACAAAGTTTTACTTGGTTTTACTGTTTTTGTTAGCAATGTTGCACAGGTTATTTACAAAGAAAATAGTGATGCAAGAAGTCCATTATTGTTTGAAGGATCAGGCAATAACAATTATTTACAAAAATTGGAAAAAACGACCAACCACAAATTTGACATATTAAATATTAATATTAAATTTTTTACATTTGATACGATAACTCTTTGGTTGGAAATCGACATCAATAAAGTCAATAAAACCTATACAATAATAAAATCCTCCTAAAATAACTCACAAGATTATATAAGGACAAAAAGTAAAGGTCCGGAATGCCAATTCAAGCGCTTAATGCAGCTAAGCCGTAAACTGAAGCAAAGGGCGTGAAAACCATTCGTTTAATATGGATTGTGCGCCGTTTACTGTGAACTATAATAACATAATTTTGATAATGTTTTTCGAATATAAACTCACAATAGCGTAAAGAATGAATAATAAGGATGCTATTTATACAATAAAACGAAAAACATGAATTTGGCTTTACGGCCCTAATCATATGTTAGTCGAGAGATGCACGCGCCCTTTCATTTACATTGGGTTTCTATGCGCCCATTTGTTGAGCCCTATTAAAAAGTATACTGTCAAGCTCGCCCATTTACCCAGCCCTACCCAGCAAGACAGAGTCAGTTTAGCCCATTTACCGCGCCCTTCTGAAAATTATGTACACGGTTTAGCCCTTCCGCAAATGGTGGTTGCTGAAGGGCGAAATCACGACTGGGATGCAAATTGGGCGTAAGCATTTTTTTAGTTTCTACCCACTAAAAGCACATAGGAATTAAATTCTTTGTTATATTGTCATAAGGTTTAACGAAAAATGCTTCCGGAAAAACACGGTCATAAAGTAATTTATACCTACAATAAAAACTACATTTGGAAAACCTTCGCCGAATATTGAAACTGATTTTTCTCCATTTGAGTACATTGCGACTTAGGCCCTAATGAAAGATCTGTGTCGAAATCCCTATTCCCAGTTAAGCTCAGCCGGAATTGAACTGGAATTCTGGCTGGTTTCAGTTCGTACACGGGCTCCAGTGACACAACCGATTCTAACTAGAATCGGTTGTGTCACTGGAGCCGGAATGCGAACTGGAACCAGCCAGAATTCCGGTTCATTTCCGGCTGAGCTTAACAGGGTTTGATATGTGTTTTGATGGAATTATGCCAATATAGTCAAAGGACTATGCTCTTTAGGTGAATAATACTAAAAACATGAAATGTTTAGTACTAATGCAGTGTGTTATGTATGAATGTGATTTGGTTATATTAAACACTTTTAGTTTCGGTTTAAAACTCTTCATCAACAGTATCTTTATTTCCTCAACTTAATCTACTTATACTAAATAATACATGTAAACCTTAAAGCTAATTTTCCTATCAGATAGTTAGTTTCGTTCTAATAGGCGGGGCTTCGAAAGCTCGCCATGAATGTTTCTTACGGCTAAAGTTACTTCTATGGCTGTCTCGCCAGTGTGCGCATATGTTTATGGAGAAAGGAGGAGCTTAGTCGAATAGTCAGTTCTCTTGCGTCATATTCTCTCTACTCTCTTGTTCGTTTCGCATCGGTATTTTGAGCTGACCTTCATGGCTTAGCCGGTGCTGTCTGTCTTACTGTTTTTGTTTGTTGGAATTTGCTGTGGTATGACTTTACTGTTCGGAAGGCATGATTTATTACGGTTAAGTATTCGTTCTTGGTTTTGGGTTTAAGCTTGTGTTGTATTTTTTTTATTGCGTGCTAGAAACATGCATATGTTTTGAGATTTGGACGTGAGTTTGGTTCTGTGGCTTGTATGTAGATCGGTTTTCCGGTTTGAATGTAGGTCTGTTTACGAGGTGCTAAAGATGCAGGTCTGTTTTAGAAATGTGTTTGGTTGATTATTACTAGCTGTGAAAAACATAGTTGTTTGGTACTGTACATGTTGTCTTTTGTACGAAGTGGGTTTTTGTGTCAATGGGGCTAAGTGTTATGCTTGGAATTCATGGTCTGAGTGTTTGATTTATTTAAGCGCTGTCAGTAATTTTCGTGTGCTATGGTTTTCGTCATGTTTGATGTAAGATTTTCGAGTCGTGGGAAACTATCGGCTTGAGATGCGATGTTGCGTCGTAGGTTGGGTCAATTGATATTATGTTTGGGGTATGGTTGATATTGGTGTAGTACAGGTATAGTACAGCAGTTTCTAAGCGCTTTAGAATGATGCGTCCTTTTGAAAATTATAATACCTTTCACATAGGTCTTTTTTCGGGCCCAAGAATCATACGACGCTGCACATAAGGCTTTTTTCAGCAAAGGTAGCTCTTACGACGAATATTGAATTTCTTCAAAGTTTTCGACAGAATGAGCACCGGAATACGAATGTTCTTCATTACTATGGTAAATAGTTGTACTGGATTTAACAGAAGTCTTGCAGAAAAAAAATTGCGGGAAATTTTAGTTTATATTAACAAACCATTGGCTGGAAGTGGTTAAAACCAACGAATGGCATGTTGTTTTAGAATAACTAAGCTTTCCAAATATCATTTAATTTATTATACTTTCTAAATTCAACTTCGAAAATAAGTCGCATGAACAGAAGAAAATAATTTCTTTTATTTTGATGCTTACGACATTTTTACTAGGTACCTATGTGCAGTGGGAACAACATAGAATGAAATGAATCTTGCGTCGTTTTTGCATGGCGCCTATGAACAGTTGCAGAGGTTTTGAAATGTTTCACGCATAGGTCCTTCCCAGTGAGCAAATTTTCTGGCAGAGACCGCTCTGCTAGATTTCTGTAAGTCTTGGTTTGGCAGCCCTGTCAGATTTCTGCGCGCATCCTGTCGGGTTAGTTGAGCTAGGGCGAACTCGGTTTCGCTCGCGTTTTCTGGCAAATTTCGCCAGGAACCGAGCAAAACCCTGGCATAACTCGGACATAAACTGTGCAAAGATGCTGGCAATTCCTACCTGGTAAAATTTTGCACGAATCGAGCAAAACATCTGACAAAGATGTGGCAGGAAGCGTGCAGAGATCTTGGTCGTACATTTCTGGCTCGATTCTAGATAAAAGTGAGCAGCATCGGTTGGTGTAACCGCTTCTGTCAGAAACGGTTGTTGCATTTGAGCGAATTCGTTGCCAGAATTCTCGCACAAATCGCGCAAAACGCTCGCAGAAACTCTGCCAGCATCAGTTTCGCTTTGCTCAACTTTTGCTAACTCTCTGCTTGCCACGCTGACCGGGTTTCAATTTAAAAGGTCTCAAGTGCAAAATTTCAAAATATGATCATGAAAACTTTGCGACTTTTTATATAATGCTTGTTATTTTGATAAATACTGGGTATAATGAATCCTGGTTTTCGATATTCGTTAGCTATGTTGTAATCACATGCTGTGCTGCAAAGAACTCAGTTTGTTTACATTTGTCACTACGGACCATTTGAATCGGCACTCTTGAAATATTAACGTCGCCCAGTAAAGTTCAGCCGAATATGAGCTGGAATTCTGGCTGGTTCCAGTTCGAATACGGGCTCCAGTGACACAACAGATTCTAACTAGAATCGGTTGTGTCACTGGAGCCGGAATACGAGCTGGAACCAGCCAGAATTCCGGTTCATTTCCGGCTGAGCTTAACTGGGTGGTAACACCCGGTCAAACCATTCGGAATTCTGAATGGAGTCAGTATAGATTCCAACTCAAATACAACAACCGATTGAGTCGGAATCGGTTGTTGCATTTGAGCTGGAATCCATACTGACTCCATTCAGAAATCCGAACCGGTTTTGGAATGAGTTTAACTGCCCTCTAAGACCCAGTTAAACTCATTCCGGAACCGGTTCGGATTTCTGAATGGAGTCATTATCCTTCTAAGAACGGTTGGTTTCAAAATCGTCCAATGAAGGACGTTCGTTGGACCAATTTGGACAACGTCCAAATAACCGTTCAACAAACGTCCATCGTTTGACCCGTGTTGAACGATTTTGAAACAATTTTTTGGACGTCTCAGTGGGTGGGCATTAGGGACCGTCCATAAATGACGTAGCATTTTTTGAGTGATTTTTAACACCCCCCTCCCCCATCGTAGCATTTCGTCACAAACCTCTAAGTACCCCCCCTAGTAATTACGTAGCTTGACGGTAACTCTCCCCCCCCCCCCTTGTCCCGTAAAATAAAAAAAATAAAAAACGATGTTAGTTTTTCCCCTTAAAAAAAGCTACGTAGCATGCACATAACCCCCTACCCCCTCTGTCATCACACATGATCACAAAATACAAAACTCCCCCCTCCCCCATATAATGCTAAGTCATTTATGGATAATCCCTTAGGCTGTACACGCCGATGAAGTCGACTAGTAAGTCGACATAAATTGACTTTTCCCGGTCAGCGTGGCAAGCAAAAAGTTAGCAAAAGTCCCAGTGAGCAAATTTTCTGGCAGAGACCGCTCTGCTAGATTTCTGTAAGTCTTGGTTTGGCAGCCCTGTCAGATTTCTGCGCGTATCCTGTCGGGTTAGTTGAGCTAGGGCGAACTCGGTTTCGCTCGCTAGATCGAACTCGTGTGCAGCATCGGTTGGTTTAATCTGCTTCTGTCAGGGCTGCCAAACCAAGACTTACAGAAATCTAGCAGCGCGATCTCGACCAGAATTTTTTTTTTATTTTTAAATTTTCTCAAATTATGTTTTTTTTCCAGAGACGAACTACAAAAAGCTTCGTCACTGAGTCGCTTGTCAATATTTTTGCATAGAAGAGTTACAGAATGTTACTGAAATGATACATTATAATGAACAAAAGTTTTGATCATTTCGTTTCACCAAAATTTCTGAAAAATCGCAAAAGTATTTTTTTTTTCGCTGAAACCTTTACTCTCCCCTTAACAAACATTATCATCATTTTGATAGCAGCGCAGCCCTATGTGTCGTTTTGTCGTTAGAAAACGAATACACTTTTCTATGACTCATTTATAAAGTACAATCTGTAACTGTATTAGTGTGTTGTTTTCCTCCACCTGTTAAAATGTTCTGATATAGGTAGAGAAAAACAAATCGACAATTGACTTATTTGACGTCTAGGACACCAACACAGTTGCAATGTGTATAGACAACATACATATAAAGCTATGTTTTCAATTCGCCATCTGATTTAACCTCATTTGGCAAAAAAACTACCCGATTTAACCTCAATCTCGCACTAACACAACTCCACATAGATTAGTCAATACCCTTTCGGTCGGATTATTTGCAAGATGGATCCCTACCAACCGGTATTGTACGTCTCCGGAATAAGTTTCACAGTGACACAGAGCATTCAAACACCATCTTAAATAATTTAGGCAGCCTATTTCAAACGTTTAAATTGACTGATTTTTTCATATCACAGCTGGAGGAAAACAAACCTCTCAGGTAGTGTGAGTTAAATGATTTGCATAGAACTTTATACGTAGATGATACATTACAGCGTTGTGGAAAATAATAAAGATAGCAAAAGCAAGTAGACTTTTCTACGGCTCATGTACTTACAAGTCGCATGACACAAATACTACATCACTAGCCGGTGGAAAATAATAAACAAAGACGGCAAAAGCAAATGGGATTGTTTTCAACCAAGAAACTACATTGTGTTCGTGAGGCCAGTCGACAAGAACTCAATATTGAAAGGCTTTGGCCTGATCTACGATTAACAGTCGTGACAGTGTTGTAGCTAGAGTTAATAATATTTAAAAAATATTGATATTGTGAGTTTGTATAATATTGTGTGATGGTTATAAGTGATTCTTAACTAAAATAAAGTCCAGTAATCATATCCATTATGACGGAATTAGCTACCCGGACATTAATGCCGGGGGCCTGCCGATGTTGTTTGTTAGAGCAAAGCGAAATGTATTGTATCCTTGATACATTGGAGGAATTCGAAAGTACAATTTATGACTTAATCACCGATTGCATCGGAATAAAGGTAATCTATGATTATATGATTTCAATGAGTAGTATTTTTTACAATCTTAATATTATAGATCACAGGAGATGACTGTTTTTCAAGAAGCATCTGTAACATTTGTTTTAATGATCTGTCTACTGCCGTACGTTTTCGTCAGCGCTGCCTGGAAACCGAAAATATACTGCAAAACTCACAAATCGATATTGAAAAACCGCAAGTGAAGGAATTAAGTGAAGAAATTTTGAGCTCGCAAGAAGAAATTGTTTTGGAAGAAAAGTCCCAATCAATAAATTCGGATGTTACGTCTAACCTGTACAAGGAGGGCAGTTCAACTGATCAACGCGATTCCCAAAGTAGCGAAACTGAATTATCATCACCGCCGAAGAAGAAAAAAATATCAAAACGTCGCAGTGGTGGAAATACATATAAATGTAACATTTGCGACAAAGTGTTCATGAAAGCCAGTTATCTTAAAAAACATCTTCGGATCCACTCCGGCGAACGCCCCTTCAAATGCAACGTTTGCCCCAAAGCGTTCGTGACCAGCGACACCCTCAAGAATCATGAGCGTGTTCATACCAATAATAGACCACATGAGTGTGATATGTGTGGCAAACGGTTTATAAGTAACAGTCATCTAAAGCAACATAAGCATTTTCATACCGGCGAACGACCCTATCGGTGCGACATTTGCGGAAAGGAGTATACAACAAGTATTCAACTTAGCTATCATCGAGTTAATCACACTGGGGGCCATAAATTTGAATGTGACCTTTGTAACCGATCTTTTGTCATACGGAGCCAACTCAAAAAGCACATGCGGAAGCACACGGGTGAGAAACCGTATCAATGTGATATTTGCGGAGTAAAAGTCAAAGATAAATATACCCTGAAATGTCACATACGTACCCATACCGGGCCACAGCAATGCGACATATGTGGGAAAAAGCTCCCCAATAGTAACCAATTTAGGCTCCATCAAAAGACGCACGCAGAAGAAGCGATAAGCATCGAACAGGAAGTTCCATCATTTACAAAGCATAACGTTTCCGTTTCAAAAATCTGCTGAGGGAACATTCATAAATCATGTAAGACAACAATTGGCCAAAATTAACCTTCCTTGTCCCAAAATTATTTCGAAACGAATTATTTTTTTCTTTAGTAATATGCTAGCTGACTCCCCTCCATCTTATATCACAAAATGTCTCAACCCTCCCAAACTCCGCCTCCTAAAAGCGTGATTTATGAAGGGTCACTCAGCTATGGATGTGTCGATCGAGATAGTGTTTTTACAAAACTTCGACTTTTTTTCAAATTGAAGTAACGCTTGTGAAGTAACAGAACAATCTGACCTATAATAACTTATGTCGTTTTTGCTTGAAGCGAAACTGAGTCAGTTTCAAACCCTAACTGCAGTCAAAAAGTATGAACTGACAGTGGTTGGGGTTAAAACCTGACTCAGTTTCGGAGTCCAGCAAAAACGCCATTAGCAAAAGTGCGAATACGATTTGTAAACAAACTTTTGTTTTGCTAATTTCTTCTAATTTGCTTTCATTTCAAAGCAGAAAACATTTGAAATTGCTTCTACGAAGGGTGAAAATGTGGTTTTGCGTGTATTTATTATGAAATTTCACTCTTCAGCTTACGAAAATCTCTAGCCCTTTTGAAGAAATAATATTGAATTAGCTTTTCCATGAGACGTTTGTTCGACAATCCATTGTTTATTAATTTTTTATTAATCATATTCGTTTGAAGTACCGAACCGACAATTTTGTCGGACTATAGGATCAATAGGAATAAACTAGAAAATAGTAAATTATGATCAGCAAAACGGCTATCAATGGAATGGCTAGCTTTTAATTTTAATATTTAACATTATTTAAAAAAATGTATATGTATCTCCACAAAATTGGTAGAAAGGTATCCAGCTTTTCACATGCCATTGTCCTATTCGTAGTATGTTAGGAGCCCTTATTCTGACAGTAGATCCTTAATGCCATCCGCCCAGTAAGAAGAAACCGTCCTACGTGAGACTAATGCATGAGATGTTTGTTAAACAAACTCCAAACGTTCCTAACAGGGCGTTGCTGTCATGCTGGCGTAAACAACCATTGTGAGAACGGGACTGCTAGAAAATTACGAACAAGATAAAATTGACCATGGCACGTGCATAACTGGATAAAATTGATTTCCTTAAGGGAATGGCCTACTTTGAAAGTTCGAAAATATTTTAATGTAGAATACATTTAAGGTTTCAATATAGGGGTCCCGTTTCAAAATATCGGCCGCGGCGCCGCGTCAGATTTTGAACGTTAATAACTTTTATCATACTTAACAGAATGATTTGATTTTTAGGGCAATTTGTTGCAAATATGTTCCTCTATGCTGTATTAAAATTTGAAGTATGTATAACATGTACTAATAACAAAAAAAATGTGTTTTGAAAAATCTTTCGAAAACGACTCGGAAAAGTGAAAATTTTCAGCCCATCCCGCACAGAGCCGTCGTTATGGTAGACCAACCGAACAATAAAATAATGAAAAATTTATATATAGGTCCACTATATGTTTGTTCGTATGGTTATTCGCATTGGGTTGCTTGACGAGAGCACTTGGTGGGGGAAAGACGGCATATTCCTTTGGTTAGGCCATTAGAAGCCGGACGGAAAGGAAAGGCTCATGCACGGCACGAGAACGAGGGAGAAAGCGATAGTAGTGCATATTAGCGCGATTATATAAATATCTGTCGGTCGGTTTTTCTCATCATTCGTATTCGTTCAAGCACTAGCAAGCAGCCAGTCCACCGAAGAAAAGCAGTCGGCGATGACGACGGCGGAAAAAGTGCCCCAGCTACTGGTGACTCATCGGAACTGTCGCCCTGCAAGAATTTCGCCCCAACTAAAGGGCAACAGAGTAGGCTATCGTTCCAGCGTCTGGGTCGTGAGATTGTGCAGGACTGCAAAGTCGAGCTACGCTTACAAAGCTCAGTCGTAATGATGCCCCGAGAAGCCAACGATGCCTACTTGGTCGGTTTGTTCGAGAATGCAAAATAGTGCTTTCTAGCTCACCGTGTCCGCGGGGAGTGCGTCTGAATTATGCTCCCGCAATAAAACAATAAACGGTTCTTTACAGGACCAATTAATTGTGTTCTAATAAGAGTTAAACTGAAATTTACATTTTATGGTGTATAACAAATAATTTTCAGAAAGCAATATAAGAAATACGATGTGTGGAAAGAAAGAAAGAGAATTTAAATTATCTTCTCTCGCTCGTTTTCGTGCACTGCTTTTCCATTCCTTTCTGTTGCTACTACCATCATAACTAAAACGAATGTGCGTGTTCCCCCACCATCTCATGACCAGTGTTGCCACAATTGCATGTCGCTATTACAATTTGAATTATTTTATTGATCCTCTCTAGTATTGATAAAATATAGAACGTGCAAAGTACACTAGTCGCATGCTTTTATTCGAACTTTTTGGCAGCCTCCGTTGATTAACTGCATAAATCGATTTGTTTGTGCAGCTCCTTGCTAGTAGCAAACTAAATAGCCTTTATCAACGCTAACAAATAACACGAAAGAATTTAAATTTGTGAAAATCTTTTCCTTCCTTCTTTTCAAATCTGCAACATTCTTTGAAAATATTGTTTGAATGTTGTTATTGAAAAACTGAACATGCAAGTTTGCTAGCACTGGCCACTAGATTGAAGGCGATGGAAAGACAGAATATTCGTTTTGGTTATGCTAGTATTGGTAGCCGAATGGAAAGGAAAGGCGCAGGAATGGCACGAAAACGAGCGAGAGAGAAATAGTAGTGCTTTCTCGTATATGAATATTGGTCGTTCGGTTTTTCTCATCATTCGTATTCGTTCAAGCACTAGCAAGCAGCCAGTCCACCGAAGGAAAGCAGGTGGCAATAGCGACGGACGGAAAAAGTGCCCCAGCTACTGGTGACTCATCGGAACTGTCGCCCTGCAAGAATTTCGCCCCAACTAAAGGGCAACAGAGTAGGCTATCGTTCCAGCGTCTGGGTCGTGAGATTGTGCAGGACTGCAAAGTCAAGCTACGCTTACAAAGCTCAGTCGTAATGATGCCCCGAGAAGCCAACGATGCCTACTTGGTCGGTTTGTTCGAGAATGCAAAATAGTGCTTTCTAGCTCACCGTGTCCGCGGGGAGTGCGTCTGAATTATGCTCCCGCAATAAAACAATAAACGGTTCTTTACAGGACCAATTAATTGTGTTCTAATAAGAGTTCAACTGAAATTTACATTTTATGGTGTATAACAAATAATTTTCAGAAAGCAATATAAGAAATACGATGTGTGGAAAGAAAGAAAGAGAATTTAAATTATCTTCTCTCGCTCGTTTTCGTGCACTGCTTTTCCATTCCTTTCTGCTGCTACTACCATCATAACTAAAACGAATGTGCGTGTTCCCCCACCATCTCATGACCAGTGTTGCCACAATTGCATGTCGCTATTACAATTTGAATTATTTTATTGATCCTCTCTAGTATTGATAAAATATAGAACGTGCAAAGTACGCTAGTCGCATGCTTTTATTCGAACTTTTTGGCAGCCTCCGTTGATTAACTGCATAAATCGATTTGTTTGTGCAGCTCCTTGCTAGTAGCAAACTAAATAGCCTTTATCAGCGCTAACAAATAACACGAAAGAATTTAAATTTGTGAAAATCTTTTCCTTCCTTCTTTTCAAATCTGCAACATTCTTTGAAAATATTGTTTGAATGTTGTTATTGAAAAACTGAACATGAGAGTTTGCTAGCACTGGCCACTAGATTGAAGGCGATGGAAAGACAGAATATTCGTTTTGGTTATGCTAGTATTGGTAGCCGAACGGAAAGGAAAGGCGCAGGAATGGCACGAAAACGAGCGAGAGAGCGATAGTAGTGCTTTCTCGTATATGAATATTGGTCGTTCGGTTTTTCTCATCATTCGTATTCGTTCAAGCACTAGCAAGCAGCCAGTCCACCGAAGGAAAGCAGTTGGCAATAGCGACGGACGGAAAAAGTGCCCCAGCTACTGGTGACTCATCGGAACTGTCGCCCTGCAAGAATTTCGCCCCAACTAAAGGGCAACAGAGTAGGCTATCGTTCCAGCGTCTGGGTCGTGAGATTGTGCAGGACTGCAAAGTCAAGCTACGCTTACAAAGCTCAGTCGTAATGATGCCCCGAGAAGCCAACGATGCCTACTTGGTCGGTTTGTTCGAGAATGCAAAATAGTGCTTTCTAGCTCACCGTGTCCGCGGGGAGTGCGTCTGAATTATGCTCCCGCAATAAAACAATAAACGGTTCTTTACAGGACCAATTAATTGTGTTCTAATAAGAGTTAAACTGAAATTTACATTTTATGGTGTATAACAAATAATTTTCAGAAAGCAATATAAGAAATACGATGTGTGGAAAGAAAGAAAGAGAATTTAAATTATCTTCTCTCGCTCGTTTTCGTGCACTGCTTTTCCATTCCTTTCTGTTGCTACTACCATCATAACTAAAACGAATGTGCGTGTTCCCCCACCATCTCATGACCAGTGTTGCCACAATTGCATGTCGCTATTACAATTTGAATTATTTTATTGATCCTCTCTAGTATTGATAAAATATAGAACGTGCAAAGTACACTAGTCGCATGCTTTTATTCGAACTTTTTGGCAGCCTCCGTTGATTAACTGCATAAATCGATTTGTTTGTGCAGCTCCTTGCTAGTAGCAAACTAAATAGCCTTTATCAACGCTAACAAATAACACGAAAGAATTTAAATTTGTGAAAATCTTTTCCTTCCTTCTTTTCAAATCTGCAACATTCTTTGAAAATATTGTTTGAATGTTGTTATTGAAAAACTGAACATGCAAGTTTGCTAGCACTGGCCACTAGATTGAAGGCGATGGAAAGACAGAATATTCGTTTTGGTTATGCTAGTATTGGTAGCCGAACGGAAAGGAAAGGCACAGGAATGGCACGAAAACGAGCGGGAGAGCGATAGTAGTGCTTTCTCGTGTTTTCATATATGAATATTGGTCGGTCGGTTTTTCTCATCATTCGTATTCGTTCAAGCACTAGCAAGCAGCCAGTCCAGGTCCACCGGAGGAAAGCAGTTGGCGATGATGACGGTCCGCAAAAGTGCCCCAGCTACTGGTGGCCCATCGCAACCAACTACCGATCAGGAACTGTCGCCATGCTAGTATTTCGCCCCAACTAAAGGGCAACGGAGCAACTAATCCGCTGGCTAACATTCCAGCGTCTGGTTCGTAAGGTTGTGTATTACTTCAAAGTCGAGCTACGCTTACAAAACTCAGCCGTAATGAAGCCACTGATGCCTACTTGGTCGGTTTGTGGGAGTGGGCGTAAATTACAATAAAAGCAACGGTTCTTTTCAGGACCAATCAATTGTGTTCTAGTGAGAGTTAAACTGAAACTTTTATTTTAAGGTGTGTAGCAAATTTTCAACAAGCAACATAATACGTTGGGTGGAAAGAAGTAGCTTGCACACGCAACAAAAATTTAAATTATCCTCTCGCTCGCTTCGTGCACTGCTTTTCCATTCCTTTCTACTGTTATTATCAGTATTACCAAAACGAATGTGTTGCTGCATGTGTTTAAGAGAAACGTTGAAGTCGCATGCTTCTATTCAAGCTTTTTGGCAGCCCCCGCGAACTAACTGCATTAAATGATTTTTTGTGCAGCTCCGTGCTAGTAGCAAACAAAATGGCCCTACCAGTGTCTGATTCGTGAGATTGTGCAGGATTTCAAAGTCGAGCTAAGCTTATAAAGTTCAGCCGTAATGGTACCCGAAGAAGCCAGTCTTGTCGTTTTGTTCGAGGCTACAAAACAGTTCGCCAGGCACGTAACTATCATGCCAAAAATATCCAACGATCCAGCGCATCACCATCAACACCAACGCCGATACCAAAGGTTCTTTTCAGAACCACCATTATTACCATAGAGAATTATTTGAAAATTTCCCATTCAAACGTGATTCTGTTGAATATTATTAGATTTAAATTAACGTCTCGAATTGAAATCACGACGCTCCGGTTATGTGACAGACATTACCCACCCATCTTTTTTATTGTGACCACGACACCCCATTTCAATATTTCTGAATGAACAGAAGGTCGAGTTTGGAAAGTTTGTAACTTTCATTGTACTTAACCAAATTACACAATGTTCGCACTAATGATTCAGAAATATGATCAGGAATCTTCTGTTAGATTTGTAAGTATGTATAATTTACATGAATAAAGAAAAATTGATTTTCAGGAATCAATTATTATCTGTTCTTCCATTGGCCAGTACTACGCGACTTCCTCATGCTAACAATTAATTTCATCGTTAGCCATCTCCCTCACCAAGGCCAACAACGCCAACAAAACCGGTCCTTTTCAGGACCACCATCATTTTTGTAAAGAATAATTTGAAATATTCCTCGCCCAAATCAGCTTTTGTCCGAAAATCCTAATGAGTATCAACATATTTGAAGAACGTGTTCCTTATGTATTCTACATCTCTCCGGTTATGTCGCAGACATTACCCACCCATCTTTTTGTATTACTTGAATCGATAGATTACCTTCAAAGGTTAGCTCAAAGTGCTTTGGTAGATACCTATTTAGTTAAAATAAAAACAAATAAGCGCTGAGTGGACTCGTGAGCGCTCGCACTACCGTTTTGCTTCCCGAATAGAAATGTGTAATTTTCAATAAAGTCTAATGTTATGCTACAATACAAAAGCAATAAACTAATGAGGTCCACAGCAAATTATAAAATAAAGTCGACTTTTACGGTTAAAAGTAAAATAATGTGTGATTATGTCTCTTAACTTAAAATAAATCCACAGAGAACAGAATCCATGATCGAACAAATTTATTATTAAAACGTGTGTAAAGATTTAAATTAATATACGATAAAACCAACGGGTGCTATTATATGCTCTCTTACATAGGTGGTCTTGGCCAAAGAGAATAGGGAAAGAGACGAAGAGTGAAAATCAGTCAAAACGGCAACACTCCCTTTACGATGATTTTAACACTAGAATTTTGGCAACCGCTGCCACAGGCAGCACTTTAAATGACTCCTATTATATTTTGAAAACAAACCGTACGTCGATCGTTGGATTTGTTTATCAAAAGATGTGCATTTCGAAACAAAGAGATGAAATAATTCTAACGCTTGTTTTTACTCATACATATACTCTAGAATGCACCTTACAATCACGATTGAACTAAATTCTGATGAAAACTCAAAATTCGTTTTTGATAGATGTACAATCAATATAATAATATCAATACAATACAATGTACAATACTTATCTCCTCGAACTCAGGAATAAGTAATGTTTACACTCAGGTTTTTTTACGCGGGGGATACAGGCCGCGTAAATGAAAACCGCGTAAATTTCAAAATCCGCGTAAATGAAAACCGCGTAAATTTCAAAATCCGCGTAAATGTCAAAATCCGCGTAAATGAAGACCACTTAAATTTAAGAATCCGCGTTAAAGGGAACCTCGTTGATGGATACCGCGTTAATTCCAAAATCCGCGTAAATGAAAACCGCGTAAATTTCAAAAACCGCGTAAATGAAAACCGCGTAAATTTTAAAACCCGCGTAAAAAACCGCGTAAAAAATACCGCGCAAAAAATCGCGTAAAAAAATTGAGTGCATTTACGTTGCACGATTGGTCTGCTCAATAAGGTATTTTTGGCTTCACACTATTCGTCTCTTTCCCTATTCTCTTTGGTCTTGGCAACACCGTTTGTAGATGACACATTTTACTGTGACATTTAGAGAGACGGGCTTGTAGTTGTCAAAGAGAATAGTGAAAGAGACGAAGAGTGAAAATCAGTCAAAACGGCAACACTCCCTTTATGATGATTTCAACACTAGAATTTTGGCAACCGCTTCTACAGGCAGCACTTTAAATGACTCCTATTATATTTTGAAAACAAACCGTATGTCGATCGATGGATTTGTTTATCAAACGATGTGCATTTCGAAACAAAGAGATGAAATAATTCTAAAGCTTATTTTTACTCATACATATACTCTAGAATGCACCTTACAATCACGATTGAACTAAATTCTGACGAAAATTCAAATTTCTTTTTTGATAGAAGTTCAATACTTATCTCCTCCAACTCAGGCATGAGTAATGTTTATTTACATTGCACGATTGGTCTGCTCAATAAGGTATTTTTGGCTTCACACTATTCGTCTCTTTCCCTATTCTCTTTGGTAGTTGTGATATATTTCATGTGCTGTATTGCAACCGAGAGTGTAGATATCAAGATGGAGAGAAAGGTGGGAACATTTGCCACTTTTGAGTGTATTAGTTTTATGCTTGCAAAATTAAGCATGGCGGCCGGGGCCCTTGAAGTAAACATGTACATCCGAGCGAGCATCCGGATTCTTTGGCGAACGGAGAAAAGTTAAAAAAGGCCGAGCTTCACCGCGGATCTACCGATTAGAACACTTAGGGACACTTTTTACCTTAAAAAAAAACGATTAAATTAACTATGGCCGAACCGAAACAAAACTGATGGCAACAGAAAGGCCCACTATGTCATTTGTTTGTGCTTTTCTTCTTCATATCCTCTTGTTTTTTCGGCTTCGTCAAAGAAAAATGACAACCTCACTCACACACAGAAAAAAATGTGCACACCTGTTCCGTCTTGCTAGATATAAGGTTGCCCAGATATTCTTGCACGGATTAATGTGTTTGTACCTCCTCGCGCTCTACACACTTAAATAATTTGCTGTCCTTATTTCACTGCTGGAAAAGGAGGGAGAGGGAATGATTTTTTACTCAAAATGAATGGGATGAAGTTTAGTCGGCTTTGGGGAATATCTCATTATTTTTGGGTAAATTTGGACTCCCTCTCTTTCGTTTTTCGTTGGAGGAAGAAGGATGCACAGATTTAAAATTACCTACTGCTAGGTAATGCAAGTTTTCTGTGTAAGGAGTCGTCCTCTTTTGTGGATTCCTAGCAGGGTGGCCAGACCTACCGATTTATCGGTAGTCCTACCGATTTTGGTCTTCCCTACACGGTAAAAAATGGTCACGTCTAATTCAAATGATGTTGCACTTGAATCAGTTTATCATGTATCACTAACAATTGGAGTGATTTAGCATTGATTTTCTAAGGATTTATAACTCGTATCAGAATAACCTGGTATTTGAAAGCTATTTAATAGAAATTATCTTTAAATTGAAATGAATATCCGTTGAATTCGCACCACTGTACTAATCTATTGAATTTGAGTGCTTCCATTATTAATTACAAGTGTCAAAACACTAAAGTCTTTAATCGACTACAAACGTATGCTCGGAAATAGGAGCAAAAATGGAAAATTTGCATTTCCAAAGTAATGTAGAACGTGAGTATTGTATATTTTACTTGTGGTTAATTTATAATGTAATTATTTGTTCTCAGGTAATCCATAATGGGATATACCGTAAGGAATACGTATATAGTTAAATGCAAGATCTCTTAGAAGCAATATGCAACACATTTCCACAACGTGCTTTCGTAGGATACGGTCGCAACCTCGAAAACGTGTCTAAAGTTTAGTTTAACTACAGTTTTCTCTGCGCTATCTTTAACCTTATTTCCGAAGTTTTTATAACGTGCCAGTCACAGGCTGGGGAGTTTAAAGAACTCATATTTATCTTATTAAATCAATTACAGATTAAGTGCAAAAGAAGACCGCATTAGAGACAATATAACCGCGTGGGTCCGCCATTTTGTTCGTGGTGGACCAAAAGTAAAATGGAGACTGACGACCCGGAGAGCGCAGCACCTCCGCCCATACCATCGCTTCCCACAAATGCGACACTAACGCCAACAGATGACGGTACAAAAACAGAATCAGAGGGTACAAAACAGATAAAAACGGATTACACATTCAACAACAAAGACGTCGGCCCCTTCAGGGTATATGTAGAGCTACAAAGCAAAGACCCCACAGGGGATAAGTCGAGCATTATGAAATTTTGTTAATTTTGTTGTAGGCCGAATGTTGAAACGAATCTTCGGAATCGAGAAACACGTTACAGACATTAAAAATGCTGGTAAGAGGAAAGTATTGGTATATCTCAGCTCCTATACAGCGGCTAATCGTCTAATCCAGAGCGAAATTACGTCGAAATACGGATACAGAGCTTATGTACCAAAACATCTACTCTCAGTAACAGGAGTTATCTCCGGCATTCCCACCGATATTTCTTCCGAAGAATTACAAAATGATATATACAGCTCTGCCCCAATTATGGATATATACCGCCTCAACCGCTTTGTCGAAGGGACCAGAACACCAACGAATAGAATCAGCATAACATTCAGAGCGAACAAATTACCAGAATATGTAAAGCTATACTGTTGCTCAATCAAGGTTGTTCCATTCTACCGAAAGACAGTCCTCTGTCTCAATTGTTTAAGATATAACCACAACACCACGGTGTCATAAGTGCGGCTTACGACACGATAACGAAAACGACTATACAACTTGCTCCAAAGCAGATACGTGCTTATACTGCAAAGGTGATCACAGCACATCGGATCCGGGATGTCCGGAACGTCTCCGCCAGAACAACTTGAAAGCCCTCATGGCTAAAAACGGGCTCACCTTCTTGGAAGCCAAGGAACGCTACTTGGTAGCTACTGCCAACAGTTTTGATGCTCTCCTCGAATTTGCAGATGAACCCACTCCCAGGGAAAGTTTCTCACAGGTTGTCGGTAAACGAACAGACACAACAAAACAAACAAGCGCACGAAGAAAACTTCTAAAGCAGCAAAATTCAAATACAGTCCAAACGTCTACAATCCCAGAGGATTCCAGGAAACGAGCCAGAAACGAACCGAGCAGTGAATCATCCGGGACTGCCCTAAACAACCCACACAGAGTTAACGAACAAGAGAAAATAAATACATTACTCCAAGAACAAACCTCGCAGACAACTGGCCCTAGCGCCATAACCAATGATGCCGTTAAGGAAGCAATAATGCGGTACTACTCAAAAATAATGAATGAGTGCCACCTTAAAGGCAAATCCCGAGAAAACTTCTTAGAGGTTAGTAAAGAATTTCTTTCATTCGACATGATCCTCAAGAAATAATTATAATCAATGTTAAATCTACAATGGAACAGTTCAAAATACTCCAATGCAACATACAAAGCTTAAACAAACACAAACAAGAACTCCAAAGGACTCTCATGTCAGAACCCTATGCAGCAGCTTTTATATCAGAAACATGGACGAAAGAGGAACAAGAACATGACCACACCTACAATATATGTGAAAAAACTTGTGCCAGACTGGAAAGAAGTAGCTTCGATGCCTTTCATTTCATTCAAGGTTGGAGTAGATTTGAAACTGAGAAATGTTGCATTGTCGCCGACGACTTGGCCGAGAGGGACTTGCTTTCGCGAATTTCACGAGAAATTTAACATATGGGAACCGACAGAATAAGTGTTTTTGTGTATGTTAAGTTACGTAAATTTGGTATGCTGTGTGTATTGTGATGAATAGTAGTTATGTAATTAGTTTTAATAGCAATCTGTATGGCGCTTTGCGTCAAAGATGAAGTTAAATAAATAAATAAATAAGCGGATATCACAAAGCACTGAAATCACGAGACGATGGATATGGAAGAGTAGCCATCTATATCAACAAAAAATACGGTTATCAACAAATCCACATGAACACTAACTCCAACAACGTTCAATGCGTAGCAGTGATGATACACGCACTAAACATAGTGTTAGTCGCAACGTACATCAACCCGTCGATCAACCTCAACGAGTTTCAACAGCAAATAGGGATTCTCTTAGGCAACCTTAAGTCGTTCAATCGTGTCATTTTCGGTGGCGATATGTGATATGGGGAAATGACAAAACAGATAAAAAGGAGTGTTTCTGATGCAAGAGATTAACGATTCTAACCTAATACTACTTAACGACGGCAGTCCAACATATCGACCACAACAGCTACACCAGAAACCCACCGCAATCGACCTGACCGCTGTGTCCAGTAACCTGGTAGTGGATACGTCATGGGAAGTACTGGATGAAGCAATAGGGAGCCATCACCTACTGATCAAAATAACACTCGCTTGCATGAACCCCGGCAAAATCAAATACATCTATAACTAAAAAAAAATCAAAGAAGGCCTCACAAAACTGGACTCCTCAAAGATAGCGGGAGTTAGAGAACTCACACAGAAAGTTAACAGCATAATAAAAAACAGTAGAACGAAGAATAAATTCTCCCCAAAATACTGGTGGAGTGAGGAAGTAGAAGAGGCCTGGACTAACAAACAGAAGGCGTTAGTACAGTTCAACCATCAAAGCAACTTAGACAATCTACTACATCAAAAACGACAAGCAGCAATATTCCAAAGGATTAAAAAGGAATGCGCCAAGACTAACATCAAAAAGTTTGCCGAGGAAATAGATCCCCAAACCAGCGCCAGAGAACTATGGAAGAAGATTCGCAGATTAACCGGAAGACGAAAACCAGCTTGCAACAACGCCGTCCGAGATAGCCCCAATCTAGCGTATCAGTTCCTTGACCTACACTTCGGACCAAGTGACGTGGCCTTCGAATCCTACACCTCGCCCTTAAGTCAATCTAACAACGACATCATAAACGTAGACAAATGGTATTCTATACTACATGGAAAGAAAAGCTCAGCACCGGGTGCGGACCAAATTACATATGAAATGCTCAGGCAATTGAAACCAGATGTTGTAAGTATTATCCTGCGAGACTTAAATACCATGTGGAGACATGGCTGCCTGCCGGAACATCTCAAGGAAATTCGGGTTATCGCCATACCAAAACAAGGCAAAGACCAGTCCACACCCTCCGGAAACAGACCTATATCACTGATCCCAACACTCACCAAAACCATCAATACAGCAATACTACACGAACTCCGAGAACATATTGATCACCGAGAATTACTACCGAAATTGTCATTTGGCTTCAGAAAAGAGCAATCAACAAACACATGTATCACCTATGTGTTGAAAAAGAATATTTCGCAGTGATATACGTACGAAATATTCTTTGTATATAAACAATTTGCCATTCACGGGACGGCAGTTGACAGTAAGAACTGTCATATGGAACGTGCTATAAAAAGCTCTGAGATGTCATCTGACAGAACGTCATGTGACAAAAGCTTCAAGTGGGTAACTTGAGCTTTTGCATATGGACGCCGCGCATGGATGTGTTGTTTACTATAGGCAGAGGGTATGACAGGGTATGGCAGTCAATAAGGGACTGTGATAAACAGTGCATGAAATATCAATCGATATCGAACTATGTTAGCATTATATAACTTGACGAACAAGAATCAAATAAAGTTATCTCAAACCTACCTACAGAAATACTTCGTGTTTTCTTACGGTATTATCAACAGGTTATGGGCCCAGTAGTTAACTGGAACTAGCCACCTGGACTATTGTAAAATAGTTGTTTTGGAAGATACACGTTTCGGGTAGAAACGGCCGGCGAGAACCATCGTTCCGGTAGCAGCGGCATCCAGCGACGACCAGCGTTTCGGGCAGAAACGGCATCCGGCGAGGACCAGCGTTTCGGGTAGAAACGGCCAGCGAGAACCATCGTTTCGGACAGAAGCGACATCCGGCGAGGACCAGCGTTTCGGGAAGAAACGGCATCCAGCGACCACCAGCGTTTCGGGAGCAAGCAGAGGATGGCGACCCAGCAGCAAGCTGGAGGATCTGCCTAGAGGATGGCAACCCAGCAGCAAGCTGGAGGATCTGCCGAGAGGGTTACTCTCGTGGACAGAAGAGGTGGTGGCTACGAGAGGGGAACTCTCGAGCGCACCGTGCCGACGACGGCATACTTCGGTAGCGTCAACCGCGAATCGATATTCGACGGTTCGGAGTTGCGGTTCCCAGCCTGGAAATGGCGAATGGAACATCATCTTATAAAGATGAAACTCCAGCACACGTTGCTACGAACGCCCGAAGAAGAGGACTTCTGCGAACCAGAAGTAGGTGCCTCGGAAGAGCTAGAAACAGCCAGGAAGGCTAAGCTCAGAAAACGGCTTGATGACGACGTTGAAGCATTGGACGAGATTGTCATGATGGTCAACAATGATGTTTTGAATAAACTAATTGGGCTCAACTATGCGAAAGAAGCCATGGATACTCTGGTCAGAACGTACCAAAAGGGCGGTACAGCCGCTATGGTTAATATGCGGGACCGGTTGTATACCATCAAACAAAGACATCACGACAAATTGTCCATGATTTTTGATGAGTACGATCTGATTATTCGCGAGCTAGATCGTATGGGTTCAAAAATGACAGCATCGGAAAAAGTTCATGCTCTACTGATCTCCATGCCAGACAAGTACCGACACGTCAAAGGCGCTCTGATGGTACTGACGAATGAAGAACTGTGTGCCAAGCCGATCATGGAGATCAAACGAATGTTTATTGATGCTGAAGCTGGGGAAGAGAAGCAGACAGAAACAAAAAACGTTGCGCTGTCTTCAAAGTACAAGCCAAGGAGAGAGGTAACCCGATGCTTCGGTTGCAACGAAACTGGGCATTTTAAAAATAAATGCCCACTAATGAAAAAGTTTAACGCGAAGGAGAAAGATAAGTTCAAGAAGCAGCAAAAGATGGAGCCTAAAAAGAGCTTTGCAATGATGACCAAAGTGGATCGTGGTAGGAGAGTCAGATTCGTAATTGACTCAGGAGCAAGCGACCATATGGTTAATGACGAGAAGCTGCTGGAAGATGTCCAAGAATTAGAGAAGCCAATCACCATTTCGACGGCGAAAGCGAGCCAGAATTTACGGGCAACAAAAGTTGGAAAAATGCGATTAAAGAGTGTTGTGGGTAACAATACAATAAAAGAATTGAAATTGTACAACGTTCTTTTTACTCCGGGTCTTGAAGAAAATCTCCTTTCGGTTAGAAGGGTTAGCAAAAATGGTAAAAGGGTTACTTTTACGGATGAAGAGGTTATCTTTGAATTTGAAGATGAAGTAATTGCTTCAGGAATCTTCGTTGATGGTTTATTCCACCTTGATCTATTTCGGGAAGAAAAGTCGGCGGAAGATGGAACAAACTTAGCATTGTTCGGAAAGAAGGTGAGTTTGGAAACATGGCATAAAAGACTTGGCCATATCAGTGATACGAGTTTGGAGAAACTAATTAAGAAGGGAATGGTTGAGGGTATCAATCTAACTTCTGGAAATATTAGTGAAACAAATGTATGTAATGGTTGTATGGCAGGGAAGCAGGCTGCATCCAAATTTAAACAATTGCAGCTGCCAAGATCAAAACGACCACTGGAACTCATACATTCGGATGTTTGTGGAAGCATGGAGCAGGAAACCTATGATGGCTATCGTTACTTTGTAACCTTTATAGATGATTATACGCACTTTCTCGTGGTTTACCTCATGAAACAGAAATCGGAGGTTTTCGAGAAATTTAAAGAATTCGAAGCAATGGCGACAGCATTCTTCGAAAGACGTATTTCAATGCTAAGGTGTGATAATGGAGGGGAATATACAAGTAACGAATTTCAAGCTCATTGCAAAAGAAATGGTGTTAGAATGACGTTCACTGTTCCATACACACCGCAGCAAAATGGTGTAAGTGAACGTATGAACAGATCTTTAATGGAAAAGGTCAGAGCTTTGCTTTACGAAAGTGGATTAGCGAAAGATATGTGGGGAGAAGCATTATATGTAGCAACATATCTAATCAATAGATCTCCAACAAGTGGGATAGAAGAGGACAAAACTCCGTATGAAAAATGGTTCAAAAAGCGACCAAACTTGAATCATTTAAGAGTTTTTGGGTGTAAAGCATTTAAACAAATACCTAAAGAGAGGCGTCAGAAATTAGATTTCAAAACAAAACCTTTGATATTTGTGGGGTACGCAAATAATGGTTTTAGATTATGGAACAAGGATACGCGTTCAATAGAAATTGGCAGAAATGTAGTATTCAATGAATCTACCAGAGCCAATCAAGATATTGACCACACAAACATGGATTTCGTAGAATCATCTGGTCAAGATTTAATTAGATGTACACGCTTAAACCAAGGAGAACAGAACGAAGACGAGGATGCTGCTATACATCCTTCTGATGAAGAACAGCATGAAGAATGCACACTCGAAACAGAGCAAGATAATCTAGATTCACTTGAAGAATCAGTTGGCGAAACTGACTATGAAAGTACAAATGAAAATCCAACAGACGAAAGAGAGGACGTCGATGATGGTCAATCATTGCGTCGAAGCAAGAGGGAGAGAAAGATACCGGGTTGGTATTCCGATTATACAGCAAAAACAGCAATGATTTTCAACGAAGAGATTCCGCAAACTATTGAGGAATTGAAGAAAGTTTCTGATTGGCAAGAATGGAAGCATGCTATTCAAGAAGAGTTTGATGCATTACATCAAAATGGCACTTGGACAGTGGTTAACTGTTTGCCAAAAGGAGTTAAACCAATTAACTCAAAATGGGTTTTCTCAATGAAAGAAGATGGAAGATATAAAGCACGATTAGTGGCAAAAGGGTTTTCACAGCGTCCTGGATTCGATTACTGTGAAACATTTGCACCAGTCGCCAAACTAGAGAGTGTTCGGTTAGCACTAGCCCTTGCTAACGATCATAAATTGTTAGTACATCAAATGGATGTCAAAACTGCATTTCTACATGGGAAGTTAGAAGAATAAATATACATGAAACTTCCACCAAACGTAAATGGGCAAAGACAAACTGTTCGTCTACACAAATGTTTGTATGGATTGAAACAGGCAAGCAGATCTTGGAATAAACATTTTGATGATTCAATGAAAACACTAGGTTTTGTCCCTCTCAAAAATGACAACTGCATCTATAAGTCAAAATCTAGAGGCATTATAGTAATACTATATGTAGACGACATTTTACTACTTGCCAAAAACATCGAAGCAATTACGTGGATTAAAAAGAAACTTGGAAGGTTATTCCAAATGAAAGACATGTTAGAGATTAAGCACTTCCTGGGAATGGAGATAAATCGTGATTTGGAAAGCCAGACTATTGAAATTTCTCAAACAATATACGTGGAGAAACTTCTTAGTAGATTTGGGATGGCTGATTGTAAACCAGTGGGGACACCATTGGATATCAACACGAAATGGTCAAAATCTGAGGCAAAAATCACTGAAGAGCCATACAGAGAACTGCTGGGATGCCTACAATATCTTTCACTAACTTCTAGACCTGATATTTGCTCTGCGGTAAACACCCTAAGCAAATATGCTAACTGCTCCACCGATTGGCACTGGTCAGGATTAAAACGAATATTGCGATATTTGAGGGGAACGAGCAGGGCCGTCGAGAGTCGTGTCGGGCCCCAAGGCTTGTAATACTGGCGGACCCTTTAAAACCTAAGCCCTCTAGTTCATCATGAATTTGTACCTCTTCAGTTATGAGAAACTCGTGGTCCGTGGTTTCTATTAGTCGCCGGTTGACTCATTTTCGACAGCTTATTCCGTGGTATCCAAATCGGCTTAATATCCATAGTTACGAGTTTTTTTTTTTTTAATTTGCTGTGATAATATGTAGGACCCGACAACAATGGATGAACTGAACTGATTTGATTTCTTTATTTCGCATATTACACTAGTTTACAAATTTTGAGTTAATTGCATAAAGTTTAGAAAAAAGGTGTTTTCTAAGTCAATTTTGGGTCGCTGAGCACGAAAATCCTATCCAGGGCAGGGTCCGCTAAAATCATAAAATTTCCATTTCGCTCAATGTGCTATAGCATCAACATTTTCCATCCGATGTTAGCGATATTAGGCTTAAAATTAACGTAAACATATTATTTGTCATCTTACATTCTAAAAGGTCCAAAAAAATTGTTTCTCGGTAAAAAAATCATTTAAAAATGAGTAACTTTTAAAAATTGTCTAAAATGCACTTTGGTCGCTTGCAGCACTAAAAATTTTACATATGATCGACACATATTATGTTTTTGGAAATGGAATCTCGGCACCTTTCATCCTGCATATCGACTAAATTAATTAAATGATTTTGACACGAAATATTGACTAAAAACTACAAAAACGCGCCCAAAAACGAGTTTTTTGAGAAAATCACAAAATCGCTTCTTTGAACAAAAAAATGAATATAGTTTTCGTGTTCAGCGACCCAAAATTAGTCTAAAAATACTTTTTCTTGATGCTTCATTTTTTTGTAAACTAGTGTTATAATTGGGTTCTTATAGTAATCACACGCATCTTTGGTAACGCCAAAATCACCGTTCTATCTCCACACAATGCATTTTTTGGGGAAAATTTCCTTGAACGTGCTATAAAAATACAAAAATTATCCATTTTAACCACCGGTTAATTAACGTCAGTCTACCTTCTCATCTCGCCCAGAGTAGAAACGAAAATTCGTTCCGCTATAGATACACGGCAAAAACGACTGCTATTTTTTTTTGGAAATGTCCTGTAAAATCAGCTACTCGGGAAGTGAAACAATTACTAAACGGGTAGATTGTGTTCAATCCGGGAGAAGTTAAAGCCCTGCAAATGCACCAAACATTAAAAAGCACAACCAGAATAGGCAAGGGCTCTCGAAAGATGTGCTTACATGAATTATCTCCACACACCCCTGACATCGTGATTAACAAATTTATGTCGAGATACGGAGAAGTGGATTCCATAACAGCTGAAACTTCGCATTTCCCGGGTGTCCCTAACGTTGTTCTTGTTGTGAGAATGCTTCCGTACAAACCAACTCCTTCATACGTAACCATTTTATGCGGATCAACCGAAAGTGGGACGTTTCATCAAACAACAATGATTATGCACCCATGGTAGATTCCTACGCGCGACTTCTACAAAGACACTTCACCGCGGAAAACTTTGTGCAAAAATAGCTAAGAAAAGCTCACCTACTATAACCGTAAACAGCACGCAGTTGTCTTATGCCAAACCACAAACGGTTACAAAACCAATATCTACGGATCTGACAGGAACAAATATTCACTCAACAAAAATCACGTCCAGTGTCTCCAAGCCAACAACCGGCACCACCAGCAAAGCGAACGTCGCACGCTTGACGCTGTTTGATGCTCTATTACATTCTTCGAAAATACTTTGAATTGGCTTCTAAATATTTCGTAATATATTCCGTCGATTCAAACAATGAAACTCGTTTTTTTAACTTGTACACAAAGTAGAAAACTCCCTTAAGAATTACTATCGCTATTTTTATTATTCTTTTATGAATACCGGACGTGTTCGCCCATCTTCCGAGTAGAAACGCGGGCCTCCAAATGCGACCCGGGCCCCAGGGCAATTGCCCTGGCTGACCCCCCCTCTCATCGGGCCTGGGAACGAGCAACACAAAAATAATTTATTCATCAAATAGCGAATATCCAGCTTTAGTAGGATTTGCCGATGGAGATTTTGCAAATGATCCTGATGATAGGAAATCAGTTTCAGGATACGCATTTCTACTATACGGTAATCTTATTTCGTGGTCAACGAAACGACAACCGACTGTAAGCTTATCAACAAGTGAAGCAGAACTGATAGCACTTTGCGCTGCTACGAAAGAAGGAGTGTGGTTAACACAACTTCTCAATGAATTGGATGTAAACATAACACCATTCATCATAATGGAAGATAGCATCCCATGTATCAACATAGCACAGGAGCCAAGATCACATCAACGGATGAAACACTTGGATATCAAATACCTTTTCATCCGGGATCTCATCAAAAATGGTAAAGTAAAACTACAGTTCATCCCAAGTGTCGATCAACCTGCAGATGCCTTCACTAAGGGGTTACCTAAAAATATACACAGAAAGTTATTCGGTGTATTGAATGTGCAAATTGTGGGGAAGTGTTGAAAAAGAATATTTCGCAGTGATATACGTACGAAATATTCTTTGTATATAAACAATTTGCCATTCACGGGACGGCAGTTGACAGTAAGAACTGTCATATGGAACGTGCTATAAAAAGCTCTGAGATGTCATCTGACAGAACGTCATGTGACAAAAGCTTCAAGTGGGTAACTTGAGCTTTTGCATATGGACGCCGCGCATGGATGTGTTGTTTACTATAGGCAGAGGGTATGACAGGGTATGGCAGTCAATAAGGGACTGTGATAAACAGTGCATGAAATATCAATCGATATCGAACTATGTTAGCATTATATAACTTGACGAACAAGAATCAAATAAAGTTATCTCAAACCTACCTACAGAAATACTTCGTGTTTTCTTACGGTATTATCAACACTATGTGACAAATCTGATCCAGGACAACAAAAGGCAAGGATGGATTACAGCAGGAATCTTCATAGACCTAAGTAACGCATTCAATGCTGTACGTACAGACAAACTAGAACAAATAATGTCTGAAATGAATATTCCCAATCCATTTTTGATATAGATCATTCCTAAAAAATAGGCGTTTGACAATAAGAAGCGGTGATTCGGAAATCACTCGCATTATCAGTAACGGACTTCCCCAGGGGGACGTACTGTCCCCGATCCTTTTCAACATATATACAACAGACTTACATAACAGTAGCACTGAAGATGTAGTAATCGTGCAATACGCAGATGATTTTATGGCAATCATACGAGCAAGGACCACAACTAGTTTGAAGGATAAAGCGCAAATATTCATTCAAAACTTCGAAGCAAAAGCAACAGATTTGAACTTAGCCGTGAACCCGAACAAAACAAAAGCAATGATATTCAAGTGCACCAACGAACAGCTCGATGTCAAAATCCAAGGACAACAGATAGAAACTGTAAAAAGCCATAAATATCTTGGCACACACCTAGATCGCACAGGAAGCTATGGTACACATATTAGAGAACTTCAGCATAAAACAAAAGGGCGATTAGACATGCTAAAAGTCATATCATCCATCAGGCATGGAGGACACCCACAAACTCTCAGGATGCTTCATAGAGGATTAATTAGAAGTGTATTGGATTACGGCTGCACCATATATGATAATGCAGCAAGGACTAATAAAACCGCACTAAACGTGTTAAATAATCAATGTTGGAGAAAAATAACCGGATGCTCTAAGACAACACCATGCAACACACTAGCAGCATTGGCAGCGGAAAGCCCGCTAGAATGTCGGATTGAATACATAGCCTGCCGAGAGATATCAAAACATATATCGAATCGGAACTCTATATCGGAACAGCTAGTTAAACTGACGGGCAGAGATTCCCGAGGAAAAATTAACACTCATTGAGAAAATCTACCTATCAGGAATCAGTAGCGTCTGGCTCAAATGGCACGTTCCCCATGTTGATCGGAGATTTGTGCCTTGCCAAGAATTGTCTTTTCATCATTTCCCTGATGGGAAGGATTGGGGAAGTGGTAAGGTTGGGGGTAAGGAAAACAACGATACAGAACAATTAAAACAGAGCATTCTGCACCCCCGGAGTGATGCTAAACGATCTGCAGGTGCTACAACAGCAGGAATAAAACTTCCAACCCCCGGAGGGATTTAGAACCTCTACTCAAACAGTGAGCGGATATATCAACACCCCCGAGGGGTTATTGAGATAACAGAACGACAACACCCCCGAAGAGATATTGTCATTCAAATACGGCCAAAAAACTATAGCTCTTTACCATACTGGGTTAGGAACAAATGCATATCCTTAAATTTCAGCTCTCTGTACATAGGTTCATCTATGTATGGAGAACCAAAAATCCGGATGCGCAATTGCACCGACCGCCAAACGCTACGCAAGATGGTCCTGTTTCTGCAAAACGGAGAGCACAAGAATCGACCAAAAGTTTACACAGATGCATCTAAAATCGGGCAAGTCTGCGGTGTAGGAGTCTTCCACCCCACGGCCAACCTGCGGCTCAGTATACAGCTCCGAACCGAAACATGCATTATGACAGCGGAAATATATGCAATCGACACCGCCCTCGCCTACATCCTCCAAAACGAGATCACGAACGCAGTGATATACACGGATTCTCTGTCAGCCTGCTTGTTAATCCAAGAAGAACTGAAACAGACGATGAGAAACTCACTTTTACAAAGGATCATTGAAACGGCACACACCACAGGTACAACTCTACAGTGGATACCCAACCACATTGATATACAAGGCAACGATACTGCAGATGACCTAGCCAAGGCTGGCATAAGTGCAGACACAATCATTAACAATGGAATATTCTTAAAAGATGCACTAAAAGTATTTGAGCAACAAAAACTCCAAAACACGAACAAATTGTATACCGAATACTCCAAAGAAAAAGGTAAACACTTCTTTGCTATACAAAATGAATTTTTGAGTACGCCCTGGTACGATAAACAACTGACTGGACACGGAACCCGAACACTCAATCGCTTGTTGGCAGGCCATAATTACTCTAAATTCTGGCTGGCGAAATTACAAATCGTTGACGATAGTGACTGTGAAATTTGCCAAGAACCAGAAACCGCGGAACACATCATACTTCACTGCAGCCGGTTTAATTCCATTCGATCGAAATACTCCTTCGATTGCAAATTCCCCTCGCTTATCGAGCTGTTTAACTCCCGAAACGTCAAAACCTACAAAGAAGTAGTCCACTTTCTGCAAAAAGTGGGAGCAGACCTATGAATCAAAAGGAACGCTGACAGCGATCTTTGCTGTTACCCGAATGAAAAACGTATAAAGTAACTGCTGGGCATATGGTCTAGTCACCGGTCCCATTACTCTCGCTATGACATTCAAACGTCATAACAACAGAGGAAGAAGAAGAATGTGCAACACATTTCAAATGGAAGTGATTTGCTGTTGATTTCGTAGTGCTTTGAAATGATCCATTCCAACAGATTGACACATCGCATTGAAATGTTGGGCAAGTAGTGCGAAATCAACTACAAATCACTTTCCATCAACGTGACGATTTTTTACCGTGTACGGATTCACAGACGACCAAGGCAAAACTACCGATATTTTGTTATACCTACCGAAAACTACCGATTTTTATTGACTTTCCTTTTTTGGGTTGGATTTGGTCTGAGATCTGTGTTTTCAGTATTTTACAATTCTATGTCAACGATGTCAACACTACGTTTTTGGGACAACAACCCGGCCTACCGATAAATTTTTAGTGACCCTATCGATATTAAGGAATTCTATCTGGCCACCCTGATTCCTAGATATCGTACTGTTTACAGTCAAAACAATCCTGTGGATAGATGTTGCTACAAATTCAACGAAACTTCACATCTGTTCGACTTTAATGTCACCAAATAAGTTAGCTATTAGGATTTTTTAATTAATTTAGAAAGTATGTTCTATTTTTTAATAATCTGTACGGTATCTAACCAAGATCGGACAAATAATTAATAATAATAATATTACGTTTTGAATGAACGGTATAGAATAAGCCTTTCTATTCCCGTTAAAAAAGAAACGGAGCCGTATTATTTCGTGAGGAAAACAAAATATTTTGCACTGCAAAAACCGGTTGAGGTTAGGTATTTCCTGAGGCAAACAAACCAAAATCCTTTGGCGATACATTGTGGTTGTAAATCAGCTGTCAGAAATCTTAATAAGCCCATCAGAAGCGGTTTGTTTACCTCCCAATGGACTAATCCATGTGCAGTTGTGTTGGTGCGAGATTGAGGTTAACTCGGGTGATATTTTTGACGAATGAGGTTATATACATGAGGTCGATAACCACTGTGTGCGTGTTTTCTTTCGTATACCTATCGAATAATTTATTATTATATTCAAACTATCTAAAATGGAGTTAGTGTTGTGTTGTCGTCTTGTTGAGTTTATCTAATTGTAACAAATATTGTAGATTTGGATATAAATAATTGATTCCCTGAATCTTCTTTGACCTGTATAACACTGTAAGCCAGCTGACTAAGTGCGGATATGAATACAATCTTTTAATTGTGCTGCGCAAAGAACACAGAAAACCAAGTGTATCCATTATGACAGAGTTAGCCACCCAAATTTTAATGCCGGAATCCTGCCGGTGCTGTTTGATAGAGGAAAGTGAAATGTTTTGCATCCTTGATACATTGGACGAGTTCGAAAGTACCATTTATGACTTAATCACAAATCACATCGGAATAATGGTAAACTTTGATAATGTTCTTATTGCAAGCAGCATTTTTTTAAACTTTATATTTTAGATTACAGAAAATGACTGTTTTTCAAGGAGCATCTGTAGGGCTTGTTTTAATGATCTATCTACTGCAGTACGCTTCCGGCAGCGATTGTTGGAAACAGAAGACATACTGCGAAACACACAGATTGATATTGAAAAACCACAAGTAAAGGAATTGAGCGACGAAGCTGTCAACTCGCAACAAGAAAGTCAAAAATCTGTTTTGAAAGAGAAGACTGATTTACTCACTGTCGAGCCGGACGTGCACTCTAATCTGCCTTCAGAATATAGTTCAACCGATCAAAACGGTGAACACAGTAGCGGAACTGTGTCATCAACACAGCAAAAGAGTACAAAACTCGATAAAAAGCCTACTAAATTGGTAGCTAAGCCTCGAAGACGTCCCAAAAATGTGCCACACGAATGTGAAATTTGTGGTAAAGTGTTTATTAAAGCCAATCTTAGAAAACATCTTCGGATTCATTCCGGCGAACGACCTTTCAAATGCAACGTTTGTCCCAAATCGTTCGTGACCAAAGATAACTTAAAAAAGCACGAAAGTCTCCACACCAATTACAGACCGTTTGAGTGTGATTTGTGTGGCAAACGGTTTGTAAGTAACGGCCACCTAACGCAACATAAGCATTTTCACACCGGTAAACGACCCCATCGATGTGACATCTGTGGGAAGGAGTACACAACAAGCAGCCAGCTTAGCTACCATCGATATAATCACACTGGCGGGCGGAAGTTTGCGTGCGAGCTTTGTGATCAAACCTTTATCATACGGAGTAAACTGAAGAAGCACATGTCGAAGCATACGGATGAGAAACCGTTTCAATGTGATATTTGCGGAAAGAAGGTCAAATGTAAAGATACTATGATAAAGCACATGCAAATCCATTTCGGGCCACGAAAGTGCGACATATGCGGGGAAGAGTTCGAAAAAAATACTCCCTTTACGAATCATCGGAGAATGCACAAAGAGGAAGCGTTGAAAAAAGGGTGATAGATGCTGTCCCAACATGATCCATAGATGCATGTGTGTTGTTTGCTTGATACAAATTGACGATAATGTATATTTTGATGGGGTTTTATTACATCAAAACGGATATGTAGGCAATATCATGCATTTAAGGGTCGAAGCTCAACAAGTTGATAAGTTATACGTTCTCAGGTTGCACCGATTTACTTGAATTCTATCAGAAAGGAACGATTCGAAAGGGAGTGATTAATCCTCTAGAGCCCAGTTAAACTCATTACGGAACCGGTTCGGATTTCTGAATGGAGTCATTATGGATTCCAAATCAAATGCAACAACCGATTCCGACTCAGAATCGGTTGTTGCATTTGATTTGGAATCCATATTGACTCCATTCAGGATTCCGAATCAAATTCCGAATGGTTTGACCGGGAGATAGCTATAAAAATATGTGAATTTTGTTGAAGTATCGAAGCAACCCATGGATATTGTAACATCATTCCGTTGCTATATATTGCGTTGACATGGAATAAAATTTTCATTAGTAGCTCAAACCTGAACTGAACACGTTATTTCTATCCCAAAAGCGCCCTCTACGCTGGAAACCTCGAAAAGGTTAGGCACAAACGGAAATTCCTGATCGGAAAATGGATGCGTGAAGTTTGCTGTTTTTTTCTCTCGACGTGAATCACTCCATCAGATTGAGTGAACGATAATTATGAAATCGAGTAACTCGAACTACCTGATCTACGAGAATGATATTGTCATTCCATGCCGAACGGAGCAGGAATATCGATGACTGGACCAAACTTTAAGCAAGAGCTTCAAAATTTCGGAGCCGGAAGAATTGAAGTATTTCCTGAGAATCCACGTTCAACACGAACCTGGCCGAGTCATTTTGAGTCAGAAGTCGTACGTGCAAAAGATTTTAACGCGGTTCAACATGGAGAACTGCAAAGCGTTTCGTGTCTCCATGATTAGCGTCTTCGTTTAACAAAGGGAGGAGTGATTTGCTGGCAGATGTACAGCAATATCAATGTTTTGTTGGAGGTACGGCAGATCACTAGTAGCGTTTGGGTGGCGTTAGCAATCTTCAACTGGAGTGCTTCATGGACGCAAACTGGGCTGGTGATGTCGATAACAGAAAATCCAACATTGGCTACATTTTCAAGTTCGGTGATGCACTTGTTGGCTGGGGAAGCAGGAGGCAGTGCTTACAAGAGCTGCAGTAACTGCGACGATTGAATAATGTAACATCCAGGGGTTGTAATTCTCTCACTCACGCGAGAAGTAGCTTATCCGATGTCCAACTTTTCCGAGATAAGATGAGTCGCAAAATTCTCCGTCTCCACAAATAGCGTGAGAATGATTTTGCGAATAAAATTTATTTGACTTGAATAAAATTTATTTGATAAAATTTTAATTTCGTGGAAATCAATAAAAACTTCAAAAAATACACTTAATTACAAAGAAAAGCGGCAAAGAAGTATGATGGACTTGTTTTATCGTGTTTTGGAATAACGACAGCAAAGCAGGGAACGCCAAAAGGATACCGTGATAAACTCATTCACTCATTCTCCGGCTGTTTTATTTATCCGGAAAAATAACACGTTGGATTTATCCGGAGAAGTTATGTGAGTGCCAATAACTTTTCGTGTGAAAATGTGAGTTTTTATTGTCGCAGTAGCAAACTATCCGGGCGCATTTACTCATATGAGCGATAAATGCAATGCCTGGTAACATCTTTACGTTGCTATATCACATGGCATAGAATACATTTTCACTGGTATTTCAAACCTCGAGCGAACAACGGGACTTGCGGGTAATAACATTTGACTAGGGGTTTGCTCAAGAACACAAATGGTGTCACGTTTTCTCGTTAGTTGATTCTAGAAAACGACTAATACTACTTCAATCTTCTCAATTTCCAATTTCGATTTCAAAAGCTAAAAGCGCTTCAAGTGATGTCTATTTTATTCTAAGAGTGCATCTGAAATAATTATATTTTGACGCATATTGGCATCGGAAATATCCAATTTAAGTCGCTTGCCAGTGTCAGCTTTTTCCAATAGCCCCTGTACCGAAGCTACTACATCTTTGTCGAGACCGGCAGCGTTTGTAGACAGAGCTGGAGAACGATTTTAATTAACAAATCAAACAATTATTAAATAATTTCATAAGTATTAATGCCTACTTACAGATACTACCAGCCGATTTAGAAGACTTTTTCTTGCGCCGGTGGATTGTCGATACGCGCAATCCCTTGGCTTCACTGCGTTTCTTGGCGTTCTTTACAACCGATTTGAAAAAGTTTTCCAGAAGGTGGAAGGAAAACTTTTCGTTTGTACTTCTTACAATTCTGTAAAACAGGGCCAGAATGTTCTTGCAGTCTTTGATAGCACTCTTCTCAATGTCACTTCGGCTGCCTCCGCTCCAGGAGCAGTGTATCAAAAACTTTCGATCAAAAAACCGGTCGATTAGATAGTAGCAGGTGTTCTGGCCGCGGTAGTTGTCGCCCTTGTTACCAATTTTTTCTCGCATGTGTGAGAACTGTTAACGCAATATTTTGTGAAATTTAAATTTACAAATTTTTAATAAGTGCAATCTTACCAATCTTTGGGCAAAAACAGGATCGTTTAGATTCTGTTCTAGACATTCTAATTCTTTGGCTGTTTTTATGGGCTTGAATTCTTCATTTTTTCCCAATATTAACTCTCCTGGCAAATTCACAATCGCCTGATCTGGAGGAACAGGTGAAATTTCCCGATGACAATCGCTTCTTAGTGCGGCAACAGCTTTGTACAGTAGCGCATCCATAACACTCAGTACTGTGCTAGTTATTTCCGTCTTGACTGCATCCAACTTATCGCTGATGATACTTCTCAAGTGATCTCTCTCGTAGTAATGCTGTTGCTAAGAAATATAATCTAATTCATTCGAAAAGCTAACAGAAAACTGAAACTAACCTTATTCACCTGAAAAAACGAATGCACATCAATAGGATGACTATTATTGGAAGTACTGTTTGGTATTTGCGTTCGCCCAACGTGATGTTGTGACTGACACGCACCAGACACACTACTGAAAGAACTGGCAAAGTTTGCAGTTGTTGGGTCTTAAATAATATTTCATTAATTCAACATCATATGTTAATCTTACAAATGCCAAAAGCTTACGACTTGATGAATCTTCTGCTTCGTTTGCCTTCACCCCATTTGCGGTCTCGATGTCTGAAAATTCCGCCTTAACCGCGCTACTGTAGCTCTCTGCTGACCACTGATCAATCGACTCTGTACTACTGGTCGATTGCAAGTATTTTCGATGTAAAACTGAATTTTTGACGTCCAGCCTCGTAGTTTGGAGTACATCTTCCGTCTTCATGCAGCGCAACCTAAACCGAGCAGCATGGGCTAAATCAGTCAAGCAGTTTGAACAGATACTTTTTGAGAAGTAGTCGGTTTCCGTAATCTAACAAGAAGTGCGCATTACTATCTATTGATTGATGGAAGGATTCTAATGACATTCCAAAATAAACGTACCGTTATTCCACCGCAATTTGCAATTACATCGGAAATTTTACTCTCAAACTCGTCCATTTGTTCGAACACATCGAACATTTCGCTTTCCGATGCCAAGCAACAACGGCAGCATTCCGGCATCAGGAGACATGAGGCCATTTTCACGTGTAACCAGTTGATGCTACTGATCAAAACACATTACTTTTCCCTAGGACCTAGATTTTTCCGAACCCTAGTTCGATCGGAATGGTAATAAACTTCCTTGGCCTGATTCAAAGCCTGTACTAACAGGTTGTCGTGCTCAACAAAATCACAAATAAATTGTTTACTTATGTCATGTTTACTATTGTGTGATCAGCTGTTCACCTTTCCTAAAGTCTGTGCACAGTAAAAATTGTCATCTAATTCAAATGATTTTGCAACGCCTCACTACACGGTAAAAAAATTTCACGACTGGTTCAAATGATTTTGTACTTGAATCAGTTTATCATGTATCACTAACAATTGAAGTGATTTAGCATTGATTATCTAAGGATTTATAACTCATCTCAAAAGGGCCTGGTCTTCGAAAGCTATTCGGTAATTGTTCCGAATCGCGGCTTTTTCGAAAAGAGGGTTAATTTCTTTTGGAAATGGTTCTAAATGGCTTATTTTATAACAAGTAAAGAAAAAAAATCGGGGGGAAAGCTTTAAAGTAGTTTATACCGGAAAAATAAGTTGTTCCCACTTACGAAGAGTAGGCCACGAACATTTTTGACGACCAGTTGACTGGCGATTTTGCTGCGCAAGTCAAAATCATTTATTTTCGAAAAATGTCCAATCCAGCCTTTTGAAATATCTCAAAATATTCTCCAAACTTGTCAAATCCAGTTCCTCTTCAGTGTAAGTGAATTCATCATGGTATTAGTTTGAATAGTGAAGAAAAACTTAAAAGTGAAAAGAACATAACCGGAACGACAAAAATTAAAAGGGTTTGACTGAAAAGACACTCCCCGGTTTGAGGAGAACTGTCGTTTCGATCCATTACCATTTCGTACTTTAAAAACTGTTATAAGAACCCAGCAGTGAAATTAACATTTAAGGCTCGTAAGTCGGTGAAAAATCCCCGTTTCCAAGTGACGCAATATCAACATTCTCATCAACATCTTGCTATCGAAGGGTGCAATCAAACCTGTAATCCACTCGTTTGCCCGGTATACTCAAACATAGGGGCTATTCCTAGTTTAAGTTCGACTGAGTGGCAGCGAAGTCGGACAGCATGACAAAAAGCGATGTGGCGTAGCCTCATTAGGCATTAACAATATTTTATTTAGTAACAATAGGATAGTATTCATTTACAAAAATAAAATGTTGTCAGTGCCGAATGGGGCTACGCCACATCGCTTCATTCAAGTGCTGTCCGACTTCGCTGACGCTCAGTCGGACTTAAACTAGGGATAGCCCCTATGTTTGAGTATACCGGGCAAACGAGTGGATTACAAGTTTGATTGCACCCTTCGATAGCAAGATCTAAACCACCTCGTCCTTCGGTTTCTCAGCGGCTTTGCGCCGCTTCGAATCCTTGGATTCAACTATTAAGTTCTTTGCGACCGGTCTCACGAACACTAATGAAGTTTCCTGGTTGAAAACAATCCCATTTACTTTTGCCGTCTTTGTTTATTATTTTCCACCAGCTTGTGATGTAGTATTTGTGTCATGTGGCGTGTACGTACATGAACCGTAGAAAAGTCTATACGGCAAAGCCGCATTGCACTACCTTCACCCTTAACGTCACTTTCTCATGAGCAATGCCATTGTTAGTAAGGTAAATGGGAACAACTTATTTTTTCCAGTTTAAACTACTTTAAAGCTTCCCCCTCCCCCAATTTTTTTCATTGCTTGTTATAAAATAGGCCATTTAGATCCATTTCCGAAACAAATTAACCCTCTTTTCGAAAAAGCCGCGATTCGGAACAATTACCTTTAAGTGGTTTCATCTTTAATTACAATTGTCAAATGTGCCAAAAAATCTTTAAACGACTACAAACACATGCTCGGAAACTTGTACTTTGAAAGTAATGTAAAAGGTGAGTATGATATATTTTACTTAAGGCAAATACAAATTAAATACGCCAAGGTTCCATACAAAAGGTCATCATTTTTTGGTTCACCAAGGAGGCAAATTAAACTACCCAATTCGTCTGATTCGCATTGCCAAGTTAAACTTTACAAAAATACATTTATTCACTGGCATCGCTATCTGATCAAAGCATGCTTTGCTTTGTCAGTTTGCTTTTTTTACGTGAAGGAAAAATTTTTCGTCTGCTCAACAAATGTTCCTTGATATTATACATATACAGTCGTGATTCGCTGGTTGGGCCACACCTCTGTCCAACTAACGAATTTGATTCGCTAGTTGGACCGACTGACAGATGTCAAAAAGTAGTGTAATTGCATCTATTCACATCTCTAATAATTGCCAGATTGATTGTCAAAGTAAATTTGACATAAGATTTTGACATTCAGATGCTTTTTAGTTGGACAATGGTCCAACTAGCGGAGGTCCAACTAAAAAGCGGTCCAGTTAAAAAATGTCCAACCAGCGAATCACCACTGTATGCAGTCCGACTAGCTAGCTTTGGGTTTTCCTTCTCACTTTCTCTGCGGTTACACAGAAAACTTGCATTACCTAGCAGTAGGTAATTTTAAATCTGTGCATCCCACTTCCTCCAACGAAAACGAAAGAGAGGGAGTCCAAATTTACCCAAAAATAATGAGATATTCCCCAAAGCCGACTAAACTTCATCCCATTAATTTTGAGTAAAAAAATCATTCCCTCTCCCTCGTTTTCCGGCAGTGAAATAAGGACAGCAAATTAAAATTACCTACTGGTAGGTAATGGATTTTAAGTGTGTAGGATAGTAATAAAATCTTAGAAAGTGGTACAAAAGTACCCAGTGAGCAAATTTTCTGGCAGAGACCGCTCTGCTAGATTTCTGTAAGTCTTGGTTTGACAGCCCTGTCAGATTTCTGCGCGCATCCTGTCGGGTTAGTTGAGCTAGGGCGAACTCGGTTTCGCTCGAGTTTTCTGGCAAATTTTTACAGGAACCGAGCAAAACCCTGGCATAACTCGGACATAAACTGTGCAAAGATCCTGGCAATTCCTACCTGGTAAAATTTTGCACGAATCGAGCAAAACATCTGACAAAGATGTGGCAGGAAGCGTGCAGAGATCTTGGTCGTACATTTCTGGCTCGATTCTAGATAAAAGTGAGCAGCATCGGTTGGTGTAACCGCTTCTGTCAGAAACGGTTGTTGCATTTGGGCGAATTTGTTGCCAGAATTCTCGCACAAAATGCTCGCTCTGCCAGCATCAATTTCGCTTTGCTAAACTTTTGCTAACTTTCTGCTTGCCACGCTGACCGGGATACTTTGTGAGCCCTGGCAGGAAGCGTGCAGAGATCTTGGCCGTACATTTATGACTGGATTCTGGATAAAAGTGAGCAGTATCGGTTGGCTTAACCGCTTCTGTCAGAAACGATTGTTGCATTTGAGCGAATTCGTTGCCAGAATTCTCGCACAAATCGCGCAAACGATCGCAGAAACTCTGCCAGCATCAGTTTCGCTTTGCTCAACTTTTGCTAACTCTCTGCTTGCCACGCTGACCGGGTTGCGCGGCAACAATTTCGACGAGTTGTGCTTCGAGCCAATTGGCGATTTGCGGCAAAGCCAAAATTAGTCATGCGACACCTATGATTCAGCTCATGAACTGGCAAAGTGATACAGTTTGCTTTTTTCACCCGTGAGTCATAGCTTACAACAAAATCTTCATTATCTTCTCGGAAAAAGCTTACCACTGCCAAAATATGAATGAAACGAGTAAGAAATTTAGTTTTATTTGCAATTATTCTGAAATTACAGCCATTTGCAACTATTTCACTCATACATTTCTTCGAAATGTAATCGGGGTATTATTGTGGTTATGAAAAATCGTGCCATAAATAAAGTTCCAACTCGAAACCGAGACCCAATCAGTACCAATGTCAAACTTCTTCATATTTTGAACTACGTAGGAGATTCAGTGAAGACTATCGGAGAGAAGGATCGGCTGTGCATGATACAAAACTGACACTTTCCTATTAGCCGGATATATTCTTTCCTCGCCTGATCTGGAGAGTTTCATGAATTTACACCATCTCATGAAGGTTTAGCTTAACTTAGGACGAACGGGAAATGCTGTTGCGGCGGCTACGGTGCTCAACAAATTACATTTCGAAACAGCGCGCATATAGCTCTGCGAATAATATTAGAAACCACTATGTTTTACACTCTTTTCGCAAGATGTTTACTCGTCATCTTATAAAATGATGCTTTTCCTTCATTTTCATAAACAATTATCAACAAATTGATCGGTAATTTGGTGTTTAAAAGTCATTTTTTACCAATGTTTACAGAAAATATATGCACTATGACAGAACAGAATCAAATCAGTAACACTTTCCTTCCAGCGCTATCTGCGAGCGGTTTCAACGTAGAATCGCCAATACCCAGTGAGCAAATTTTCTGGCAGAGACCGCTCTGCAACATTTCTGTAAGTCTTCACGCTTACCGGCCGTTACCTAATTTTGGGTAGAATCCTACCCAAAATGGACTAAAGTGCATCTCCTCACTTTTGGGTAACAGGCTTTGAACTTAAATTTTGGGTAGTGTGAGGACTACCCAAAGTTTGGGTTACAGATAACCCAAGCGTTGGGTACAGAGCGGGTAACCCAAAGTTTAAGTAACGATGAAATAATCCAAAATTTGAGTAACGAGCGGATAACCAAACATTTGAGTAACGCGCGGATAACCCAACATTTGAGTACTGAGCGGATAACCCAAAATTTGAGTACTGAGCGGATAACCGAAAATTTGAGTACTGAGCGGATAACCCAAAATTTGAGTAAAGAGCGGATAACCCAAAGTTTGAGTACTGAGCGCATAACCCAAAATTTATAACGAGCGGATAACCCAAAATTTCTGTAACGTTCGGATAACCCAAAATATAGGCTTCCAATATATATTATATGGATGCTTGGCATTCGCACTAAGAACAACCATCAATATGGGTATCATTTGAAAAGTAGCCATTCGTAGAAGCTGTAAATTGATGATTGGCGCCATTTTGAAATTCAAGATGGCGGCTTTCGGTTACCACAAAACACTTGAAACTACCATAAATATGGGTGTCATTTGAAAGGTATTGATTAGTTGAAGGCGAAAATTGATGATTGGTGCCATTTTGAAATCCAAAATGGCGGCTTCCGGTTATCACAAAACACTTGAAACTACCATAAATATTGGTGTCATTTGAAAGGTATTGATTAGTTGAAGGCAAACATTGATGATTGGTGCCATTATGAAATCCAAAATGGCGGCTTCCGGTTACCACAAAACACTGAAAACCACCATCAATATGGGGGTCATTTGAAAGGTAGTAATTGTTAGAAGACGAAAATTGATGATGGCTTCCGGTTACCATAAAACACTGAAAATCACCATCAATATGGGTGTCGTTTGAAAGGTAGTAATTAGTAGAAGGCGAAAATTGATGATTGGCGCCATTTTGAAATCCAAGATGGCGGCTTCCCGTTACCACAAAACACTTAAAACCACCATAAATATGGGTGTCATTTGAAAGTTAGTAATTAGTAGAAGGCAAAAATTGATGATTGGTGCCATTTTGAAATCCAACATGGCGGTTTCCGGTTACCACAAAACACTAAAAATCACCGTCAATATGGGTGTCATTTGAAAGGTAGTAATTAGTAGAAGATGAAAATCGATGATTGGTGCCATTTTGAAATCCAAGATGGCGCCTTCCGGTTACCACAACACTGAAAACCACCATCAATATGAGGGTCATTTGAAAAGTAGTAATTAGTAGAAGATAAAAATCGATGATTGGTGCCATTTTGAAATCCAAGATGGCGGCTTCCAGTTACCACAAAATACTGAAAACCACCATCAATATGAGGGTCATTTGAAAGGTAGTAATTGTTAGAAGGCGAAAATTGATGATTGCCACCATTTTGAAATACAAGATGGCGGCTTCCTGTTACCATAAAACTCTGAAAACCGTCATCAATATGGGTGTCGTTTGAAAGTTAGTAATTAGTAGGAGGCAAAGATTGATGATTGGTGCCATTTTGAAATCCAAGATGGCGGTTTCCGGTTACCACAAAACACTAAAAATCACCATCAATATGGGTGTCATTTGAAAGGTAGTAATTAGTAGAAGATAAAAATCGATGATTGGTGCCATTTTGAAATCCAAGATGGCGCCTTCCGGTTACCACAAAACACTGAAAACCACCATCAATATGAGGGTCATTTGAAAGGTAGTAATTAGTAGAAAGTGAAAATTGATGATTGGCGCCATTTTGAAATCCAAGATGGTGGCTGGTAACAAAACACTTAAAACCACCATCAATATGGGTGGTTACCCCTCAGGTTTAAGAACAATTATTCACTAGTGGTCTATCCCCCATACGCTTGCTCATATGTCAGTGGCACCATAATTGCAAATGTGGCCACAGTTCCAACTACAAATATATTTGAAATGAATTAATCATCAACAAAAAACAAATAAAAATGAATGCACAATTAAAATACTTGTCTCTTAGACAGCCAGAATTCTATATTATATTCCAGCCGGTATGACTGAAGTCAAATGGAATTGTAGTGGCTCGGAGCTCGGGTAAGCTACAGTCTTGTTCAAATGTTCCGTATTGCTCGATGTATCTGAAGTCAATAACCGAGATGACGTTGTTTCACCGGTGTTGACTATTGGAAGCCTCAGTTTGACATGACTGAATAGTTTCCTTAAAAAATGTTATTATATATACGTTATACCACAACCGATCATCTTAACCATACCTGAAGTCACCACGCAGATGCGAGGTCATCTAGAGGCAACCAAGGCCCATAGCAACAGGTGGAATATCGAAACAAGCCACGCGGCTCGCTACCAACGAGTTGCCGATCCTCGAGGCAGCACGTCGAAGCCACGTGAACGGAATCGAACGACAGCAAGGAGTGCAGAGGCAGCAGAAATAATCTATAAAGGTGGTAGAAATTAAATTAGTCTTATGGCGCTTTCGTTTGTTCTTGGTGCTACACAGGTGTAGTGCAAAAAAAGAGATAGACTGATTACACTCAGGTTTGAATGAGTGTAGCACCGACTACACTGGTGTAGTGCAGAGTCAAAAACGAAAACGCCATTAGTTTATCTTCCAGTATATCCACAAGTAATAGTGAATAAATGTCGTTTCCACGCCCTTGATAACAACTTATATTACATGCAAAACTGTTCTTATTTACTTACCAAATATTTTGAGGAGAAAAATTTCTTCAATTATTTATTTGTTTTCCGTTCGTTGGCAACAAAAAGTGCAACTCGATCATCATCTGCAAAACGAAACGCGTCAATTTTTAATTTTTAGTTTGTGTAATTTTGCAACATTTTGTGTTTGAAACAAGACGACCTAAAATGCACGGAATAAATTCTTCGATGTCGCACGCCATATTCTTTAGATTCGGAGTCACAGAACCGAATCAATTTTGCAACCCTGGGGGTATTGATGACAATGCTTTAAATATACGATTCGATTAATAGAATTAAATTACAGGACTAGATTTAAAATAATAAATATCCTTACATATCCAACTGCTACGGAAAACGATGCGAGGCTACCAAAATTTGTTTATATTTCTTTAACCGTATCCAGGCCTGCGTTGACGATTTTCGTTTTCTCAGTTTTCTCAAACCACTCAAAAGAAATATCAAACTGGGACGTCATCAAGCGGTAAGTGCGGTCAAATCTGAAGGGACATGAGCCACTCATTATAAAAGTGTTAAATGTATCACTATTTGCTATAACTTGTTCGTACGATTTACGTTTTGCCTTTCTCAATAGAAAAACTGCTCTGAAAACCGTCTTTTCAACGGAGACCCGGAGGCTCGAGTGACATATACCATTCGATTCAGTCCGTCAATTCTCTGTGTGTATGTGACCACAATCTCACTCACTTTTCTCAGAGATGGCTGAACCGATTTTCATAAACTTAGTCTCAAATGAAACGTGTATCCTGTAGGCTGCTATTGAATTTATAATGGATCTGACTTCCGGTTCCGGAGTTACAGAGTGAAGAGTACGATCACGCAGAAAATGTTGATTTTAAAAAATTCTGTAATGAATGTATAAAGGTGAAAACTTTTTCAAACTGGTGCCACATCTACTTAGATTTGTAGTACTAGGTCACTAACAGCCATTCAAAGTCTCTTTGGTCACATTGGCCACCATCGTCGGTTCCGGAAGCCCCGGCGGAAGTATCCAAATTAAGAGTTACAGTCTCATTGGTTTTTCGGAGATTCGACCAAACTTGGTCTCAAATGAAAGGTGTTTTATCCCCTTAAATGGCTATTAAATTTCATCTCGATCCGATTTCCGATTCCAGAGTTATGGGTTGTGGGGTGCGGTCACTAAGCAAAATCTGTTTCAAATCGAATATTCTAGGGGAATTGTATTGACCATTAGAAGGTAGAAATTGAGCAGCTTCTAGTGCTGCGAGGGAAGCTCCTATCTTTATGAAAAAAGAATTCGTGTTTCTTAACATCACTGTTTTCAAGAAAAAATAGTTTTGAAACCCTACATGCACAAGAAAAACTTTGGGAATGAAAGGGTTAAAAGCAATAGATAGATGATTTGAAAAAAGGAAGAGCGTCAGTACGATGATTTCCATTTCACCGAATGCTAGTTTACGAAATGGATGATTCTAGAAACATAGTTATTTTAATGGTACTATCGAAGTACTTAGAAATATAGGGAAGATCCGATATTATCAGCCACCGATATTGTCTGTGCCTGATTCAGTCTACCCCCGATTTTTTAAGTGCATTGACCCCATTCTGTCACCTCTTGCATGAAAATTTGTTTGATGGGCTCTATCAAACAAACCAAGTCAATCGTCTTAGATTTCAAAATGGCGCCAATCGTCGATTTTTGGCTTCTACTAATCAATACCTTTCAAATCACAACCATATTGATAATGGTTTTTGATGTTTTGTGGTAACCGAACGCCGCCATCTTGGATTTCAAATGGCTCCAATCGTCAATTTTCGCCTTCTACTAATTACTACCTTTCCAATGACACCCATATTGATGGTGGTTTACGGTGTTTTGTGATAACCGAAAGCGGCCATCTTGGTTTTCCAAATGGAACCAATCATCAATTTTCGCCTTCTTCTAATAACTACCTACCATTTTGGGTGTGATTTTCAGTGTTTTGTGGCAACCGGAAGCCGCCATCTTGGATTTCGGAATGGCACCAATCATTAATTTTAATGTAGAATACATTTAAGGTTTCAATATAGGGGTCCCGTTTCAAAATATCGGCCGCGGCGCCGCGTCAGATTTTGAACGTTAATAACTTTTATCATACTTAACAGAATGATTTGATTTTTAGGGCAATTTGTTGCAAATATGTTCCTCTATGCTGTATTAAAATTTGAAGTATGTATAACATGTACTAATAACAAAAAAAATGTGTTTTGAAAAATCTTTCGAAAACGACTCGGAAAAGTGAAAATTTTCAGCCCATCCCGCACAGAGCCGTCGTTATGGTAGACCAACCGAACAATAAAATAATGAAAAATTTATATATAGGTCCACTATATGTTTGTTCGTATGGTTATTCGCATTGGGTTGCTTGACGAGAGCACTTGGTGGGGGAAAGACGGCATATTCCTTTGGTTAGGCCATTAGAAGCCGGACGGAAAGGAAAGGCTCATGCACGGCACGAGAACGAGGGAGAAAGCGATAGTAGTGCATATTAGCGCGATTATATAAATATCTGTCGGTCGGTTTTTCTCATCATTCGTATTCGTTCAAGCACTAGCAAGCAGCCAGTCCACCGAAGAAAAGCAGTCGGCGATGACGACGGCGGAAAAAGTGCCCCAGCTACTGGTGACTCATCGGAACTGTCGCCCTGCAAGAATTTCGCCCCAACTAAAGGGCAACAGAGTAGGCTATCGTTCCAGCGTCTGGGTCGTGAGATTGTGCAGGACTGCAAAGTCGAGCTACGCTTACAAAGCTCAGTCGTAATGATGCCCCGAGAAGCCAACGATGCCTACTTGGTCGGTTTGTTCGAGAATGCAAAATAGTGCTTTCTAGCTCACCGTGTCCGCGGGGAGTGCGTCTGAATTATGCTCCCGCAATAAAACAATAAACGGTTCTTTACAGGACCAATTAATTGTGTTCTAATAAGAGTTAAACTGAAATTTACATTTTATGGTGTATAACAAATAATTTTCAGAAAGCAATATAAGAAATACGATGTGTGGAAAGAAAGAAAGAGAATTTAAATTATCTTCTCTCGCTCGTTTTCGTGCACTGCTTTTCCATTCCTTTCTGTTGCTACTACCATCATAACTAAAACGAATGTGCGTGTTCCCCCACCATCTCATGACCAGTGTTGCCACAATTGCATGTCGCTATTACAATTTGAATTATTTTATTGATCCTCTCTAGTATTGATAAAATATAGAACGTGCAAAGTACACTAGTCGCATGCTTTTATTCGAACTTTTTGGCAGCCTCCGTTGATTAACTGCATAAATCGATTTGTTTGTGCAGCTCCTTGCTAGTAGCAAACTAAATAGCCTTTATCAACGCTAACAAATAACACGAAAGAATTTAAATTTGTGAAAATCTTTTCCTTCCTTCTTTTCAAATCTGCAACATTCTTTGAAAATATTGTTTGAATGTTGTTATTGAAAAACTGAACATGCAAGTTTGCTAGCACTGGCCACTAGATTGAAGGCGATGGAAAGACAGAATATTCGTTTTGGTTATGCTAGTATTGGTAGCCGAATGGAAAGGAAAGGCGCAGGAATGGCACGAAAACGAGCGAGAGAGAAATAGTAGTGCTTTCTCGTATATGAATATTGGTCGTTCGGTTTTTCTCATCATTCGTATTCGTTCAAGCACTAGCAAGCAGCCAGTCCACCGAAGGAAAGCAGGTGGCAATAGCGACGGACGGAAAAAGTGCCCCAGCTACTGGTGACTCATCGGAACTGTCGCCCTGCAAGAATTTCGCCCCAACTAAAGGGCAACAGAGTAGGCTATCGTTCCAGCGTCTGGGTCGTGAGATTGTGCAGGACTGCAAAGTCAAGCTACGCTTACAAAGCTCAGTCGTAATGATGCCCCGAGAAGCCAACGATGCCTACTTGGTCGGTTTGTTCGAGAATGCAAAATAGTGCTTTCTAGCTCACCGTGTCCGCGGGGAGTGCGTCTGAATTATGCTCCCGCAATAAAACAATAAACGGTTCTTTACAGGACCAATTAATTGTGTTCTAATAAGAGTTCAACTGAAATTTACATTTTATGGTGTATAACAAATAATTTTCAGAAAGCAATATAAGAAATACGATGTGTGGAAAGAAAGAAAGAGAATTTAAATTATCTTCTCTCGCTCGTTTTCGTGCACTGCTTTTCCATTCCTTTCTGCTGCTACTACCATCATAACTAAAACGAATGTGCGTGTTCCCCCACCATCTCATGACCAGTGTTGCCACAATTGCATGTCGCTATTACAATTTGAATTATTTTATTGATCCTCTCTAGTATTGATAAAATATAGAACGTGCAAAGTACGCTAGTCGCATGCTTTTATTCGAACTTTTTGGCAGCCTCCGTTGATTAACTGCATAAATCGATTTGTTTGTGCAGCTCCTTGCTAGTAGCAAACTAAATAGCCTTTATCAGCGCTAACAAATAACACGAAAGAATTTAAATTTGTGAAAATCTTTTCCTTCCTTCTTTTCAAATCTGCAACATTCTTTGAAAATATTGTTTGAATGTTGTTATTGAAAAACTGAACATGAGAGTTTGCTAGCACTGGCCACTAGATTGAAGGCGATGGAAAGACAGAATATTCGTTTTGGTTATGCTAGTATTGGTAGCCGAACGGAAAGGAAAGGCGCAGGAATGGCACGAAAACGAGCGAGAGAGCGATAGTAGTGCTTTCTCGTATATGAATATTGGTCGTTCGGTTTTTCTCATCATTCGTATTCGTTCAAGCACTAGCAAGCAGCCAGTCCACCGAAGGAAAGCAGTTGGCAATAGCGACGGACGGAAAAAGTGCCCCAGCTACTGGTGACTCATCGGAACTGTCGCCCTGCAAGAATTTCGCCCCAACTAAAGGGCAACAGAGTAGGCTATCGTTCCAGCGTCTGGGTCGTGAGATTGTGCAGGACTGCAAAGTCAAGCTACGCTTACAAAGCTCAGTCGTAATGATGCCCCGAGAAGCCAACGATGCCTACTTGGTCGGTTTGTTCGAGAATGCAAAATAGTGCTTTCTAGCTCACCGTGTCCGCGGGGAGTGCGTCTGAATTATGCTCCCGCAATAAAACAATAAACGGTTCTTTACAGGACCAATTAATTGTGTTCTAATAAGAGTTAAACTGAAATTTACATTTTATGGTGTATAACAAATAATTTTCAGAAAGCAATATAAGAAATACGATGTGTGGAAAGAAAGAAAGAGAATTTAAATTATCTTCTCTCGCTCGTTTTCGTGCACTGCTTTTCCATTCCTTTCTGTTGCTACTACCATCATAACTAAAACGAATGTGCGTGTTCCCCCACCATCTCATGACCAGTGTTGCCACAATTGCATGTCGCTATTACAATTTGAATTATTTTATTGATCCTCTCTAGTATTGATAAAATATAGAACGTGCAAAGTACACTAGTCGCATGCTTTTATTCGAACTTTTTGGCAGCCTCCGTTGATTAACTGCATAAATCGATTTGTTTGTGCAGCTCCTTGCTAGTAGCAAACTAAATAGCCTTTATCAACGCTAACAAATAACACGAAAGAATTTAAATTTGTGAAAATCTTTTCCTTCCTTCTTTTCAAATCTGCAACATTCTTTGAAAATATTGTTTGAATGTTGTTATTGAAAAACTGAACATGCAAGTTTGCTAGCACTGGCCACTAGATTGAAGGCGATGGAAAGACAGAATATTCGTTTTGGTTATGCTAGTATTGGTAGCCGAACGGAAAGGAAAGGCACAGGAATGGCACGAAAACGAGCGGGAGAGCGATAGTAGTGCTTTCTCGTGTTTTCATATATGAATATTGGTCGGTCGGTTTTTCTCATCATTCGTATTCGTTCAAGCACTAGCAAGCAGCCAGTCCAGGTCCACCGGAGGAAAGCAGTTGGCGATGATGACGGTCCGCAAAAGTGCCCCAGCTACTGGTGGCCCATCGCAACCAACTACCGATCAGGAACTGTCGCCATGCTAGTATTTCGCCCCAACTAAAGGGCAACGGAGCAACTAATCCGCTGGCTAACATTCCAGCGTCTGGTTCGTAAGGTTGTGTATTACTTCAAAGTCGAGCTACGCTTACAAAACTCAGCCGTAATGAAGCCACTGATGCCTACTTGGTCGGTTTGTGGGAGTGGGCGTAAATTACAATAAAAGCAACGGTTCTTTTCAGGACCAATCAATTGTGTTCTAGTGAGAGTTAAACTGAAACTTTTATTTTAAGGTGTGTAGCAAATTTTCAACAAGCAACATAATACGTTGGGTGGAAAGAAGTAGCTTGCACACGCAACAAAAATTTAAATTATCCTCTCGCTCGCTTCGTGCACTGCTTTTCCATTCCTTTCTACTGTTATTATCAGTATTACCAAAACGAATGTGTTGCTGCATGTGTTTAAGAGAAACGTTGAAGTCGCATGCTTCTATTCAAGCTTTTTGGCAGCCCCCGCGAACTAACTGCATTAAATGATTTTTTGTGCAGCTCCGTGCTAGTAGCAAACAAAATGGCCCTACCAGTGTCTGATTCGTGAGATTGTGCAGGATTTCAAAGTCGAGCTAAGCTTATAAAGTTCAGCCGTAATGGTACCCGAAGAAGCCAGTCTTGTCGTTTTGTTCGAGGCTACAAAACAGTTCGCCAGGCACGTAACTATCATGCCAAAAATATCCAACGATCCAGCGCATCACCATCAACACCAACGCCGATACCAAAGGTTCTTTTCAGAACCACCATTATTACCATAGAGAATTATTTGAAAATTTCCCATTCAAACGTGATTCTGTTGAATATTATTAGATTTAAATTAACGTCTCGAATTGAAATCACGACGCTCCGGTTATGTGACAGACATTACCCACCCATCTTTTTTATTGTGACCACGACACCCCATTTCAATATTTCTGAATGAACAGAAGGTCGAGTTTGGAAAGTTTGTAACTTTCATTGTACTTAACCAAATTACACAATGTTCGCACTAATGATTCAGAAATATGATCAGGAATCTTCTGTTAGATTTGTAAGTATGTATAATTTACATGAATAAAGAAAAATTGATTTTCAGGAATCAATTATTATCTGTTCTTCCATTGGCCAGTACTACGCGACTTCCTCATGCTAACAATTAATTTCATCGTTAGCCATCTCCCTCACCAAGGCCAACAACGCCAACAAAACCGGTCCTTTTCAGGACCACCATCATTTTTGTAAAGAATAATTTGAAATATTCCTCGCCCAAATCAGCTTTTGTCCGAAAATCCTAATGAGTATCAACATATTTGAAGAACGTGTTCCTTATGTATTCTACATCTCTCCGGTTATGTCGCAGACATTACCCACCCATCTTTTTGCCTTCTACTAAACACTACATTTTAATTGACACCCATATTGATGATGGTTTTCAATATTTTGTAGTAACCGGAAGTCGCCATCATGGAACTCAAAATGGCGCCAATCGGGATCTTTAATTTGGAAAAATTATGTCAGTGTTTCATATGTACTGATAGCGGGTGTCCTCACGAGTACACTCATATCATTCTTAAACCTTAATTATTCTTTTCTGATTTTTAAATTTAAAAAAACCAAATTAAATTCAACCAACAAACTGACAGTTGTTCTACTAAATGACGTATCTGCAAATATTTCGTTCGCCTCATTGTCAACCGGGTCAGCACCCCACACGACATGATCTGGTACTTTTGCAATCCGCTAGCAGCCTGCCATCCCAAGTTTCATCTGCAAACTATGGTAGATCTGATAAGGCAACCTATAGAGCTGTGCAAGTCGCATGGGTTTGGATGTGTTATTGTCGTAAAAGGAAACAAACTAAAACATGTTTTTTCAATAGTTTTGGGCCTAAAATTGAAAAAGGACTGAGATATTAACTCACGGTACTAATATGCATCAGAAAATGCCTTAACCCGCACACCCCTAAAGATCCCTATTATCAATTTTTGCCATCTACTAATTACTACCTTGCAAATGACACCCATGCTGATGGTGGTTTTCAGTGTTTTGTGATAATCGGAATCCACCATCTTGGATTTTTAAATGGCTCCAATCATCATTTTTTGCCTTCTAATAAACACTACCTTTCAAATGGCACCTATATTAGCGGTGGTTTTAAGTGTTTGGTTGTAACCATAAGCCGCCTTCTTGAATTTCAAAAAACGCCTATCTTCAATTTACGTCATTCAGAAACTTCCCAACTGCCATTATCCAAAAGGAAATGTTACCCGAAAATTAAAAAAAAATCTGAAAGTAAACGCAACACTTTTTGGTACTAATCACCTACATTTTTTAGGTGAGCACACGCAGAAAAATAATTATTAAAGTCGAATAAAATGAGGGTTAAAGCAACAAATTAATCAAATTGTTCAGTGTTCAATAAAAAATGTTTGTTAATTTAAATAAAACAATTGTTGAAATAACTCTGAATAATTTATTGGGTCAAACATGAAAAAAAGTTGAATCAAAAAAATGTTTTATTGATCTCATCATAACAACAATCGAAACAAAAATACAAATTTGTTGTTTCAATAAGTCCGTTTGGTTGCTTTAAACAATACAAATATTTGTATCAATACATATCAAACATTGAAATGAAAAAAAAACTATTTTATCAATTCAAATTGTACATTTCGTTGTTTTAAATATAAGAAACGTTCAAAATAATGGTTTTGAAATGTTGAGTCAACACCAATTTTGTTGCAAAATGTAATTATATTTGTTGCAGGGCATATAATTTCAACCATCGCTCCTTCACCTGGTACATTCGCATCAACTTCAGTAGTAACAATCGGTATATTTTCCGTGACACTATCGAGTGTCTCCTGTTCATCTGCAGAATTCACTTATTCTGGGCCAATTTCAGTAGCATCTATAAGGACTATTTAAGCGTGAAAAAACATCGCCACTGTCGCTGTAGCCTGACGAATATCTCGTACTACTAGAACTGTGTCTTCTGCAGAGTTATTCTATAAAATGAAGTTGAAAGCAAGCAAGACTCTATGGATGCGATCGTCTCTGTTCTATTCTTTGACGCGTCGAAAAATCCAACAGCAGATTTTTCGTAGCATTCGTTGTACCTTCAAATGAATAAATTGTTCTCAACTCATTGCGCAAGACTAAATGATAAGTAACTTACCACTGAAGAATTTTGTTATGTTTAGAACCTTCGGCATAGCGACGGCCTACTCGCGTAAGACCATTACTTCCGCGGGATGCTTTTGCTCAGTTAGTTCCTCGGTCAAATGCTCGCTTGATATCGACTTCGAACGACTCAACGAATCCGGCAGTAATGCCAACTTGACCTTTGTTGCTATTGAATCCAACAAATCGCTGGAGAGTATATTTTCTTTGGGATTTTGTTTTCGATGTAACGCATCAAAAACAAATTACTTTCGATCGCTTCAGAATTCGATTGTTTGTCGCACGTGTAAACAATGTTCTTATTAGTTAGAACAAACTTTTATCTCTTTGTTTCAATCCAGCAAGGATTGTCGAACTAATACAGGAAGACTTTTGGAATCAATCAGACGCATGTTTATGCTTCAATCACTGATTTATTTGAAATAAACAATAATTTGGTTGATCTTCGAAAAACACAGATAACAAAACCTGTAAGATTAATATAATAGATATTTTGGTTGATCCAACCCAAAAATCCATTTTAGTTTAATAAATTCCTTGATTTAAAATGAAAATTTTATCTTGATTAAAAGTGAAGAAATAATTTGTGAAATTAAACATAGATAATTCTTTTTCGTGCATTTAGTCACTTTTTCCCATCTTACGGTGACCGTCGTCACTCAAAATGATTATTGGAATCGCTCTGCCAGGTGACTTCTGTCACCTTGGGTGACTATAGTCACCTAAGTGACTGCGGTGATCGCTTTTTCGCTCTCACCTCACCAAACTAGGCGAGGTGACGCATCATAACGGTGAGAATACATTATTCTGTTTTTTAAATTTTAAACTTTTGTTTCATTAAACCTTTAGTAACATTGGAACCTTTGTTATTTTCAATCATTTGCTATATTCGACCTTTTATCATTCAACATTTCGTCGCATCTTTTAGAATTACCCCGTTTACTAAATTCACACCGCTTGAGGTTTTTGCCTGCTTTTGATCAATAGACTCGAATTAGAATTGTTGCAGCCTGGAACATTTGGCATATAATTGCCAAACTGTATCGCTTTGTAGCTGCTATTGTTACTCATTACTTTAACCTGCGTGTGTCAAGGGCAACAAATGTCAATCTAATGGGCCCATCATATGTAAGAACGAGAAAATATTTAATCACCGCTAGCCGCTGCCATTACCCTCTAGTAGTTATATTCTATTTTAACTCTAGCGATATGCATTTCAGACATTTCCAAAAAATATGAATCATCAACGTCCCATCATGAGTTCAATGTGTCTTTCGAGGTCCGATCGGGTTTCGGAATGATGCGGTGGCCGCTATTTAAGTACTATGAGCAACTCAACATGAACCCACAAGCAAAAAATAAACAACGTTTCAGTACTCACCGACTCATGTTTTAGATCCAGCGCTAATTGCTTTATCCTAAGTTTCTAGGCTGAAATAAATTAATCATTAATTTTAATTGAAATTATTGCATTATGCATTATAATTACCATTCTTTTCCAGAGCCACTTCATGCAATTTGATTCACAACAATAACAATGGCTGTCAAAAACATTACCTACTACTTTGTTTGAAATGGACTACCCAAAATATAAGTACAAAGCGATGAACTTGAATTTGAGTAGACGTCATTATTCAATTCCTACCCAACACGAAGTTCACAGCGAGCAACTCAAATTATGGGTAATCGCCATGTTCAAATTTCTACCTAATTTTGGGTTGCCCATGTATAAACTTTCCAGTGAGCAAATTTAACCCAAAAAATAGGTAACTTTGATTTTCAGAAAATGAAAGTTACTTATTTTTTGGGTTAAATTTGCTCACTGGGAAGTTTATACATGGGCAACCCAAAATTAGGTAGAAATTTGAACATGGCGATTACCCATAATTTGAGTTAGTCGCTGTGAACTTCGTGCTGGGTAAGAATTGAATAATGACGTCTACTCAAATTCAAGTTCATCGCTTTGTACTTATATTTTGGGTAGCCCATTTCAAACAAAGTAGTAGGTAATGTTTTTGACAGCCATTGTTATTGTTGTGAATAAAATTGCATGAAGTGGCTCTGGAAAAGAATGGTAATTATAATGCATAATGCAATAATTTCAATTAAAATTAATGATTAATTCATTTCAGCCTAGAAACTTAGGATAAAGCAATTAGCGCTGGATCTAAAACATGAGTCGGTGAGTACTGAAACGTTGTTTATTTTTTGATTGTGGGTTCATGTTGAGTTGCTCATATCATTTAAATAGCGGCCACCGCATCATTCCGAAACCTGATCGGACCTCGAAAGACACATTGAACTCATGATGGGACGTTGATGATTCATATTTTTTGAAAATGTCTGAAATGCATATCGCTAGAATTAAAATAGAATATAACTACTAGAGGGCAATGGCAGCGGCTAGCGGTGATTAATTATTTTTTCGCTCTTCCATATGATGGGCCCATTAGATTGACATTTGTTGCCCCTGACACACGCAGGTTAAAGTAATGAGTAACAATAGCAGCTACAAAGTGATACAGTTTGGCAATTATATACCAAATGTTCCAGGCTGCAACAATTCTAATTCGAGTCTATTGATCAAAAGCAGGCAAAAACCTCAAGCGGTGTCAATTTAGTAAACGGGGTAATTCTAAAAGATGCGACGAAATGTTGAATGATAAAAGGTCGAATATAGCAAATGATTGAAAATAAGAAAGGTTCCAATGTTACTAAAGGTTTAATGAAAAACCTGTTTTAATCCACCTAGCGGTGCAATTGTGCCTTTCTCATTTCTCTAAACTATGGCACGGAGGCTTTTTATGTTCAACATAATTGTGGAAATGTCCATTACATTCTTAGTACACTTTGCACTTATACACAATGGCATGCCAGCCACGAACTTGATGAGCTACGTGTCGACGGTGAAACACTTGAAACAAAAAAATATACTCCATTAGCCTAATCAGCATTAGATCAATGTTATCTGCTTGCTAACTCATCTTGTCATGCGGGGATGGATATGTGAGGAGGGCGAAAGTCCCATGAACGAATGACTCCCCAGCTTAAATTGGTATGCTTTGTAATATAGTGGTGGTTTAAAGATGATGGGGTTGAAAGGGAGGGGTATGAGGTGGTGGTCTGAGGGGTGATTTAAGGAGATTTTTAAAGGAGGGGAGTGAACAGTAGAGGGGGAGTGTAACCCCTCTCCGTAAACCATCAACTACGCCCCTGTTAAAATCCAGAAACCTTAAGCGAGTCGAAAAAAAAATTAGGATTGGGTTGACGTTTTTCAGAGTGATTGCATAACCTTTCTATATGAGAAAGGCAAAAATGTGCAAAATCCAAAAAAGTGAATCTTCGTCAAATTTTTTTCGTGTTTGCATCAAATCTCGACGTTTTATGCACCTTGAATACATTTAGCATCAAAAATAAAAATTCTATTTTTAATTTTTCCTATAGTTTTTATGAGAAATTTCTGTGTGGCCGCACTCTGAAACCCGTAATTCCGGAACCAGAATTCCGATCGATACAAAATTCAATAGCAGCCGATGGGAAGGTTGCACCTTTCATTTGAGACTAAGTTTGGGCAAATCGGTCCAGCCATCTCTGAGAAAAATGAGTGACATTATTTGACACATACGCACATACATACACACACACATACACACACATACACACACATACATACACACATACACACACACATACAGACTTTTTCCGATCTCGACGAACTGAGTCGAATGGGATATGACACTCGGCCCTCCGGGCCGGGATTAGGTTGACGTTTTTCAGAGTGATTGCATAACCTTTCTATATGAGAAAGGCAAAAAGGTTAAAATTCAAAAAAAGAATAATGTATTCTCACCGTTATGACGCGTCACCTCACCTAGTTTGGTGAGGTGAGAGCGAAAAAGCGATCACCGCAGTCACTTAGGTGACTATAGTCACCCAAGGTGACAGAAGTCACGTGGCAGAGCGATTCCAATAATTATTTTGAGTGACGACGGTCACCGTAAGATGGAAAAAAGTGACCAAATTCTCACCTAAAAAACGTAGGTGATTAGAACCAAAAAGTGTTGCGTTTACTTTCAGATTTTTTTTGAATTTTCGGGTAACATTTCCTTTTGGATAATGGCAGTTGGGAAGTTTCTGAATGACGTAAATTGATGATAGGCGTTTTTTTGAAATTCAAGATGGCGGCTTCTGGTTACAACAAACACTTAAAACCACCGTTAATATAGGTGTCATTTGAAAGGTAGTGTTTAGTAGAAGGCAAAAAATGATGGTTGGAGACATTTAAAAATCTAAGATGGTGGATTCCGATTATCACAAAACACTGAAAACCACCATCAGCATGGGTGTCATTTGAAAGGTAGTAATTAGTAGATGGCAAAAATTGATAATTGGCGCCATTTTGAGTTCAATGATGGCGGCTTCCGGTTACTACAAAACATTAAAAACCATCATCAATATGGGTGTCAATTAATATGTAGTGTTTAGTAGAAGGCAAAAATTAATGATTGGCTCCATTCCGAAATCCAAGATGGCGGCCTCCGGTTGCCACAAAACACTGAAAATCACCACCAATATGGGTGTCATTCGAAAGGTAGTTATTAGAAAAAGGCGAAAATTGATGATTGGTTCCATTTGGAAAACCAAGATGGCCGCTTTCGGTTATCACAAAACACCGTAAATCACCATTAATATGGATTTCATTGGAAAGGTAGTAATTAGTAGAAGGCGAAAATTGACGATTGGAGCCATTTGAAATCCAAGATGGCGGCTTCCGGTTACCACAAAACATCAAAAACCATTATCAATATGGTTGTCATTTGAAAGGTATTGATTAGTAGAAGCCAAAAATCGACGATTGGCGCCATTTTGAAATCTAAGACGATTGACTTGGTTTGTTTGATAGAGCCAATCAAACGAATTTTCATGCGAGAGGTGACAGAATGGGGTCAATACACTGACAAAATTGGGGGTAGACTGAATCAGGCACAGGTTTGGCAGCCCTGTCAGATTTCTGCGCGTATCCTGTCGGGTTAGTTCAGCTAGGACGAACTCAGTTTCCCAGGCATAACTCGGATATAAACTGTGTAAAGATCCTGGCAATTCCTACCTGGTAGAATTTAGCACGAATCGAGCAAAACATCTGACAAAGATGTGGCAGGAACCGTACAGAGATCTTGGTCGTACATTTCTGGCTCGATTCTGGATAAAAGTGAGCAGCATCGGTTGGTTTAACCGCTTCTGTCAGAAACGGTTGTTGCATTTGAGCGAATTCGTTGCCAGAATTCTCGCACAAATCGCGCAAAATGCTCGCAGAAACTCTGTCAGCATCAATTTCGCTTTGTTCAACTTTTGCTAACTTTCTGCTTGCCACGCTGACCGGGCGGTGGCTAATAATATCGGGTCTTCCCTATATTTCTAAGTACTTCGATAACTATGTTTCTAGAATCATCCATTTCGTAAACTAGCATACGGTGAAATGGAAATCGTCGTACTGACGCTCTTCCTTTTTTCAAATCATCTATCTATTGCTTTTAACCCTTTCATGTCCAAAGTTTTTCTAGTGCATGCAGGGTTTCAAAACTATTTTTCCTTGAAAACAGTGAGGTTAAGAAACACGAAATCATTTTTCATAAAGATAGGAGCTTCCCTCGCAGCGCTAGAAGCTGCTCAATTTCTACCTTCTAATGGTCAATTCCCCTAGAATATTCGATTTGAAACAGATTTTGCTTAGTGACCGCACCCCACAACCCATAACTCTGGAATCGGAAATCAGATCGAGATGAAATTTAATAGCCATTTACGGGGATAAAACACCTTTCATTTTAGACCAAGTTTGGTCGAATCTCCGGGAAACAAATGAGACTGTAATTCTGAATTTGGATACTTCCGCCGGGGCTTCCGGAACCGACGATGGTGGCCAATGTGACCAAAGAGACTTTTAATGGCTGTTAGTGACCTAGTACTACAAATCTAAGTAGATGTGGCACCATTTTGAAAAGGTTTTCACCTTTATACATTCATTACAGAATTTTGAAAATCGACATTGTCTGGCTAATCGTACTCTTCACTCTGCAATTCCGGAACCAGAAGTCGGATCCATTATAAATTCAATAGCAGCCTATAGGAATGTTGTACCTTTCATTTGAGACTAAGTTTATGAAAATCGGTTCACCCATCTCTGAGAAAAGCGAGTGAGATTGCGGTCACATACACACACAGAATTGACGGATTGTATCGAATGGTATATGTCACTCGGGCCTCCGGGTCTCCTTTTAAAAGACGGTTTTCAGAGCAGTTTTCTATTGAGAAAGGCAAAACGTAAATCGTATGAATAAGTTGTAGCAAATAGTGGCACATTTTACACTTCTATAATTAGTGGCTCATGTCCCTTCAGATTTGACCGCACTTACCGCTTGATGACGTCCCAGTTTGATATTTCTTTTGAGTGTTTTGAGAAAACTGAGAAAACGAAAATCGTCAACGCAGGCCTGGATACGGTTAAAGAAATATAAACAAATTTTGGTATCCTCGCATCGTTGTCCGGAGCAGTTGGATATGTAAGGATATTTATTATTTTTAATCTAGTTCTGTAATTTAATTCTATTAATCGAATCGTATATTTAAAGCATTGTCATCAATAACCCCAGGGTTGAAAAATTGATTCGGTTCTGTGACTTCGAATCTAAAGACTATGGCGTGCGGCATCGAAGAATTTATTCCGTGCATTTTAGGTCGTCTTGTTTCAAACACCTATTAAATCTATCTAAAGGGTAAATGTTGCAAAATTACACAAACTAAACATTAAAAATCTGACACGTTTCGTTTTGTAGATGATGATCGAGTTGCACTTTTTGTTGCCAACGAACGGAAAACAGCGACCAGCTGCTGCATTTGCTCCACCACCCGTTTTTTCTAAGAGATCAGAGATGTGTATTTTCGCTCTGCAGTTTGTTGCTTTTAGCTAAATAGTTGAAGAAATTTTTCTCCTCAAAATATTTGGTAAGTAAATAAGAACAGTTTTGCATGTAATATAAGTTGCTATCGTGGGCGTGGAAACGACATTTATTCACTCCCACTGAGACGTCCAAAAAATTGTTTCAAAATCGTTCAACACGGGTCCAACGATGGACGTTCGTTGAACGGTTATTTGGACGATGTCAAAATTGGTCCAACGAATGTCCTTCATTGGACGATTTTGAAACCAACCGTTCTTAGAGGGCTATTACTTATGGATACACTGGAAGATAAACTAATGGCGTTTTCGTTTTTGACTCAGCACTACACCAGTGTAGTCGAAAAAACGAAAGCGCCATAAGACTAATTTAATTTCTACCACTTTTTATAGATTATTTCTGCTGCCTCTGCACTCCTTGCTGTCGTTCGATTCCGTTCACGTAGCTTCGACGTGCTGCCTCGTGGATCATCAACTCGGTAGCGAGCCGCGTGGCTTGTTTCGATATTCCACCTATTACTATGGGCCTTGGTTGCGTTTAGATGACCTCGCATCTGCGTGGTGACTTCAGGTATGGTTAAGATGATCGGTCGTGGTATAACGTATATATAATAACATTTTTTGCAGGAAACTAATCAGTCATGTCAAACTGAGGCTTCCAATAGTCAACACCGGTGAAACAACGTCATCTCGGTTATTGACTCCAGATACATCGAGCAATACGGAACATTTGAACAAGACTGTAGCTTACCCGAGCTCCGAGCCACTACAATTCCATTTGACTTTAGTCATACCGGCTGGAATATAATATAGAATTCTGGCTGTCTAAGAGACAAGTATTTTAATTGTGCATTCATTTTTTTTTTGTTTTTTGTTGATGATTAATTCATTTCAAATATATTTGTAGTTGGGACTGTGGCCACATTTGCAATTATGGCGCCACTGACATATGAGCAAGCGTATGGGGGATAGACCACTAGTGAATAATTGTTCTTAAACCTGAGGGGTAACCACCCATATTGAAGTGTTTTGTTACCAGCCGCCATCTTGGATTTCAAAATGACGCCAATCATCAATTTTCACTTTCTACTAATTACTACCTTTCAAATGACCCTCATATTGATGGTGGTTTTCAGTGTTTTGTGGTAACCGGAAGGCGCCATCTTGGATTTCAAAATGGCACCAATCATCGATTTTTATCTTCTACTAATTACTACCTTTCAAATGACCCCCATATTGATGGTGGTTTTCAGTGTTTTGTGGTAACCGGAAGCCGCCATTTTGGATTTCAAAATGGCACCAATCATCAATTTTCGCTTTCAACTAATCAATACCTTTCAAATGACACCCATATTTATGGTAGTTTCAAGTGTTTTGTGGTAACCGGAAGGCGCCATCTTGGATTTCAAAATGGCGCCAATCATCAATTTACAGCTTCTACGAATGGCTACTTTTCAAATGATACCCATATTGATGGTTGTTCTTAGTGCGAATGCCAAGCATCCATATAATATATATTGGAAGCCTAAATTTTGGGTTATCCGAACGTTACAGAAATTTTGGGTTATCCGCTCGTTATAAATTTTGGGTTATGCGCTCAGTACTCAAACTTTGGGTTATCCGCTCTTTACTCAAATTTTGGGTTATCTGCTCAGTACTCAAATTTTCGGTTATCCGCTCAGTACTCAAATTTTGGGTTATCCGCTCAGTACTCAAATGTTGGGTTATCCGCTCGTTACTCAAATTTTGGATTATTTCATCGTTACTTAAACTTTGGGTTACCCGCTCTGTACCCAACGCTTGGGTTATCTGTAACCCAAACTTTGGGTAGTCCTCACAATACTCAAAATTTAAGTTCAAAGCTTGTTACCCAAAAGTGAGGAGATGCACTTTAGTCCATTTTGGGTAGGATTCTACCCAAAATTAGGTAACGGCTGGTAAGCGTGTTGGTTTGGCAGCCCTGTCAGATTTTTGCGCGTATCCTGTCGGGTTAGTTGAGCTAGGGCGAACTCGGTTTCGCTCGCGTTTTCTGGCAAATTTTGACAGGAACCGAGCAAAACCCTGGCATAACTCGGACATACACCGTGCAAAGATCCTGGCAATTCCTACCTGGTAGAATTTAGTACGAATCGAGCAAAACATCTGACAAAGATGTGGCTGAAAGCGTGCAGAGATCTTGGCCGTACATTTCTGGCTGGATTCTGGATAAAAGTGAGCAGCGTCGGTTGGTTTAACCGCTTCTGTCAGAAACGGTTGTTGCATTTGAGCGAATTCGTTGCCAGAATTCTCGCACAAATCGCGCAAAATGCTCGCAGAAACTCTGCCAGCATCAATTTCGCTTTGCTAAACTTTTGCTAACTTTCTGCTTGCCACGCTGACCGGGATACTTTGTGAGCCCTGGCAGGAAGCGTGCAGAGATCTTGGCCGTACATTTATGACTGGATTCTGGATAAAAGTGAGCAGTATCGGTTGGATTAACCGCTTCTGTCAGAAACGATTGTTGCATTTGAGCGAATTCGTTGCCAGAATTCTCGCACAAATCGCGCAAAACGCTCGCAGAAACTCTGCCAGCATCAGTTTCGCTTTGCTCAACTTTTGCTAACTCTCTGCTTGCCACGCTGACCGGGTTGCGCGGCAACAATTTCGACGAGTTGTGCTTCGAGCCAATAATAGGGACCCAAAATTATTGGCAGTTGACATTTCGATGAGTTTTGATCCGAGTACATGATAAATAGGTAGCCGCAAAGAGAATAGGGAAAGAGGCGAATAGTGTGAAGCCGAAAATACCTTATTGAGCAGACCAATCGTGCAATGTAAATAAACATTACTCATGCCTGAGTT